>NW_020664447.1:21134398-21173832 GCF_002925995.2 Terrapene triunguis
AAAAAAAAAAAAAAAAAAAAAAAAAAAAAAAAGGGGTTTAAGTGTTTTGTATGGGACACCACTGAGTTAAAATTCACATATTTTTACAATATTTCCTTGGCTAAGTTACTACCCCCACTTTAAACTAATAAAACTAAAAAGATTTTTTAGATACCTAGTTTGATGTGGGAGCTTGTTTTTGTATGTTTTGCCATTTATTTTGGTTGTTTACTTCTTGCCTTGGACAGTAAAAATAAAGTAGTCATTTTCACTTTTGCTTTTAATCATGTTTTGGTTTTATGCATTACAACAATAATTCAGGGTTGAGTTGCAAATACTGCTCGGGAATCTTCATTTGATTTTATTTAAACATGGTTTCCAGTAGAATTAAAATAAATAAAAAATATGCAGGCTTTTCTTAGGTTTTGTAAAAGTGAAAAATTCTCATACCCATACTCACATTGAGTTGTACCTTTCTTTGCCAATAGTCCCACTGAAATCAATGGAACCATTTGTGAAGCAAGATGCTATTCAATGCGAGTATCAGAATTTGTAAAAAACAAACAAATGTTTTTTTAAGTAAACTTGACAGTGTCCCAATAATTTGGCAATGCAAAGGAGAAATGAAAAAATAATAATTACGGCTGTCGATTAATCACAGTTAACTCACGTGTTTAACACAAAAAAATTAATCATGATTAAAAATATTAATCGCAATTAATCAGTTTTAATCGCACTGCTAAACAATGCAATCCCAATTGAAATTTATTAAATATTTTTGGACGTTTCTCTATGTTTTCAAATATACTGACTTCAGTTACAACACAGAATACCAAGTGTACAGTGCTCACTTTATATTATTTTTGATTATCCTGTTTAGAGTGCAAATATTCGTAAAAGAAATAGTATTTTTCAATTAACCTCACACAAGTACTGTAGTGCAATCTCTTTATCCTGAAAGTGCAACTTACAAATAATGTAGATTTTTTTTGTTACATAACTGCACTCAAAAACAGTGTAAAACTTTAGAGCCTACAAGTCCACTCAGTCCTACTTCTTCTTCAGTCAATCGCTAAGACAAACACATTTGTTTACATTTGCAGAAAATAATGCTGCCCGCTTCTTATCTACAGTGTCACCAGAAAGTGAGAACAGGTATTTGCATGACATTTCTGTAGCTAGCATAGCATTTACATTCCAGATTTGCTAAACATACATATGCCCCTTCATGCTTTGGCCACCATTCTAGGGGATGTGCTGATAACGCTTATTAAAAAAAATAATGTGTTAATTAAATTTGGGGGAGAACTGCATGTCTCCTGCTCTGTTTTACCCACATTCTGCCATGTACTTTATATTATAGCAGTCTCAAATGATGACCAAGCATGTTGTTCATTTTAAGAACACTTTCACTGCAGATTACACAAAACGCAAAGAAGATACCAATGTGAGATTTCTAAGGATGGATACAGCTCTCGACCCAAGGTTTAAGAATCTGAAGTGCCTTCCAAAATCTGAGGGGGACAAGGCGTGAAGCATGCTTTCAGAAGTCTTAAAAGAGCAACACTCCGATGCAGAAACTACAGAACCCGAACCACCAAAAAAGAAAATCAACCTTCTGCTGGTGGCATCTGACTCAGATGATGAAAATGAACATGCATTGTTCCGCACTGTTTTAAATCATTAGTGTGCAAAACCCGTCATCAGCATGGACGCATGTCCTCTGGAATGGTGGTTGAAGCATGAAGGGACATATGAATCTTTAGCGCATCTGGCACATAAATATTGTGCAATGCCAGCTACAACAGTGCCATGGGAACGCCTGTTTTCGCTTTCAGGTGACATTGTAAACAAGAAGCGGGCAGCATTATCTCCTGAAAATGTAAACAAACTTGTTTGTCTGAGCGATTGACTGAACAAGAAGTAGGACTGAGTGGATTTGTAGGCTCTAAAGTTTTACATTGTTTTATTTTTGAATGCAGGAGGTTTTGTACATAATTCTACATTTGTAAGTTAAAGTTTCATGATAAAGAGATTGCACTACAGTACTTGTAATGGGGGAATTGAAAAATACTATGTCTTGTTTTTTTACAGTGCAAAAATTTGTAATAAAAATAAATATAAAGTGAGCACTGTACATTTTGTATTCTATGTTGTAATTAAAATCAATATAATCATTATAGTGGAAAATGTAGAAAACATCCAAAAATATTTAAATGGTATTCGATTATTGTTTAACAGCATGATTAATCGCAATTACTTTTTTTAATCGCTTGACAGCCCTAATAATAATATAAAGTGAGCACTGTACACTTTGCATTCTGTGTTGTAACTGAAATCAATACATTTGAAAAAGTAGAAAAACATCCTAAAATAAGTAATACATTTCAGTTGGTATACTATTGTTTAACAGTGCTATTAAAATTGCGATTAATCACTATTAATTTTTTAGTTAATCACGTAAGTTAACTGCAATTAATAGACAGCCCTACTTATCACGTAATAAATGATGTCAATAGCAAAATTACTAATGACTTTCCCTATTACAAAGCACCAAAAATTGGAGGATCTTAGAGCTGTCAGGTAAGTTGTATAATTTTATTACAACATTTCTGGTTAATTTAACAAGTAATTTAACAATTGCTGTTAATACAGTTTTCTAAAGTAAGATCATGTTACAACTTGGAAAATCTGATCTGCAATTACTTCTGATAGAAAAGCTGATATTTCAGCCCCATGATTTGATCTTGCAAACATTTATACAAAATTTTCCTCACACAGACACACTGCCATTAACAGAACTATGAATAATATGAGTATAGTTACTTGCATAAGTGTTCAGCCTGCATCAGTGTCCTACTACTAAGTATCATAATGATCTCAAATCTGCAACTGGATCCAATAGCATGGAGCTCTATACACAAGGAGCTCCCCACTGTACCTAATACAGGGGTTCATGCTAGTACACCCTACTATAAGATAAGGGCCTAAAATGGCAGCCTCCAGTGAAAGCCACCATAGTCCTATTCTCTGGAGTTACCAATGCAGCGACAAAGATCTCTGCAAATGGCTTTGAAAGATACTATTCAAATATATAGTCATTTTTAGTAAACATTTATTCCAAGATTGTCCTTTGGTGGAGGGAATATTCAAGGTGTGGGGTGTTATTGGGTTTTTTTGGCGGGGGGGGCGGAGAGAAGCAGGGTTACATAAAACCAAAAGAAAAAAAAACCTAATCTAGTCCCATTAGAATTTTTTAATGTAATCTCTAAAAAAAATAGAGGTCAGAATTTGATTCTTAGCTATTTGTTTATGAAAATTAATCACTGCAAGTTGTACAGTTTTCCTTTAAACTAGGTTACAAGGTAAATATGGAGTCAGCTATTAATACAAAGGAGAACGAAGAAAGAAGATTCTGTTAATATAAACAAAGAAAGAGGCATTGCAAGAGGAAAACAAGTTTAAAAACTAGCATTTGTTACATGTATTATTAAAAACCACATACCACCAACAGCAGCTGTTATAAGGTACTGTTGGCGATTTCCTCCAAAGAAAGGTTTACAGAGGAAAACAGCAACAGTACATTACTGGTTGTCACGGCTGGAACCTGCATGCACAAAACTGATGGGAAACTACGTTCTTATTGGCTGACCAAATCGCAGTGTAGGGTAGGAGTGGAGGGGGAAGGGACGTTGAGTGCTCATCAGGTGTAACGGCAGGAAAAAAGAAACAGAAAGGTCATGCATATCCCAAGGGGGAAAAACTGCAAAATTAAACAATGACTGGACACGGATGAAGTTTTACAACTGTTAATATTATTGCATAAGGACCTGTTTACAACACTCCTGAGATAAGTAGTACTTAAAATTAAGAAGGTTTATCCTCTTCTCAATGCCCAAGGAGTTACATGTATAAATCTCTCACAGAGAAGAGAAATGGCCCTTAAAGATTTTGGGACTTACAGAATGAACTTTGAAATCCATCAGCTGAGTCTCAAAAACATTCAAGCTACAGATTAACAAAAGGCTATGCAAATTAATTAACTGGATTTATTTTATTTATAGATGGTGCACATTAACCTTTGTGCCTTCAATCCGCATTCCGATACCAAAGGGAAAAGAAGTTAAGGTAAACTGCCGTGGGGGGGAGGAGGGGAACAAATAAAAATTAGTGTGAAATCTAATACTTAGACTTTTTCACAAGTTTGATTTTTCAAACAGAAAACACTTTTTTTTAATTTTACCATCATTGGTGACCATAAAATCTCAGATCACCTGGAATGGTGGTTTTGATATAATATTTAACATTTTAAACTAGCAATCTGTTGCCAGTTCTCTCCATTTGTCAGTATCAATGGCATGTCTGTTAGTACATCTCAAAATCTTTTAAAAATCTTGCTGGTTATTGACATTTACAGAGAAGGGCCGAATTTCATGTATATTTTGCCAAAGCACAACTTTCTATCCCATCATCAAATTTTAAACAATGCTACAACTCCCCATATCTTCTCCTCTAATTCGAGGCAAGCAGCCAAGCAGCTGCCATTTTCATCATTGATAACTCAAATGCAGACATTAAGGTTCTGAAATAAATCCAACTAATGACCCCAAAGATAAGCAGCTCAGATTGCAAAGGCTAACAGACTAAAACATCCACCAATAAACATGATGCAAAGTGATGAATGTATGAAACAGACAGAGTCAAGGAAACAATCCAACATACAAACTGAATTACAGTAACCACTTTATTCTGCTAACATCACTAGCTGCCTAAATCTCACTTGACTACAGAAGTGAGACACGGAGGAAAGATATCAATTTTGTCTGAGCTGCACAAACAGATTTGTAATACCTGCTATGTTGGCATAATGATCTAGTTTCATCTTAAATACTTCAATTCACCTTCTCTCTCTTCTTCAATCTGTGCCACTCTCAGGGCTATGGCAGATTTCTCCTCTCTGGCTTGGTCATGCACCTCCTCTGATTCTGGTACAATCTCCTGCCACTCCAAAAGCTGACTCTGAAACTCATCCACACTGCCTGATTCACTGGCCTACAAGAGAAGTTGGACATGAAAAGAACATTTACCAAAATAAACGTAACAGTTAGATTATAAACTATTCAGGCACAGAACTTTCACCTCTGTGCTTCACTTACAGCTTTATATAAATAACAAATACAACTAAGACCAACAAATAAAGTAGATAATTTTCTTTAACATTAAAAACCATGTTAACAGAAGACCTTGTAAGTTTATCTTAAAAAAAAAAAGCCAAAACTGTTTGTTGTTAAACTTTTTTTTTTTTTTTTTTTAAACTGAAAAGCTTTTTCAACAAAACTGGCTTACTGACCAGAACAAATACTGTATTTCCATTGAAAATCTTGTGGTCAAAATTGCTCACTTTTTGAAATTAAACATTTCCTTTTTTTTTTAAAACAGGAAAAACACACACCCCTTTTTCCCCCCCAAATCACACAAAGTAAAAAAGTGAAGGATTTTTGTTCCCCCACCAAAATAAAGTTTATGGGGGAAAAAATTAAAAATAGTTTCAAAATTTTGCCATTAAAAATTTAGTACAAAAAATTAATTTCCTTTGAATTTTTTGCAAAATACAGTTATGTTTTTCAGCCTGCTCTGCTGGTTCTACAGATATCAGGATTAACAAACAAGATCCATCATTCTCAGGGGCTATTTAGCAGACATTTCTAAAGTACCCCCCTCCCTCTCACTTTTGTGTCTCACTATACATTTGTGATAGAAGATTTATTAGTTAATTATATCAATTTGGTTTTTACATTAAATAGTACCATTCTGACATCTCTTGAGTTATCTGTAACTAGATGAACATTAAACTGTTGAAAATTACATGGATTTTCTACATATGCAGGAATTCAATAGCACTTTCAAAACAATTTAAAACCTGTCCTAGAGGCTTTTTAAACTGAATGAATCCCAACTGGTGTCTCAATTCTGTATGCTAGTAAATTTAATTTTAACTCAAATTCAAGTTTCCAATAATACTGTTGTGAAGGCTACAGTTAGCACTGTGAAGCTAATCAACAATTCACATGAATCAACTTTGAACAGAAAACCTGTGAAGCTGCCCTCTTTGTAACTTGTTCGAGATCAGCCTGCAATTTTCGCTGCTGCTCTTCGTAGACTTCCAGCTTGGCCAGCAGTTCTTCTGCAAAAACAAATGAATTGGCTTCATTATTTGATGCCAAAATAACATGGTAAATCAGTAAATATCTAAAGGAAGAGTGGAAGCCCCAACTGAGATCATAGAATCATTTGGCTTGGAAGGTATCAATGATGGGCTTTGCAGTCCATCTCTCTACAAAATTAACTCAGATTATTATTAATACCAGTCAATGTTTTAAATCTACATCAATGACAATCAAAACTACAAAGGGAAGTACTATTATCCCCATTTTATAGATGGGGAACTGAGGCACAGAGATATAAAGTGACTTGTCCAATGTCAAACTGTAGCAGACCTGGAATCTAAACTCAGATCTCCTGAATCCATGTGCAGTGCCTTGTCTACATCACAGAAAACCACAGCAGTTTGCTTCAATGATACTTTCTGCTCAGAGAGGCCAACTCCAAAAGTGCATGCGTGTCAAAGACTCAGGTATAATACACAGGCGGTACGGAGGGGGGAAGCTTACACAGTAACTATCTGAAATACATGTAGCTGTATCCCTTGCTGCTATTCTGAATTTAATGAAGAAAATTTAACTTTATAATCTCTGTAGAATAAAGCAGAATAAATACACTGCCATTATGCAGTGTATTTCAATTTTAAAGCTGCCAAGTTGTCTTCCTCTGAAACCTTATCATAACAAAGACAAAAAACCCCTTTGTCTTTATTTTATTACAAGTTATCAGTTCAAAATCCAAGACGATAGAGTAAAACAAAAAAACCAGCACAATTGCTTTATTAATTATTTACCATTTTGAATTCTGAGTTCAGAAAACGCTTTCAGTTTTGACTGTAGTTCTTTCTTTTCAATTTCTAATTCTGAGATACAGTTCTTTAAGGCAGATATGTCATTATTCTTTGATGATAACTATAAAGAGAAACATTGTTAATTTCCTTCAAATGTACTGAAATGCCAAAAATCAAGATAAAAAACAAAGCAAATACAATAGTTTCTTTAACCTTTTCTTTTTATAAGATTTTGAGTAACAATGTTTCTAAAATAGTCAAGTGCAATAGGTCACTGTAAACTGGCAGACCTCTTCCTCTGTGTTTAAGTTACAGACTATTACACTACTTATTAGAACATTCCCTTGTATTAACTTTTTGAATTCAGGAACATCAATCCTTTTCTATTCATATGTTAGGTATTTTCTAGAATCCCACTTAGTGGACCTTTTAGGCTGCATTTTAGTTTTTTATTCAAATCTACAATCACAACCCATTGTAAAACAGGCATATAATGTTAAATTAAAAATGTTACATGTATGCTTTTCAGTTCATCCTCCAGCTGTTTGATTTTTGATTTGGACCAAGCCTTCATTTTAAGGAATTTAGCTTCAGATTTGCTGGCCTCTTCTGTTTTCAACTTCACTTGAGCTAGCAAACAAACACCACAATCATCATTTAGAATGCTAGTAAAAGGATCAATGTAATTACAACGCATATTTCAGGATTCAGCATGTTCTATTTACTCAGTCACGCTTGCAAAAATGTCTATGCTATAGTCATAGCTAGAAGGGAAAAGAGATTGTTTAAGAAATGCTAGGCCAAATTTAAATGTCATGTAAGGTAATGTAATGTATCTAGTTTATTTCTAGGGCCTTCTTCTACATAGCATCTAAGCATCTCCCAAGTAATTAAAAAGTACCCACAACTCCTCCTCCACTAAAGTCAGTGAAGCTGTATCCAGTTTATACTAGGTCTGAATTTGGCACACAGTATACAGTGGAGTGACAGGAAGCTTTTCAAATATAAAAGCTACTCTTCGATGTAATACCTTCTAGCTGTTCCATCTTTTGTTTAGTTACAGTATCTACATCTACAGACTGTTCTGAATTACTCTCTCCATTATTTCTTAATTCTGCCACTTGTT
The DNA here is from genome assembly GCF_002925995.2 of Terrapene triunguis. Lineage (NCBI taxonomy): Eukaryota > Metazoa > Chordata > Testudines > Emydidae > Terrapene > Terrapene triunguis. The sequence continues at coordinate 21,142,456 of NW_020664447.1, forward strand.
TCTGAAGCTGCAGCAGGGCTTGGTCTTTCTCCTGCAGCTCAGTTTCATGCTTCTCTTGGATCTCATGCACTTCAGCATTATGTTTCTCCTGGACCTTCGTCATTTCAAGTTCATGTTTCTCCATCATGTCTCTTAGCTGGGCTCTCATTACATGTTTCTCAGCATCCAGTTTAGATTGGAGGTTCTCTTTCTCTGATTGAAGACGTTTCAGGTTTTCATTAATTTCCTGTATTAAAAAAGAAAATTGTTTCAGATTTTCTAGATATACCCCTATGTGTTCCTCTGCACATGCAACACACTTTAAAAAGAGATCACTCAGGGCTGGTCAATTGGCAGCATAAGGCTCTGTCATATATATCTATGGTCTGAACTCCCTAGCAGTAGCTTGAAGATACAATGGAAGGTCTGCACTGCTCTAGTGCTAACTACATCCTGACTGGTTCTGTAGGAGGAAATGTCCCCTTATAAAGAAGAAAGGGAATAAAAAGGGAAAAGGTCCTCTGGAAAAACCCCATATCATGCTCTGCTGAGTTCTGAAGACCAAAACTAAAAGAAGTTGACAGCCCCTGGCTACAGTCCCCTTTTAAAGTTCTTACTCAGGAAACTAGAGATGGAAAAAGTCTAAGTCATTTATAACCCATCCTTCTGGTCTTTCCCCTACTTTATCTACTGTTTTGTCTAGTCCAGGGGTTATCAAACTTCATTACACCATGACCCCCTTCTGACAACAAAAATTACTACACGACCCCAGGAGGGGGGACTGAAGCCTGAGCCCACCCAAGCCCCGAGCGGGGGGGGGGGAAGAGGAGGAGAGGAACTGAAGCTGAGCAACGCTGCCCTGGCCAGGTTGGAAGGGGGGCGGCTTGTAACCTAGGCTTCAGGCAAGTCTAACGCCAGCCCTGGCAACCCCATTAAAACGGAGTTGCGACCCACTTTGGGATCCCAACCCACAGTTTGAGAACCAGTGATCTAGTCCTTTCTATTTTTTGTAATTTTGTTTTTAGTGATTTCACATTAGCTGCTTGAGGCTAATAAAGAGGCAGAACAAGACTGCAGAATATATTTATAAATGAATAGCCAGCACAAATCAGACACTTATATAAAAAACAAGTACTTTCATAATGAGCCCTAGACTATGCACTGTCTGGTAAACCTTGATCTAGAAAGTTTGGGACAGGAAACTAACAGCACATTGTGTATATTTGAGAATTAGGAAAGCAAATAGGATAGCCTGGCTGGAGAGCAAGATGGAAAAGTTCACTTGATTAAGATGAAATAACCACTGGGGGAAACCTTCACATGTGCCCAACTCTTGGCCTCTCCCTCTCCCCCTCCCCCCCAGGGATTATTCCATCTTAAACAGCTGAACTTTTCCATCAGAGATATAGTAGACAACTCAGACAGTGTGTATAAAAATCACAAGGGAGATCCTGATATGCATACCCAATGACAATTTTGATTACCAGAGTAGAAACGGCTAAAAAAATATCTTTCTTGGATAATAATAGTCCATCAAGTGTTCTCGGTGCATACAGATTCAATGAAGGATGTGTATCTGTGTTCATGACTCTGGAAAGTCCTTAGAAGATGCTGTTCCAATAATTACACAGCTGGTAACAAAAGTATAAAGCATGCGAAAGATTGACAGCTTGCTGCCTGTATCAACAGCATTCACTATAGCCTGTTAAAGAACACTTTAAGTAAATGTTCTGCAGTCCAGCAAGATTTATTAAGTATTTTAATCTGGAAAATTTTCAGACATAAGTAGGTAAGTGGTGTTTTCCTAGCTCTCTTTTTCCCAGGTTTCTTTAAAGGCCATGAGATTACAGTGGTATTCAACAAGCTTTACGGTGGATTGGTAAACAGAACTGCTACACACTGACACAAAAAAATATTATCAAGTATAAGCCTTTTTAAAAAAAATTATCTTAAAACTAAAAGAAAAAGAAAAGAAATGAAATATTCCATAAGGTGAGAACTTCAAAATGGAAACAATGACAAAGGTTAGTCAGTTTCCGTTCCTGTTCCACAAACCCTGAAATTGCAATAGGGAGTAATTTTATTTGATTAATTTTATAGCAGCAGTAATCAAGCCACTTTTTTTCATCTACATCTGGCCAATTCTGACCTTGCTATCATGATCCATATTTTTGTCACTTCAGGATCAATCTACTGCAATGTATTCTATATCCTCAAACCACTGAAACTGATGAAAAGTGTGGCAGCCCATCAAACTGAGTGAAATTTCCTGGAAAAAGCACTTTGCCCAGTGCTCCAGGACTTGCACTAGCTGCCTCCTATTGGTTTCTGGATAGAATTTAAGGTGTTGGTTTTGGCCTGCAATAATCTTTCCTAACCTCCCTGTCCCCACCCCATGTTTGTTTCTAATGCAGTAGCACTCAACAGCCCCAATCAGGGTCTGGGTTCCACTGCACAACAAGGCACTGTATATACACAAAGGAAGACAAAGTACCTTTTCCTTGGAAAGCCTACAATCTAGTTAGCTATTGTAGTTGCAAACAAGAGAAACACTCAAGCTGGAATCCTTAAAAGAGGGCTGCCAACTGGGCATTCTGATGGAAAGGCCCTCAGTTTTGCAATTCACTCCTCCTCCTTTGACCTGAAATAACCCCAATCTGTTGACTTTAAGGGCATACTGTAAAACGCTCCTCTTATTCCAGGCTTCTGAGGGGATAGGGCCAAGCTAAGGGCTAGTGTTTGTGAGTGGGATGGAGTATTTGGGGGAGGGAGGGTGAAGGAAGGGCTGATTTTTATTTTATTTTCAGCTTGTTATTTTTTGGTTTGCGTTTATACTTGTTGGCACAATGTTTTTAACAAATGGCACCTACATAAAGTGTGTCTACCCAGTGCTGTTTGTATAAATTGGAATAAATAAAATCAAAGAACTTGTTTTTTAACTCATTAATTGACTAGACTATGAACACTCCATGTACAGTTTCTTACCTTCAGCAGCTGGTCCTTGCCATCTAGTTCTTTCTGCAGCATGACTATCACCTGTGTCCTACCCAGCATGACTTCCTCCTTTTCATGTAGCTTCTGTTTCAACGCCTTTAGTAACTAGCCAAGGAAATAAAGGAATTATATTTTACAGGAAAGAAAAAATAAAAAGAGGCATTTCTTCCATCTTCCCAAAATATCACCTGAGCTGTACTTCACAGAAGTGCATTACCTATAACCTGCATTTTCTTCCTTGCCTATCCTCCTGCAGAGCTGCCCAAATCAAAGCAAGTCAGTGAGTTCCCATTGCCAACATACCTGTTCTAGATCAGCACTGGCATCAGATTTAGCAATTAATTTAAAGAGCTCTTGCTCATGTTTCTGGGCTTGTCCAACCAGTTCCTTTTCCTTTTCCTGGATAATATTCTGAAACATGCGTATCTGAAAACAAATTATTCAAACTTAGTTTGAAACAACCTCTAAAGCACACATATATGCATGACAGAATCATTAAAAAAATGCAACCAATTAAATGTACTAGTATTGACCATTCCAAGAACCAGATTCCATTCTCAGTTACACCAGTGTAAATCTAAAGTAACTCCAATGAAGCCAACGGAGTTTGACCAGAGTAAGTACAACTTTAGTAAGGGTAGAATTTTGCCCCTAGGGAATATCACACTGTAGTGAATGACCATTACAAATATAATGAAAGTATCTGCTTTTGTTTGGCCTCACACACCTCGACCCTCTTGCCTTGGTTGTTTCCCTTATGATTCTTTAACGTTTCATCTCTATATACACATGCCTTTGGCCACTTCTATCCTGGCTCTCCCAACCCTTCCCAAATTGAAGCCATGTAGAACAGCTACCTCCCCCTTAACTACTTGTTTTATATTTCCAAACTTGTCTTTCCTGGTCACCTCACAAGTTTTGTCAGGAACAGATATAAAACCACAGCGGCCTGACCATTAACGAATATTAAAAAAAACATTTTCTTTTTTAAGATGAACAGTCCTGTTACCTCCAGTGTTCCAGCTAGATTTTTATTTGAATGATTACATTCTGCATCTTCAAAATAGCCTCTGTAATTTCACCTGGATATATTATTCTTTATTTCCTGTCCCAAAATGATTAGCAGTACTGCAGGCCACTAAACAGCTGCAGTGACCTCTGTGGTGAAAATCAGCATTTCTGATGTGGGTAAAGTGATATCTAAATATAGTCTGTAAAGCACTTTGGGAGTATTGGGATGGAAAGTACTTTATCAATATAAGGGCTTAATCTTGGAGGTGCTCAGCAAACTCATCTCCCACTGAAATCAGCAAGCTGATCTCAGTGGGAGTTGAAGGTATTCAGCACCATTCAGGAATGGACACAATTGTTACTACACCGCTACCTTGATATAATGTGACTCGATATAACACGAATTCGGATATAACGCGGTAAAGCAGTGCTCCGGGGGGGGGCGGGGCTGCGCACTCCGGCAGATCAAAGCAAGTTCAATATAACGCGGTTTCATCTATAATGCGGTAAGATTTTTTGGCTCCCGAGGACAGCGTTATATCGAGGTAGAGGTGTACTACTTGTAAACTGATTTGCTCTTTCACTTCCACATCTTTAAGGCACTTCAAGATTCTCTTGCCCATTCTCCCCTTAGTTAATCAGCTGTCTCAGTTCTAACTAAGTTCTTTTATAACTCTATACAGCTCCTTTAGCAGCTGAACAAGAAAGCTGCTTTGATCAAATGAAGCAGAAAAAAAAAAGCACTAGTTTTATTTAATTGTGCTCAAAAGTGTGCCAAGGTACTTCACAGAACAAATAAAAAGGGGAGTCCCTGCCCTGAATAGCTAGTTTTAGACATGCTGTTAGGCTAGGGTCTAAACAACTAGGAGAAGGGATGACAGAGGACAAGGGTTACAGTAAGAGGACGACACTATTAGTCATGGCATGTACATATTTTGGAGGTGAATTTTGGGAGGAAGGGAGGGCAAAGAGGGATAAGTAGCTTTTCAATTTTAGCACAGTTCAACTCATATCACCCAGTTACCCATTAGATTTCCTCTTCCCACCATGTTTAAATCCCCATTCATTTCAGTGACACAAGCCACCCATAGTACCCTAAAAACTGTTTCCTAATTCACTGTTACATAAGCTCTAATTACCAGCTAGATCACTGTTGAAGGGATCTTCAAAAAATCAAGAACTGCAGATGTAAATTAATTGTTGAGATATAGTGGTAACTGGTACATCCACTGTATCAACTCTGGGCACCAAAGAATTTACGATTTGTTCACCTACATTTTCTATATACATGGCTTCTCTTTCCTGGAAGTGATCTCTCTCTTTGCTCTGAAGGTTTTTAAGACTCTCAATCTGTTCCTGGAGTAGGCTACATCTTTCTTCACTATCTCCAACCTTCTTGGTAAGGTTTTGAACTAGAATCTGCATGCTCTGCAGTGAAGACTCTTTCACCGACAGCTGATTCTTTGGAGTGCAAGACATAAGACAATTAGAGAAATGTAACCTGGGCTAAAAAAAATGACAGCATCGTGAATTCATTAGGCTCTACACAGCTAAAGCTAGCTTAGAGTTAGTTTTCAACTTTTGTTTTAAGTTGTCAGTGAAATTTGCCAGCTCATTCCAAAATATTACTAAGAATTATTTCAAGATGTTTTTGCAAGTTGGACTGGAAAAAAGTTATGCACAAATAAAAATTAATCAGCTTAACTGGAACTCATCAGAATAGGACTTTTCTCATATAAGCAATGGTGCAAGACATAGGGGTATGCTCCTTAGTATAATGGAGCAGGATTCTTTGACTCTAACATCTTGTGGGGGGAACCCATATAGGTCTATGCAGATTTGCCACTTGAGCTGCCATTAACATAAACATATACTAATGGTATACCTTTAATTCTTCACTAGGGGCAAGCGTTTCTTTGGCAACGTTGCTTGAGTCACATGCTAGCTGCAAATCAATGATGTAGGCTTCTTTTTCAGCTAGTTTCTTTTCCTTCTCTGCAAGCATGGCATCCATTTCAGCCCCTCGCTGATGCTGGGCCTCCAATTCGGCAATCTGGGAATGAAAAGATGGCTATACTTGTAACTTACCTTTCTATCACCCACCCTCTTCCAGGTTACTGAAAGTCAAGTTTCTGACATGATCAAATTTTGACTGCAATGGTATAAATATTGAGCCTGATATTGGCTCTATTATCCATGCAATTTCTGCACAATCAGCATTCCTGCAGTTTTGCATCGCCAACAGAAATGTTCACAGGTGAGGCCTCTGTACAGCACAGCTACAGCCTGGGGGATGCTATCACTTGTTTAAATTTACTCCTGTTGTTGCAAAAAAAATACTAGGCCACAAAGAAAACAGAAGTCAGGCAGCATTTTCAGCCAGAATCAGAGAGTTGGCAAGCTACCATTATCCCTATTCACAGTGTTCCCAATTCCAACTATTTGTAAACCACAGCAAAAACAAATTTAAGGCCTAACTCCTCACCAATAAAATGAATGGCAAAACTTCCATTTCCTTCAATGGGGCAGGATCTGGCATTTAGCCTCTACTGATATCTCTACAGGCTATTTCCACAATACATCTGTTCAGTCTTTAAAAGTAATTCTACACTGAGTAGATGAAAAACCCTTGTTAACATCACATAAAATCCTACCTTTTTTTGTAGTTCTTCATTTTTGTGTGTGTTCTGGAGTTCTAGTTCTTCAACCCTCCTTCTAAGTACTAATAATTTCCCACGGTTAGCTGCAGCATTTTCCTGGTCACCATCTCTAGATACCTATATGTAAATAGGGAGATTTTAGCCTCTAAAGGCAAAATAAAAGATTCCCACAACTCCACTAATTCAGACAATACCGGAAGGCAAATTGTCATCCTACTTATGAAATACTACTGCATATTTCAGAGTTCCTCTTAGGACCCCAGTATTTTTAATGTCCCAACAAGATACTAAACAAAGAAACCACAGTATTTATGTCAAGTCTGTGCAAAACCGCCAAAGTTTAAGTATATCATGCTGACCACATATGCTGGATGGACATGCATTATCCTGTAAAAAAAGTCCACACATTTCTCTTGGCAAGCACAACCCACATAGCCAGGAAAGAACAGAAAAGAAAGGGATGTACAGAGAAGAGGAAAAGGGTTATTGAGTCTATATCAAACTATCCTGAAGTAAAACATTACTACCTGGAATTCTGTAAAAAAATGTCCTAGATAACTAATTTGTAGAAATTATTTACAATCACAAACCATGCATCTACAAATCTGACAACCTAATTATATGCTTTCCGAGCAAGGACCAGTGATCTTTATCATAGATCACAACTGTATTAGTAGGTTAACTGTTAAATTATGTATGCTTTGGAAGACATGCATAAAATCTATTAGCCCTATAAAGTTATGTCTAATTTCTCTAAAACAAAAAAAATCTTTTAAGTATTAAATACAATTGTTTTACAAGCTGCATGTACAACAATTGTACTAATGTGCCAAACATCATGCTGTTTTAAAGAAATACTGATATATTTTTTAAAACATTTTTAAACCCGTTTATGATAAAACTTCAATTACTGAAATGAAAGATTCTTATCTAATTTAATTTGCCATTTGTATAATTTTTCACATTTGCCCTTGGATAATAAAAACTGACTAGACCCCTTCACTTTTGCGAGTAGTTATTTTTAGGACTGTCGATTAATTACAGTTAACTCACGATTAACTCAAAAAATTAATCGCAATTAATTGCACTGTTAAACAATAAAATATCAATTAAAATTTATTAAATATTTTGGATGTTTTTCTACATTTTCAAATATACTGGTTTCTAGTACAACATAGAATACAGAGTGGACAGTGCTCACTTTATATTATTATTTTCTATTACAAATATTTGTACTGTAAAAATGATAAACAAAAGAAATAGTATTTTTCAATTCACCTCATATAAGTACTGTAGTGCAATCTCTTTATCGTGAAACTGTAACTTACAAATGTAGATTTTTTTTTTTGTTATGTAACTGCACTCAAAAACAAAACAATGTAAAACTTTAGAGCAGCAGTTCTCAAACTTCATTGCACCGTGACCCCTTTCTGACAACAAAAATTACTACACGACCCCAGGAGGGGAGACCAAAGCCTGAGCCTGCCTGAGCCCTGCCATCCCGGGTGGGAGGGCCAAAGCCGAAGCCCCACCACCCCAGGCTGGGGGGCCCAAAGCCAAAGCACCAGACCCCAGCAAGTCTAATGCCAGCCCTCGTGATCCAATTACAATGGGGTCGTGACCCTCTCTGGGGTCCCAACCCACAGTTTGAGAACTGCTGCTTTAGAGCCTACAAGTCCACTCCACCCTTCTTCTTGTTCAGCCAATTGCTAAGACAAACAAGTTAGTTTACATTTATAGGCGATACGGCAGCCTGCTTCTTATTTACAATGCCACCTTAAAGTGAGAACAGGCATTCGCATGGCACTTTTGTAGCCAGCGTTATAACCTATTTAAGTGCCAGATATGCTAAACATTTGTATGTCCCTTCATGCTTCGGCCACCATTCCGGAGGACATGCTTCCATGCTGATGATGTTTGTTAAAAAAATACAGTAGTGTGTTAATTAAATTTGTGACTGAACTTGTTGGGGGAGAATTCTATGTCCCCCTGCTCTGTTTTACCTGCATTCTGCCATATATTTCATGTTATAGCAATCTCAGATGATGACCCAGCACATGTTCATGTTAAGAACACTTTCACAGCAGATTTGACAAAACGCAAAGAAGGTACCAATGTGAGATTTCTAAAAATAGCTACAGCACTCAACCCAAGGTTTAAGAATCTGAAGTGCCTACCAAAATCTGAGAGGGACGAGGTGTGGAGCATGCTTTCAGAAGTCTTAAAAGAGCAACACTCCAATGCAAAAACTACAGAACCCGAACTACCAAAAGAGAATAAAACCTTCTGCTGGTGGCATCTGACTCAGCTGATAAAAATGAACATCTGTCGGTGCGCTCTGCTGTGGATCTTTATTGAGCAGAACCCATCATCAGCGTGGACGCATATCCTCTGGAATGGTGGTTGAAGCATGAAGGGACATAGGAATCTTCACCACATCTGGCACGTAAATATCTTGCGCCGCCAGCTACGACAGTGCCATGCGAATGCCCGTTCTCACTTTCAGGTGACATTGTAAACAAAAAGCGGGCAACATCATCTCCTGCAAATTGTAACCAAACTTGTTTGTCTGAGCGATTGGCTGAAGTAGGACTGAATGGACTTGTAGGCTCTAAAGTTTTACATTGTTTTGTTTTTGAATGCAGGGTTTTTTGGTACATAATTCTACATTTGTAAGTTCAACTTTCATGACAGAAAGATTGCATTACAGTACTTGTATTAGGTGAATTTAAAAATACTATTTTTTTTTACAGTACAAATATTTTTAATCAAAAATAAATGTGAAGTGAGAACTGTAAACTTTATATTGTGTTGTAATTTAAATCAATATATTTGAAAATGTGAAAAATATTGAAATAAATGGTATTCTATTATTATTTAACAGCGTGATTAATTGCGCGATTAATCACAATTAATTTTCTTAATTGCATGAGTAATCGCAATTAATTTTTTTAATCACTTGGCAGCTCTAGTTATTTTCTAACCAATTTCCTTTTCTAGTTCTCATGTGTTAGCAAGATGGAGGAAAATGTGGAGTGCAAACATCCAAAAGGAATCATTACTCCTTTAAAAATAGTTTCCATTATATTTTGAATGGAATGTCCATGGAAACAGTTCTTAACTTTTGTAAAAAGCTATAAAAAAGTGGATGGGTGGATGAATATACAAGATGGATGGAAAACACACACAAAGCCTTAATTTGACCCAAATTGATCCTGGATTTTAAAATCAGGTCCACCCATGCAGATCTGATTTCAGGATCATGGTAAACTGAAGTCTAACTTTAAAAATGGAAGGACAAACTCACTCTCTTTTTTTCCTCTGCTTTTTTCTCTTGTCCTTCCGATCCTGATAATTGCTTCTTAAGTTCTTCCAGTTGTGAGGTTAGTGATGTTACCTTGGCTTTGTTTTGCAGCTTTACTTTTGAAAGCTTGGCTTCAGAAGCTTCTTTTTCTTCCTACCAACATCAGAGTATATATATATAAAATCGTAAATCTAAAACAGTTACCAAGAACTCCTACCTCCACAAGGACATTTTAACTTCATGCCCAGAAGCCCTGCAACTATAAGGCAGCCTGATAATATTCCTTTCATTACTGCAAAGTATCTGCACTGGACTACTATGATACTCACAGGTATTGTAACTTAAGGGGCAGCGTCACATTAAAAATTACATATTACAAAATTTTTCCTTTCCTTTGTTAGTAATACTACTTCAAGGCCTAAACCTTCAAAAGTAAATAGTGATTTGGAGTGCCTTAATTTTCAGATGCCCCACTGCAGACACCTAAAGACCCCTATTTTTGTAAGACAGGTGACTCATCTTACACTATCTCAGCTTTTTACTCATCTCGGACAATGTAACTGGGATGAGGTGCTCCACTTCCTTGATGACAAACTAAATATTACACTGATATTATGAATGCTGGTCACTTGATCATTTGTACCTCTGGTCAGCTACATTTAGATTCACAACACTGCAGTGGAATGTTTAATTTAAAATAGTTTGGTTTGATTTGTTTTAACAAAAAAATCTTTGTTCAATATTAGGTTTTGTAAAAGGCCATATTTTGAAACTTATTTTTAGACTAATATGAAAATGTCCCATTAAAACAGAAGGGTGAAAACATACCTTTCAAAAACTCACTACAAATATGAGCTCTAATAGAAGAAGTCAATGGTGAAAACCCCTCAACAGTATATAGGGCATCTAGTATAAATTCCTTCCATTTACTGTGGCCAAAAATCAAGGGTGGCATGCAGTACCATAAGGAATACAGAAATTATGATTGAAGGAAATTTGGAGGAAAAATTTTTGTATCTAAAGCAGCTCAGTCTGGGATAAGTCTGCAGCCTAACTAAATGCCAAACAATATTTTGGACAATATTAGCCTAAAAGGAGGAAAAAGTCCCTGTCCAGCTTTGCACAACCTTAAATTTGCAACTGATAATAGTCCCCCACATTTATCAAGAGCATCTGTTCTTTTTAGGGAACCATTTGTTGTCTATATCCAAAGCTGGTTAAAAATTCTGGAAACAGGAGGTAAATTGGTAGGAAGCTGTAATGTATCCCCATGCACCTGCAAACTGTGATCACTGCTTCCTCAGTCCCTAATATTGATATAACTGACTCTTACGCCTGTTTTTAGGAAAACAGCTTATTCACCCAAGAAAACATGACTGCAGTTCATTTTCTTCTGTAGTCGGACAATCACACTGATGTGTACACACAGTACCTTTAACCGATTATCTCTATTCCGAAGTTCATTATCCTTCTCTCTGATAAGTTCTTTGAGCTGTGTTACCAGCTGTTCAGTACGTGTCAGCTGTTCAGTCAAATCAGCCACCGACATGTTTGCTGCATCTTGCGAGCCATGAGCCTACAGACATTAAGTATACTTTTGAACAGACAAAATGGTGCAGACAATGCTGGCTGTGCACAAATCACAGTCGTCAGCTTTTCAGCCAACCCAATCAAATTTAGGCAGAGGGTAGTATTTTTAAAACTTAAACATACTGTCTAGACAGCTTCAGGATAATTTGTCAAATATGAGCCACAGAAGCAGCACTGAAATGAAACCCTGGTAACTGAAATCTCTGTAACACAGATTGTTCCCTTCAGTGCCAACTGTACTGCAATACAGTGGGGACACTATGCTGTTATAACCTGACATGATAACGAAACCCCTGTTTGTTTTTCCCCTTCCATTACTCTCTGTATGAGTGTCTGTCTTTACATTCTGAACTCCTTGGAGCACAGACTGTCCCTTTTTGTCTGCCTGGAAAGCAGCTAGCACATTGTAGGTGCTACCGTAAACAATAAAAATCTCTCATTTCCAGTCAATTCCACTGCAAAATTAGAAGCCTCAACTTCTCAACTTAAGTGTGATTACTTGCCAAAAGAAGGCATGACGGCAGAAATCTAGGCGGTGGGTGGAACACATGCACCTATCAGGACAAGGGTCAAGGGAGAGTTCTTGAAAATATCCAAAGAATCCACATCACCCTACCGTTTTAAAACAACAGAGCCAGCTTAAAAACTAAAAAAAACTAAGGGGAGAAAAGAGGCATTTCTCCTCCCTCTCACCACAAAAAATTGTTTTCAAAAAGAGTTGACACAAAATTACAGCACTAGTTACTTTACAAATCCATTTAGAAACTTTTCTTTTATAGAGGGATGAGAAGTGATACACAGAGATTTTTACCCATTACTAGAAGAGATTAACAGTTTCACTGAATGTTGCCTAATTTTAGATACCTGGCAGTACTTTCAGCAGAAGAGAGAAAAACTCTTCCCATTACAAGCTATAAGAGTCATACCATTAAATATAATAATCTGGAAAATGGCAAAAAGCCGCAAGAGTTTGCATTTTAAAGCTAATACTGATGTTTAAATAGTCAGTATGATTTTAATTCTTGAGGTTCTCTGCTCGTGTTACTGCAACTAATGATCTGTACAGCCAAGTGCTAGCCTGCAAAAAGGGATTGATTTAATGTTTACATGGTTTCTACTGATCTTTTCTTAAGTCAAGATAAACACGCTGAAGGTGAGCGGTGTAGTTATGGCTAGACTCTGAGGATTGAAGCTAATTGGACTGGGAGCATGAAGCCACCATGACCTTTAGTGACTATCAGAGGGCAGGTCTTCACTACAGGGGGGGGGGTCGATTTAAGATACGCAAATTCAGCTACGCGAATAGTGTAGCTGAATTCGACGTATCAGAGCCGACTTACCCCGCTGTGAGGACAGCGGCAAAATCAACCTCCGCGGCTCCCCGTCGACGGCGCTTACTCCCACCTCCGCTGGTGGAGTAAAAGCGTTGATTCAGGGATCGATTGTCGCGTCCCGACGAGACACGATAATTCGATCCCCGAGAGATCGATTTCTACCCACCGATTCAGGCGGGTAGTGTAGACCTAGCCTTAGAAGAACAGGTTAAGCAGGTTAAACCACCATCCTTGCAAAAAAGCAGATACTTATTACTGCATCTTGAATTGAAATTTTCAAAATTCACAAGTTTTTTAAAAAGTCAGCACTTACAAGGTTGTTTTTTGTTTGTTTGTTTGTTTTAATACTTACTGCTGCTTTAGGGGATGAATCATCTCCAGTGCCCCATTTCCACATAGTTTCAAGATGGCTGTGAGAAGGAATAAGGAAATACAATTATATTGCTATGAATATTAGTACCACTTAGAAAACTATATACATAACAGGCTTGTTTTCTGCTATTTTTTTCTCCAGGCCTTTCAGTTCAAGATAATTCAAGCTAATTTAATATCGTTTAAAAAAAAACAAAAAACAAAAAAAACCAGGATCTCATTGCATTTGCTGAAACCTGATAGGAACTTTGACACCCGAGTCACATCACGAGTTGCTATTGATCATTAAGAAAGTGCTGTTTAATTCTTTTGTACATTATGTTACTTCTGCAGACAGGGAAGCCATAAAGTACCAACATTATCGTTCCAAATATTTTCAGAAATTAAATTGAAAAAAAACAATCTTAAAAATATAAGTGCCTTAAAGTACTTTTTGGCACTAGTGCTACTTCCACCTACAAATAAAAGGTACAGACTGTACTCAGTTTGCTAACATATAACCTGACCTTAGACTCATGCTGTATTTGCCTCTGCAGTATGACAAATATTATTCCAATTCATATTTCTACAGAATGAACAGACTGCTGTGCACAAAAAATAAAGACACTGTGACTAAAGCTCCATGTCTGTCACAAAGGTCGCAGAAATCACAGATTCTGTGACTTTCTGCGACCTCCGTGACTTCTGCAGGGGCCAGCGTGGCTGACCCCAGGGCCGCCCACACAGCTGGCTCGGGGGTCAGTTGCTCAGGTGGACCCCAGGAACAGCCGCAGCCCCGGTCCCCAGCCGGCCGGAACATCCCCCGCCCCCCGCAGCGGGTCCCGGCCCCCCCGGACAGCCGCGGGCCCCGGCCGGGCCGCCCGTGCCGCCCCCCCCCCCCCCCCCCCCCCGCTGGGGCCCCCGCCCCCCCCCCCCCCCCCCCCCCCATGATCCCCCTTCCCGAGATTTAATTGCAGGTATTTTTAGTATAAGTCATGGACAGGTGACTTTTACTAAAAATACCCATGACTAAATCGTAGCCTTAACTATGGCATATCACACTGTACAACAACTGAGCATCTCCCATTCATATGCCTAAGGGCCTAAATCTTGAGAAGGGCACTAACTAGGAATTGTAGGTGCTCAGCACCTCTCTGGTTCAGACCCAAACACAAGCTTTCAAAGAGCCTGATACCTAAATTATAAGTAATTTTTAAATTTAGTAGCCAACTTGATACCATGCAGCTTTGGGGCTCCTCTATTTCAAACATTTCAAGGCCCTTGAAGTGTTTTTCCCCTTGATGCAGGGATTACTCACACTAATGGCTCTGCCACACATTGCAAGAACAGGCCTTCCTGAATTTAATCACATCTTTCTAAAGCAAGTTTCCTATTAGATCCATTTTGACAGCATGTACATGAAAGCTAATCCCACAGTACAGGCAGCTCAAATGTCAACTTATATGTACTGCAGCACTAAGAACGTCTGCCTCGTCTGACAGAATTTAGTTAACTCTTCAAGAGAGGCCTGTGCTATAATTTATCAGATTTGGTTTGATGGCCTGCATTAAGAATACTACCACCCATCTTGCTGTACTTCTCACTTTGACCAGTCTTCAAGCTGCAACAACAAATGAGAAGCCAAACTGTATCTGTTCAGTCACCTGTCCCCACAAGCAACACTTTTCAATGGAATGTATTTTGCCTTTTCAAATCTGCATGCACAGGTTTCAGTAAAAGCACAGCAGAGCAGCTGCGCTTCTGAATTCAGCTGATCAATTTATTAAAAGTGCTAGCACATACTTTATCTGAAAGGAAATGAAGAATGAGAGCACAGATTGTTATTAAAGCTAAGCATTTACCACTGATGAGCTAGAAGCAGGGATCACAGAGTGTTATGCAGGAATCATAACAGTCTCTTCTGGCTTTAAAAAGGATGTGGATATCATTACTTTATATATAGTATAAAACTCTCCTTCCTGCATCCCTCTTGAGTCACAAGACCCAATTTTGCCCTCAGTAACACCTATGCATTCCTAGTAACAGGAAAGGGTACAATGAGGGCAGAATCTGGCTCAGTGTAGCTTGGGGCTGTGTGTAAATTTTTTTTATTTGTAAATGCTTTAGAACCCAACAAGCATTAGCAGATGCAACAAGTTTAGTTCACTACATACCACATCCCCTTGGATACCCTGACCAATAGTTTTGACATGTTATTTACATTACGGATGTTAATTAAGGGGCTTTCAGGAAGGGCAAGTGTACCAAAACAAGTTGGGCAGCACAGCTGCATTGGACTCTCTTTACAATTGAACTCTCTTTAACTATCCAGTCCAACTGGGAGATACTGATCGGGGTTGTTTTTCTTAAATCAGCCAGAAGAAATGGTTTGTAGGAGCAGGAGCATCAAGGAGGGGAGGGATAGCTCAGTGGTTTGAGCACTGGCCTGCTAAACCCAGGGTTGTGAGTTCAATCCTTGAGGGGGCCACTTAGGGATCTGGGGCAAAACCAGTACTTGGTCCTGCGAGTGAAGGCAGGGGGCTGGACTCCTATGACCTTTCAGGGTCCCTTCCAGCTCTATGAGATAGGGTATATCTCCATATATTAAAGTTTATAAGAACTGAACCCTTTGGAATCAAATCCTGGCACATACAACTCAATTCTTTCTCCTTCCAAAGTAGTTAAATGGAGCTCTACTTAGTTTACCATATGTGTATTTTTCAGATGTGACCTTAACTAGCAAATGCTTGTCTGCTATGCAGGACATTAATTATCCATAGGCCCCAATGTTCTTAGTGACCATTCCTGAAGTTATAAAAGTTCTGATTTCCTCTGTCTTTCCATATCAATTCCAAACTCCTCACACCCATGTTCAAATCTCCACACAGCCCCAGTACAGCATCCATTTCAGTCCTTATTGCCTCACCTCATGCACTCTGCTTTAATGACATCTTTAATTTAACTGCACTATGCACCACTTTCCACTATGACAGGAAAACAGCCCACAAAACCTTAACAGAACTTGGGAGAAACTACAAAGGGCCTGTGCCTCCATACAGGCTCTGGGACATCATGTTGGTCTCCACTGAGCCATGAAAGCAGTATGGCTCTAACTGAGTGGTTACTATAACACACCGTGAGAGGGAGGAGCAGAAAGAAATGATTGCTAAGCAGGGTCCCACTCCTACAAACACTCACATGTGCTGTATGCATGTGTATAGTGTCACTCATGTATTTGTAAAATTGCCCCAACCCTAAATATCACTTACAGATAGAGTTGTATACGCATGAGTAGTCATTTAATTGTCCTCAAGGGGCTGTCAGGGAATTATGTGCTTCTCTCTGACCCCGTTCCATAAATACGGGGATGGCAAAGAATGATGCAATAAAGGTACTCCTTTCTATCCCAACCATAGATGTGAATGGTAGTTCTCCCCATACCACCAGTGAGAGCAAAGGAGCACACTATGTACAATGGTGCAATTTGTAAGTAAGACCCTCCTAAGTGTTTTTAATGTTAAAAAATCCATTATTTTGTACTTGATATGTGTAAATTTAGGAGGAAATATATCTTTTTAATAGTTTATTTGTTCATTGCCATAGCATTATCTTGCTTCCATCCTCTCCACATTCAGTGAATCCTAAGTTTGGTGCTGCCTGCATGGGCAGTCATTCCTCCACTTTGCCAAAAAAACTATGTTAAAAGACAACATTGTAGTTGAGAATATAAATGAAGTCAGCAAACTCAAGGTTATGAAACCCACAGCAAAAGGTAACTCAGATATTTGTGTGTAAGGTGCATTCTACATTTCTGAATACCTTCTTATATTTCTTACATTAACATACATGGAGTAATTAGTCACATGTATTTGAGTGTGTAGGGCACCAGAAACACAGGACGTTTTCATACATCTGGAGCTCCATCCTTAAATATGCTCAGTTAATGGAAAGCTGTGCTGTATGTATGTTAGCAAACAAATGTTATTTGCAAGTCAAGATTTCTCCACAAATGTCAAATGACTTTTGTCCTCATTGAGAATGGTCATGGAAAATCGGAAGCTCAAAAATTTCTGCACACTATATTAAAAACACTACAAAATTGTCTTTAATGTATTAAAATTAATACCTAAATAGGATTTCAGACTGAACAGTTCAATCTTAGGCTAAGAACAAAAGTAAAATATCCTTTAGGTTAACAAGTTTTTAGTCCCAGAACACAGGTTTATGAAGAGAAACAGTGATGTTTTAATCTAAAGTTATTTTTGATTGTTTTGCATCATTTTTACTGTTCTGAAAGAAGGGTCAGAAGCTAGGTATGACATGTAGGCATACTATTTGTAAATGGGGGAGATAATTATTCAAACTGGTCCTTTTAGCCTACATAGGTTCATCTAAATTCAAGCGTACTACAAGTTGCAAATAGAGCCTAAATTAACATAGCTGAAAAATTAGAAAACACTTTGTTCACAGTATGAAGTTTATAGCACTTGGTATTTAGTTTAATTATTTCTCCTCTATAGTAACTCCACTTTCATTGTCCATACAGGATTTTAACAAAGCAAGGGAAGAAAGACTTGTTTCAAAAAAATAAGAAAATATAATTGTAAAGCTACAGTGGAATTCAGGTGGGTGTGTAGTGCCTGGAATTACATGTAACTTATTCTTTTTTTTAAAACCCTTGGTAAAGTTCCATGTTGAAGTGTCCCTTTAATTAAAAATAGAAACATACTGAGTGGACACCAGAGCATGTGAATAGAAATACATTTTTCTAACATCTCCCATTTTCACCCTGGCTTCCCCTTAAGTTTTCCATGACAAAGATGTAGCCTTCATTATAATCCTGGAAAGTGTGTATGGTAACAAAATCCTCAAACGGGCACCACTCCACTTTGAACTCTATAATCTGTGAGCCAACTATCTCCACCCCATCTATAAATCCTTCTTTAGATCCATCCGCTTCCACTGGAAAGAACATGGATTTGGTGTTTTTTTTCGGCTTTCTCTGATTTCTTTTTGCATGACTAACAAATCACACTTACAAAGACTTGAATTTAGTCCAACATCTACACTGTTTAAAGCCATTCGGTACCTGCCAGACTCTGAGATGCTTCTCTCCCAGGGCAACATATGCAGCTTTATGATTTACTTAGGTTTTAATCTAAGAGAAATTCCACTTGCCGTCTCTCTTCCCTCTATATCCCCAATGCTTCCTTCCCCCATGCTACACTGGGCATGCCCTTCTTTGTGGGATGCTCCAGGAACTCAGATGCAATGGCTTATACATCTCCTGAATATTTCCTGTTCAATCATAACTACACCACAGTCCTGGGAGCCCACTGCAGCTCTAGCCTGAGCCCATAACCCAGGCAACAGCTGCACTACAGTGGCACCCTCTCCCCAACCGGGTTTCCAGGCCACATGCCATGTTTGGGAGAGGAAGGGGTATTCCCCAGTGGCGGTGTGAACCCAGGGCGTACTGAAGTCGCTTGTTCCAGCACTGGCCAGTCCCTGCCCTGCTAGGGCGTCACAAAGCAACGCAACAAGAGCGTCCCGAGTTATTATCAGGATCCAGGAAGCTGGAGGGCACCGCTGAGTGCTGCCGCCGGCCCAGCCACTATGTCCTTGGGGGCGGGCAAGCTGCCCGGGGCGGACGGGGCCTGGCTGCAGACAATGGGAGTCCGACCTCCGCCCCTCCCCGCAGGCCGGGGCAGGACCCGGCTGAGGAGGAGTCACCCCCCTCCCCCCGCTGCAGCTGAGCCCAGGCCGGTCCGGGATCCCAGTGCCGCTCACCTGCGAGCCGCACCGGAGGGGGGGGGGAATCCGGGCCCCGCTCACCTGCGAGCCGCACCGGGGGAGGGGAGGGAATCCGGGCCCCGCTCACCTGCGAGCCGCACCGGAGGGGGGGGGCTGGGCAGCGAGGGTATCCGGGGAGGGGGAGCGGGCCCTAGGGGCGGCGGTGCCGGCTGCAGCAGCAGGGGCTCCGGCTCCTCCTCTTCGGCCCGGCCCAGGTGCTGCAGGGACAACAACTCGCCACCATCCCGGCGTCAGCAGCACCACGGCCGGGCATACGTCAGCGCGTCGTCGTCTCTCAGAGCGCAGCCAATGGCGAGACGCCCCCGCTCCCAGTCGCGTCATCGCCCCCAGGAGTGCGCGCGGGGAGGGAAGCTGCCGGGGGTGGAGCCTCCGGCATGGGGGCGGGGCTGGTACAGGGCAGGGAGCTGTCAAGCGCAGAAGGGAAGGAGGGGGGTGTTCCCGCACTTGTGTGGAGGGAGGGGGCTCGGGGCTAGGATGAACAAACAGCAAGTGTGAAAAATCAAGTGGGGGGAATTGGCGCCCATATAAGACAAAGCTCCAAATATCCGGACTGTCCCTATAAAATCGGGACATCTGGTCACCCTACTTGGGGCTAGGATCCCCCAGACTCCATTTCCAGGGCATGTCCTGGGGCAGGCAGGAGCCTCACTTGCCCTTGCTGAACAGATGTTCCTCACAGACCCTAGTCCCAGCTTTGGGAAGACTCACTGTGTCACCTTAAGTGCCTGTTCCACTTTGTACCTCAGTTTCCCCATCAATCAAACAGGGATAACAATCCCTTTACAAGATCCTGGAGGCCCCCCTCACCAGCGAGGCCGGCTGTGTCTCAGCACCTTGTGGGCCTGTGTATCTGGACCCATCTTTTTATTTATATAACAGCACCTAAATATACACCATGTGCAATCAGCACAAAGCTGACAGGATTCCTGATCTCTTAGCTCAGCCACCCAAACACCTTTTCACAGAAACATAGGCATATAGGCCTGGTGCTGACTTCATTCCTATTGACTTTAACAGGAGTGGTCAGTAGTCAGCACTTCTGAAGAATGGGCCCTGTATATTTTAACTGTAAGCAAAGCACCTGGCTGAATTTGAACCTATGCTTCCAGGGAGATTAGTTTACTGCAGATATGATGCTTAGATCTTTTAAATGAAACCTTCAGGCAAAACAAACAAACAAACAGAAACCTAAAGGAAGGAGCTGTTGCACAAAGTGAAAACTTTCCCCTCTCAGAAAGGAAAAAACACATTAAAAAGCAACAATGTTAGGAGAAATGGTCACAAGACAGGTAAAGATGATTTATGCTAGTTTAGACAGTTTAAGCAAGGCAAAAGCGCCATCTACTGGCATATAAATTTATCTAATCCTCTTCTGCATGTAAATTAAAAAAGTATGTTAGATAGCAAAACTCTTCCTTACTGCTAAAATACTTGCTGAATATCCTATAGAGTGGGTACCTCTTATGGTGAAGTAGTTTTCTTTACGGTATACACAATTTCCCATTAACCTGAAGTGCAATTTGTACAATGCAATCCATACAAACAATTTGAGACTTTCATTCCACTTTACTACAGAATCAAAAGAAATGTAGGGCTGGAAGAGACTTCAAGAGGTTATCTAATCCATCCCCCTGTAATAAGACAGGACCAAGTATACCAAGACCATCCCTGAAACGTATTTGTCTAGCCTGTTCTTAAAAGCCTCCAATGATGAGGATTCCACAACCTTCCTTGGTAACCTGTTCCAGTACTAAATATTCTTATATACTTCTACCCCGATATAATGCGACCCGATATAACACGAATTCAGATATAACGTGGTAAAGCAGCGCTCCGGGAGGGCGGGGCTGCGCACTCCAGCGGATCAAAGCAAGTTCAATATAACGTGGTTTCACCTATAACGCGGTAAGATTTTTTGGCTCCCGGGGACAGCGTTATATCAGGGTAGAGGTGTAGTTAGAGATTTTTTCCTAATATCTAACTTAAATCTTCCCTGCTGCAGATTTAAGCTGATTACTTCTTGTCCTACCTCCAGTAGAAGGGAGAACAATTGATCACAGTCCTCTTTATAACAGCCCTTAACATATTTGAAGACTTTTATCAGGTCCCCCCTCGGTGTTCTTTTCTCAGAACTAAATTTACCCAGTTTTTTTAACCTTTTCCCCTATCAGGTTTTCTAACCCTTTTATCATTTTTGTTGCTCTCCTCTCACTCTCTCCAATTTGTCCACAGCTTTCCTAAAGTGTGGTGCCCAAAAGTGAATACAATACTTCTGCTCAGGCCTCACCAGTGCTGAATAGAGTGGGACAATTACCTCCTTTATCTTGCAAAGGGATGTCCTGTTAATATACCCTCATCTGCCTTTTTCTCAACTGCATCACATTGACTCATATTCAATTTGTGACCCACTAGAACTCCCAGATCCTTTTCAGCAGTACAAGCACCTAGCCCAGAGGTTGGCAACCTTTCAGCAGTGGTGTGCCAAGTCTTCATTTATACACTCTTAATTTAAGGCTTCACGTGCCGGTAATACATTTTAACGTTTTTTAGAATATCTCTCTATAAGTCTATAATATATAACCAAACTATTGTTATATGTAAAGTAAACAAGGTTTTCAAAATGTTTCAGAAGCTTTATTTAAAATTAAATTAAAATGCAGATCTTATCAGTTTAGTGTGATCCTTGCCCTTGCTTTTCCTTGCTGAGTTTTCCAATGTCTGGCACCTATTTGGATACTTTAAGCTGCACACAGGCTTCTGAGGCCTGGTCTACACTACGACTTTAATTCGGATTTAGCTGCGTTAATCCGAATTAATCCTTAACCCGTCCACACAAAGGAGCCAGTTACTTCGAATTAAAGGGCGCTTAAAATCGATTTCTGTACTCCACCCCGATGAGCGGAGTAGCGCCAAAATCGATTTTGTAAATTCGAATTAGGGGTAGTGTGGCCGCAATTCGATGTTATTGGCCTCCGGGAGCTATCCCACAGTGCACCACTGACCGCTCTGGACAGCAATCTGACCTCGGATGCACTGGCCAGGTAGACAGGAAAAGCCCCGCGACCATTTGAATTTCATTTCCTGTTTGCCCAGGGTGGAGAGCACAGGTGACCACAGAGAGCTCATCAGCACAGGTAACCATGCAGGCTGATAATCGAAAAAGAGCACCAGCATGGACCGTTCGGGAGGTACTGGATCTGATTGCTATATGGGGAGAGGATTCAGTGCTAGCAGAACTTCGTTCAAAGAGACGAAATGCCAAAACTTTTGAAAAAATCTCCAAGGGCATGATGGAGAGAGGCCACAATAGGGACTCAGATCAGTGCCGCGTGAAAGTGAAGGAGCTCAGACAAGCCTATCAAAAAACAAAGGAGGCAAACGGTCGCTCCGGGTCAGAGCCGCGGACATGCCGCTTCTACGCCGAGCTAAATGAAATTCTAGGGGGGGCCGCCACGACTACCCCACCTCTGACCGTTGATTCTGAGGCAGGGATAATCTCAGCAACACCTGAGGATTCTGCGGACGAGGAGGAGGACGAGCTTGCGGAGAGCACCCAGCACTCCGTTCTCCCCCACAGCCAGGAGCTTTTTCTCAGCCTGAGTGAAGTACCCTCCGAACCCTCCCAAGCCAGTATCCAAGACCACGACCCCATGGAAGGGACCTCAGGTGAGTTTACCTTTTAAAATATAAAACTTGTTTTAAAAGCAAGGTTTTTTAATGATTATTTTGCCCTGAGGACTTGGGATGCATTCGCAGCCAGTACAGCTACTGGAAAAGTCTGTTAATGTGTCTGGGGATGGAGCGGAAATCCTCCAGGGACATCTCCATGAAGCTCTCCTGGAGGTACTCCAAAAGCCTTGCCACAAGGTTTCTGGGCAGTGCAGCCTTATTCCGTCCTCCATGGTAGGACACTTGACCGCGCCATGCTTGCAGCAAGTAATCTGGTATCATTGCCTGACAAAGCCTGGCAGCGTATGGTCCCGGTGTTTGCTGGCATTCAAGCAACATCCGTTCTTTATCTTGCTGTGTAATCCTCAGGAGAGTGATATCGCTCATGGTAACCTGGTTGAAATACGGGAATTTAATTAAGGGGACAGAGGTGGCCGTTCCTACTGGGCTGTTTGCCTGTGGCTGAAAAGAAATCCTTCCCTGCAGTTAGGCGACTGCGGGGGGGGGGTGGCGGGGGGATTGGCCCAGAGCTTTTCGCGTTTGGCTAGCAGGGATCTTCCCTGTTACCAGCCACGCGGTCGGGGGAGGGGTACATTGATCATCCCAGGGAATTCATGGTGGGAGAGGGGGGGAGAGGGGGGGTTAGTTTGGTTTCTGCAGGGATCTTCCCTGATACCTGCCACGCGGTGGGGGGAGGGATACAGCGATCATCCCAGAGAATTGGATGGTGGGGGGGTTAGTTTGTTTTCTGCTGCTGAAGGATAGCAGGAAAACCGCAGCAGTCAACAGGCTTTGCTTGCTATGTGGGAAAGGAGGGCGCAGAAGCCGAAAGACAATGGTTTACCATGGCTGCCTGCAAGCTGAATTGTGTTGCCCGGACCTGCGTCTGTGATCTCTAACACCAAAGCCACAGGCACTCAATATTAAGAGGCAAAATCACATGTGCTATGTAATGTGAATAGTGTTGGTCACCGTGAAAGAGTATAAGCATTGTTCTGCAAAATGTATCTTTTTAAAAAATTCTCTCATTTTTTCCCTCCCTCATGCAGCTGCAAATTCTTCAAGCCTCCCTCCTCCATCCCGAAGGCTAGCACAGATAAGGCGTCAGAAGAAGAAGACGCGAGACGAGATGTTTGCAGAAATCATGCAATCCACCCGCAGTGACAGAGCTAATCTGAATGAGTGGAAGGACACGGTTTCAAAGTATAGGAAAGAAGCCAGTGACCATGAGGACAGGAGGGACCAACGTGAGGACATGAGGGACCATTCTAGATTGAATTTCAACTTGTTGATTTCAGACCAATTCTCCAGTTTATCATGGTCATTTTGAATTCTAATCCTTTCTCCATAGCGCTTGCAATCCTTCCCAGTTTGATGTCATCCACAAATTTTATAAGCATACTCTCCACTCCATTATCGGAGTTATTAATGAAAATATTGAATAGTACCAGACCCAGGAAAGACCCCCCTGCAGAATCCCACTAGATACAGTGAATCATTTATAACTATGCTGTGAATACAGTCTTTCAAACAGTTATTCACCCACCTTATAGTAATTTCATATAGACCATATTTCCCTAGATTGTTTACGAGAATTCATGTGGGACAGTGTCAAAAGCTTTACTAAAATCAAGATAAATCATATTTATTTGCTTCCCCTTATCCATTAGACCAATAACTTTGTCAAAGAGTGAAATTAGATTGGTTTGGCATTATTTGTTCTTGACAAATACCTGCTGGCTATTCCTTATAACCCTACTAACCTCTAGGTGATTACAAACTGATTGTTTAATAATTTGTTCCAGTATCTTGCCTGGCATTGAAATTAGGTTGACTGGTCTCTAATTCCCTAGGTCCTCTTTGTTCCCCATTTTAAAGATATGAACTATGTTTGCCCTTCTCCAGTCCTCTGGGACCTCACTCTTACTCCATGAGTTCTCAAAGATAATCGCTAATAGTTCAGAGATTGTTTCATATAGCTTCTTAAGTACCCTAGGGTGATCATCAGGCCCTGCTAACTTGAATTTATCTAACTTATCTAAATATTCTTTAGCCTATTCTTCCCCTGTTCTGTCTTATGTTTCTTCCCCCTTCTTGTTAATATTAAATGTGTTAAGCATCAGGTCACAATTAATTCTTTCAGAGGAGACTGAAGGAAAATAGGCATTAAACACCACAGGCTTTTTGATGTCATCCTTCCCTGCTAAATAGTGGACCTATGCTTTCCTTTCTTTTGGTCATAATGTAATTTATAGAATCTCTTATTGCCTTTTATGTCCCTTGCTAAATGTAATTCATTTCGTGCCTTAGCCTTTCTGATTTTGTCCCTACAAGTTTGTCCTATTCTTTTGTATTAATCCTTAACAATTTGTCCATGTTTCCACTTTTTTAGGATTTCTTTTTGATTTTCAAGTCATGTCCTGAAGGAGCCATATTGGCTTCTTATCATTCTTCCTTTCTTTCCTTTAATCGGGATAGTTTGCTGTTGTGCCTTTAATATTATCTATCTGAAAAATTGCTGGCTCCCCTGAACTCCTTTTCCTGTTTGATTTTCCTCCCATGGGACCTTATCTATTAGTTGTCTGCGTCTGGTAAAGTCGGCTTTTTTAAAGTCCATTGTCCTTATTCTGCTGCTCTTACTCTTTCCTTTCCTTAGAACCACGGAGTTTATTATTTCATGAATGCTTTCACCCAACTTGCCTTCAACTTTCAGATTTACAACTAATTCCTTCCTGTTAATCAGAATCAAGTCTAAAATGCTTCCTCCTGGTTATTTCCTCCACCAGCTGAAACAAGAAGTTGTCCCCAACACATTCCAATAACTTATGGGAGATTTTGTGTTTTGCTGTACTACTTTTCCAACAGATACCTGGGTATTTAAAGTCCTTCATTATTGCCAGGATTTGTGTGTTGGATATTTCTATTATTTGTGCTAGAAATGCCTAATTCACCTTTTCCTCCTGATTTAGTGAGCTACTGTAGGCCCCTACTGTGACATTGCCTCCCTTTTTTGTTTGTTTTCACCCAGAGACAGAGTATAAATAGAGTTTCACTACAGCTGTGCTCAGTAGTGTTCCATGGTATTTATACTTTGACATATGCATCTGCTGGAAAACTGATTTTTAAAAACAGAAATTATTTGAAGGCTCCATGAAGTTGGATTTCCTGCCTCTAGAAATTTCTTAGTACCTTTGGGTTTCTGTCTATCTGGTCTCAAAAAACTTGCTCTGATTTCCCCTGGTTTATGCCTTAACTTTTCTTTTCCTGAAATTTATATTACATTTGGTGCTAACTGCATGTGTTCTAGTGGTTGTGCTTGTGAAGGGCAAGGAGGATAATTTACAATTGAAACAGTTTGGTGGAATTTCACTAATTTTGGGTGCAGAAGGAAAATAAGGGATAAGGGAAATGAGACAGATGTAGCAAATACTTTTTCATAAGGAAAACCAACCATTCAAAAAAATGGCAAGCCATCAACATGGAGGGAACACATATGTAGAAACATAAAAAGATTCAAAGTGAAGCAAGAGCTTGGATGTGTTAGCGATAATTGATGGCTTCCTGGCATATTTATAATTTCCATATAGTTTGTTTAAATATATGACTTCAGTGGGAGAATTACAGCCACAAAAATGTAGGGTTGGGCTCCAAGTGAGTGATTTTTTTAGATCACTAATGGATAAAGTCCTGTATATTTTGAAATCGAGATAAAATTGTTTCTCTATCTTTCATTTAAGCTAAAGAAAAAGCATACTGTCAGATATTCTATTTAAGAATCCATTATGCTTTATTTTACTGTTCTCCAAACAGACATATTCAACTTCCTATTAAGAATTCTGGATACCAATTTCCTGTATGAAGAAATGTTATAATTAGAGCTACCATTGGAGGGTATTCAAAACATAATGTCCATATTTTACTACATTACCCAAAAGATATCCTTAATTATCCAAGACCTGAGTGTATTCAATTTAGGTGCTCAGATACTACAATGATGATGGCAATACAGGTAGGTAGGTAAATAGAATAACTTCTGTATGGAACTCTTTGAAGATCCTCCTTCTTAATATTGAGATTACCTAATATGTCAGCTCAGCAATGAAAGGGGGGTGAAAAACATGTCCCAACACTGGCCACCAATGAACAAATATAAATATAAGAAAAAGCCATGACATTATCCCTTTCCCACACATGACTCTCCAACAATTCTCATGTTTGTTGAGGTCAGGGGAGAGAATGGGATGGAACCTTGTGCCTCCCTCCCATCTTTTCAATCCCACATATTGATAAATTATATACTGTACCAAACACTGCAACGTGACATGAAAATGGTTTCATCCTTTGTGTCTGAGTGAATAAAAGATCTGCAGTGGAAGGACTATTTGTTCCCTAATGTGTAAAATTATAACAGGCTTCCTCTCTGGCGTGACAAGGTAAATCACATATAATATGTACACTGGAGTTGATGTTCTGATATCTCTTTTGTTTTTATTTTTGTTCTTTTGTAATTGCATCACAGATCACCTCGCTTTTTTTCTGTTGTCTAGTTGCAGCATTTTCAGCACCCAGTTATCTGTTTGTGCTTCATTCAGTGAAAACTTTCTTGTACAAATAAAGAAAATTGACATATTGATAGTTTGATCAAATTGATTTAAGCTTCCATGCAGAGATATAAATTACACCTTATATTAAAACACTATGTTTACATGCAGAGATGTTTTCTTTGGAGTCTGGGGACTAATGTGGCTCTTACATTAATATAAAGCAGGAGTAACTCCATCAAAATCAATGGAGTTACATCAGTGTAAAACTGGCATAAGATCAGATCAAGCCCTGGGTTTTTATTGTGTCATAATTTTATATACTTTCTCCAAAATAATTCCCAGAGAATGTTGTTCTAGCAAATCCATAGGACTAATCCTGTGTGCTTTGCAGCACAGATAAAATCTTTTGCTTTTTATTTGCCCCCTAAGCTCAAAGTGAATTTAGACAGCATTTAGGTAAAAACTGGCAATAGACACATGTGCCCTGACTACACAAGCACCTGCTATTGCTACTTTTGAGTGATAGTAAACAACTGGCAAATGTTTCTATAAAAGTCTACTGTAGACAACTAGGCCACTGTGTCTATAGTATTGCTGAAAGCAGCAGCATTATTGGTGAAGTTTCCTACTGACATGCCTTCCTTACCTAAATGGCACTAAATAATTAATGTTTGATTTTCAAAGCATTGAGTAAATTGAAAAGCAGTTGCACAGTCACAGTCTGTGCTGAGTAAGGGTCTTACAGCTAATAAATCACATTCCCCATGGTGGTGTGAAAACCATCCACTGTGTGGGGAGAGGAAATATTTTCCACCTCTTGGGCACAACAATCTTGTTGGTCCCATGATTTTCAGGTTGCTGCTCAATGTTCTGCATTTTGCATGCAAATTCAGACCGAGCATAAGCTTTAAGCATAAGCTTTTAGGCCAAATGCTGCAATGGTGAAAATGATAGTGAAATTGCACATTGAGTCTAAATTCTGCTTCCATTTACAATGGCCAGTGGAGTCACTTTGAACTGATGCCAGCATAACAGAGAGCAAAATTTGGCTCCAAGTGTAAGTAGGCTGGGAAACAGATATAAGGGGTAAAGTAGTGCAGCTTGAAGCAGTTTGGTATCTTAGCCCTCATCCTTCACATACTTTTGCGAATACTTAATTTTACTGTTGTGAGTAGTCCCACTGAAGTCAATGGGACTATTCATGGTAGTAAAGTTAAGCACCTACATAAGTGTTTGAGGGATGGGGGTGCGTAAAATGAGTGTAAAGGCAAAGTGGAAAGAGACTGCAGTGGAAAGAGCAACTGTCTGAGGCATGTAGTAAAATAGAATTAGGGCTGAATCCTGAGAGCCCTGGCTCCACAGCCTTTATTCTAGCCATAAAATACTTTTCTATGTTGAAAGTCAGAAGCAGATATTGTTGCTATGTTTAAAAAAAATCACGTGCAATCAAATTATGCCAGTGTTATACATTTAACAAACACTGGTCTATATGAGCTTTTTGTTGTTGTTACAAATATATAAGGAATAACCATGACAAATATTTGTCTGCATTGTCCCCTTAACTTCTAAAATAATTTATCTGAAATGCTGTAATCTATAATCTTCTCGTTGCCCTGTTCAATGCTGGTTTAGTGAAGTAGCTTCTGGGGCAACATGCAAGTTGTACCATCTTTTCAGACCAAACAAGACTGGTCAAGCTGCCCCAAAATTTCAGTTGACTGTCTAAAATCCCACATTACTGTATATTATCAATAGAGCATATTACTCCAGGGACAACACAACACAACACAACACATATGTGTGTGTGTGTCTATACATTCATGAAGCTGTGTTACTACACTTTGGGAGATCCCCAGAGAAAAAAAATATATGTGCCATCTCCATTTTCATCCATTAGTTGAAATACACTTCATTGCGGTTAAAAGCTGGATATCCATAGCTGTTGTCCATCTTTGTCTGACATTGTAAATACTTTGACAAGAAGACTGATCTGCTATTTTTTTAAAGTATTTATGATGGTGATTGATGCCTTTAGAATGAGCGTGGGAAGGACAATATATTGCAGCTGCACCTACTAGAACTCACACAACTCGCTCTTTTTAAAGGAGCTCAGTGAATTTCCTGAGGTCCAATACAGGATGAATACAATGCACATCAGGATGTGTTTCAGGAAACAAAGTACAGAGTGTATTACCTGACCTTGGTTTATATAATTAACCTCCATAAATTAGCAAAAGAAATAACTTCTGTACAGCGTCTTATGATGCATACTGTGTCTCAGTTCTCTATGTAAAAACGGGGATAAAAGCACTTCTGTACATACTTCACAAAACTATTGTGAGGATAAATGCATTCAAAGATTCTGAAGCGCTCATATATCACAGTGATGGGGGCTATACATGTCTACCCCAAATAGTGGTAACGTAGCAAGCAGTTGAAATGTTGAAGAGCACTGAAATGGGAAATGCTCTATTAACTTCAGTGGAGTTTTGAATACACAACTGTAGGATTGGGCCTACAACTACAAAGGGACAACTGGAGATGCAGGTCCTTTCAGGATCATGCCTTTGCTTGTATGTCAATTAGCTTTGAAGAATTCCAGACAGCTCATGAGAAACATGGCACAAATTCAGAACTGATTATCTGTTCTTCCAATTTAAGAAGCATGGGCCAAATTCTGCTTTCATTTGCATCAGTGCAAGAGAGTGGAGCTTAAGTAGAGCTGGTCAGTTTGTTTATCATTGCAACAAAAAAAAATTTTTAAAACCTAACATTTCATTTTTTCAAAACTGCTCTTTTTTCCATTTCTCTCTCTTTTTAAACTTTTGCATTAGAAAAGTGAAAAGAAAAAAAAAGAGCGAGAGAGCGAGAAAGTGTTCCAATTCTTTCATATTTTTAAGGTTTATTTAAACTTTTCCCACTGCCAGTGGAAAAGGGGGAGTTTTTGGTTGGGTGTTTTTTTGGTTTTTTTAAGGAGATGGGCTTTTCCTCCATTTTCTCTCACTTCTTTTTTCCTTTTCACCCCCAACTTTTTCAAGTAGGAAAAAGTAGAAAGATGAGTATGGGTTTTTCCCCCTCATTTTCTCTAACTTTATTTTAATCTCGGTGTCCTTTGGAAAAAGGGGAGACAAGTTAAAATTGAGAAAAGTAGGACTCTTCCCACTATTTCAAAACAAGTCTTCCTAATTTTCAATAAGATTTTTTTTTCAAAAACCATTAATTTATTATTTAAAAATGTTTTTTATGAAACCCCATTTTCAGTTAAAAAAAATTCAACCAGTCCTAACTGTAAAGGAGTACAAGACATGGGTCTAAATATGATTCCTTAATATATAAAAATGGAGGCTAAAAGTTTTGGAGAGAAGACTTGAGAGCATTATACAGCAATAAACTACAACCTGGTCTTTAGGATAGGATTTTTTTAAATGGAAATTACTTATTCACTTTACATCAAAAATGCTTACAGTGATTCTTCTGTGTCCGACTGATTCTTACTTCTATAATTTTCCTTATTTCTTCCTTATGAAGATAGCCATTCCACTGTGTCATATACTTTGAATGACCACTTCCATTTATGCTCAAACTAGTCCCTTTATGGTATAGTTAAGACTGCTACCTACTCCAAAATGTTGATTATATTATCCTGAAAAGAAAGAAAGAAAAACATATTTCTGCTATTCCTGTTGTGAAACCTTTTAAAATATTTAGTAGAACAGCTTCCAGGTAATGCAGCAAGGCTCTTTCATATCCATGTATTCTAATCTATGAATTTTATATATGCAGTGTTGCTGTCGCCATGTCAATCCCAGGGTATCAGAGAGACAAGGTGGGTGATGTAAAATCTTTTATTGAACAGCGGGGAGCGATCTATCTATCGGGGATCGATTTATCGCATGTAGTGCAGATACGATAAATCGATCCCCGATCACTCTCCCGTCGACTGCTGAACTCCAGCTCGGAAAGAGGCGGAAGCAAAGTCGACGGGTGAGCGGCGGCCATCGATCCCGTGCTGCGAGGACGTGAAGTAAGTGATTTTAATCACGGCCTTTTATTTTCCGGCCCCTTTTACCTTTTTGTGGCCTTACTTTGCCGCCGACCTGCACCGCCGCTACCATTATTTTTACTTG
>NW_020664447.1:21173932-21234763 GCF_002925995.2 Terrapene triunguis
ACGCTGCAGGAAAGCCCCTGGACTTTTTTTTGAGTCCTGGATTAGTTTATAAGGCTTAGCCCAATTGTTATGCCTGACAGCTGAGTGTCGGAGACCATGCATAAGCAGTTCCTTATAGGAGTTAAGCAGCCTCAGATCCCCCGCCTTATTCGGATTCCAGTGGGGGTCCCCTAGGGGGACAGCGACATCCGGCAACGGCTTGCCTTTTCTATTCCCATTATGCCTTTTCTGTGCCTTTTCCCTAGCCTTAGCTATAACCTGATTCCACTTCACTTCAGACAACAGGGTTCTCATAAGTATATTACAATTATCCCAGTCAGGCTTATAACTTGCTAGACACCCTTCAAAGACAGAAATGAACTTGCTTGGATTCGTTGAGAATTCTCCTGCCTTTGCCTTGAAAGCAGCCAGATGTTAAAAGCAACATGAGATACACTGACACAACCTGTGCTGGCCGTTCTTGTGTTCCGGGACGGGCTACCAAACTCTCAGTAATTAACAGATACAATCCCACGGGGGGGTACTCTCTAAAGCCTGTGGGGGTGGAGGAGCCGAAGGGGACACCGATTCTGGCATTACAACAGTGGGAGGGTTCTGGGGTTTAGCAGCCAATACTACCGAGCCTGTCGGAGTCAAATGGCACTTGAACAAAATATCAGTCCTATTTCTTAACACCATAAACGTATACGCATAGAGATGTTTATTCTCTTTTACCTGTTCTCTGACAAAACAAAAGCAATTGAAGGATCATGTTGCAATTAAGTGATCCTTCCGGTGGCCACTTTTCTTGGCACTCCAGCTGATACTGAGGCCAATCAACTGTACAGAACCTTTTCCAATTTACTTTTAATTAACTGATCAGATCCAAACATTTTTCAGTTCACCAGAATGCATTTTAAAAGTGTACACTGTACCCTGCCGGCTGTACTTTGTCCCTGCCCCATACTGAGGGAGACTCTGGGCGTCCCCAGGTCAAAACAGGCAGACACTGGGCGTCCCCAGGTCAAGACAGATAAAGTCCCCACTGGACTGTTCCTACCTTATCCCAGGGTCCGGTTCTGCACCGTCGCCCTCTCCACGGGACCGGTTCCCCACCGTCGCCCGCAGCTGCTTCTCCACTGTCTGTGTGCGTTGCACCGTTGTGCCCTCCGGGGTCGAGCAAACCACGTCTCTGCCGAGGCCCCCGATGAAGTCACCGGTGCGCGCTGGGCGTCGGTCATCGCTGTAATCTGTCGGCCACCAGGAGGGATCCGGGCAAGGCTAAATTTCAGCCTCGAGCCCACCCAGGGACGCCAAAACTGTTACCGCCTGAGGGGCTTGAGGCGGACTTTAAATGGTCCGTTGGCCCGGCGTGCTTAGCACCAGTAAAGACACCGAGGGGAGAAAGCAAGCCAAGTTTATTTCAGAGCTCTGAAATGACACTAGGAGACCAGCATGTCTTAAATCCAGTGCAACAAATACAAATAACTTTTGCCTTTTTATACCCCAAGCAGTTTTTGTGTAAGCTTTTGTTTGTTAACTTCCTTTTACTACTTCCACCCCTTCCTTTTTTAGCCGTTACAATTAGAAAAGTTCCCATACGCCTGCTTATTTTTCGGCCTTGCAAGGCCTGTTTACAGCAGCTGCCTGCTAGAAAAGCTGACCCTTACATTTTTACTTCAGCTTGTAAGCAGTTTAGCCCAGAAGTAGGTGAGAGTTTACAAGATGGAGTCTGGGGGTTCAGATAGGCCCAGAGCAAAAGAGCTTTATTGACACTTTGGCCTTTCACTCTTCCGAGTTACCTGGTAGCTATGCCTAGTGGCCCCCAACACTAACCTTGGGGTGAGTGAGTTTGTTTGGCTGTTTGTGTTTTTCTCTCTCTTTCAGGTTATTTTAGTTATTTCAGTTACAGGGTCAGTTGGGATTGTGTGTCTGGGGACTGTCTGAGCCTTTGTTCCCTGGATCATCCTTGATCATCTTTGATCAGCCTCAATCAGCCTTGTGATCACCCTCCTCGTCTGATTAACGAGGGGGTAGGGCTGACCTAGGAGAGAAGGCTTTAAAAGCCAGAGGCTAAGAGATCAAGGGACCGCAAACAGGGGAGTTTGAGAGGGAGTTTGTGGGAGGAAGACGTAACATAATCACTATTGTTAGGAAGGGGCATATTGCCAGTGCCTACATTGCTCCTGTCTCCTCCACCTGTCCTGTATCCAGACAGACAACCTAAGCATGGCTGCCTCTACCCAGATCCTGGTGTGGATTTGCAGAGAGTGTGGCCTGAATTTCCCACTCTCAGAAAGCCAGGCTCGGGGGGGACCATCCAATGTGAAAGGTGCCTGCTGGTGGAATCTCTCGGGAAGCGGGTGGGAGAGCTACAGGAGGAGGTGGCTAGGCTGAGGAGCATTCATGCCCACAAGGAATTCCTTGAGAGTATTCACATGGAGACATCCAAGGCCGAGGAAACTATCTAGCTACAGAGGTTTGCTGTCACACCACCATGGGAAGAATATATGGCTCTGTCACAGGGAGGACACTGGCTGATGGTTACTTCTGGCAGCAGGCAGTGTTCCACCCATACTCCCAACCCACCTACCATGGTGACTGAAAACCCAATATGTTGCCCTGGCAATGAATGTTGAGGAATAACCCCCAAAGGTGGAGGAGGAGAAGCCACATACCCACAAGGCTGGGAGGATTGCAGCCACCACTCCCAGGAGGAAACATAGGGTAGTGGTGGTTGGTGACTCTTCTGATGGGAACAGAGGCACCCATCGGTTGCCCTGATATGGCATCCCAGGAGGTATGCTGCCTGCCAGGGGCCCGTATCTGAGATGTTATGGAGGGATTGTCAAGGATCATTCAGCCCTCTGACTACTACCCCATGTTTCTCATTCATGTGGGCACTAATGATACTGCAAGGTATGACCCTCAGCTGATCAGAAGTGACTACAGGGCTCTGGGAGTAAGGGTGAAGGAGTTGGGAGAGCAGGTGGTGTTCTCTTCAATCCTTCTGGTCAAGGATAGGGGCCCAGGCAGAGACAGATGCATCCTGGAGGTGAATGCCTGGCTGCGAAGATGGTGTCGCCCGGAGGGCTTTGGTTTCCTTGACCATGGGATGCTGTTCCAGGAAGAAGGACAAACCCCACAGGTAAATCAAAAACATGGAGATCTGGGTGAAGGGTTGGAATTGGGGGGTGGGAGGAGTGGGAGCATGGGCTGTTATAGCAGGGATAAAGGAGAGACAAGGCAAGAGTGGGGGAATCAAATCAGTATCTTAGATGTCTGTATACTAATGCGAGAAGTATGAGGAATAAGCAGGAAGAATTCCGAATGTTAGTAAATAAACACAACTATGACATAGTTGTCATCACAGAGACTTAGTGGGATTATACGCATAATTGGAAATTAATATTGGTATACCAGGTTACAGCTTCCTCAGGAAGGAACAGGCAGAGGAAAAAGGGAGTAGTTTCCCTATATATTAAAAATGTATACACTTGGACTGAGGTTGAGATGGAAATAGGAGACGGACATGTTGAAAATCTCTTGCTAAGAATAAAAGGAATAAAAACAAGGGTGATGTCATGGTAGGGGGTCTACTACAGTCCACCTAACCAGGAAGAAGTGGATGAGGCTTTTTTTAAACAACTAACAAAATCATCCAAAGCACAGGACTTGGTGGTGATGGGGGACTTCAACTACTCAGACATCTGTTGGGAAGAGAACACAGCGGGGCACAGATTATCCAACAAGTTCTTGGAATGTATTGGAGACAATTTTTTATTTTAGAAGGTGGAGAAAGCTACTAGGGTGTTAGTTTGTTAGTCTTTATTATTTCAGGATTTCAGGATCCTACTTCCAGAAGACTGCGGGGAGCTAACAGAAGTCTCCCAATCTATCAGAGCTTATCCGAACTAATCACAGAGACCACAACTTAAACAATCGATTCTTTATTAATTAGGGAATTAGGAATAGGATAGACAAGAAGGGAATGGGGAGGGAGGATTAATAATACTGAACAGATTTTATAACCCTGCACTCTTTCACACAGAGATTACAAAAGGGTAAATGATGGCTGTTCTATATCGTGTCCAGATGCTGCTGCTGCTGCTGAGACCAGGATTCGATGAATGACTCACCAGACCACGATCACTGCTGGAACAGGACAGGACTACC
Source organism: Terrapene triunguis (assembly GCF_002925995.2). Classification (NCBI taxonomy): domain Eukaryota; kingdom Metazoa; phylum Chordata; order Testudines; family Emydidae; genus Terrapene; species Terrapene triunguis. The sequence goes on from NW_020664447.1 coordinate 21,178,088, forward strand.
ATACCGGAGAATGACGATGAGGAATCAGGTAAGAGGCCTAACGAACTTCCCACCCTAACCCCTTTTGCAACGTCCTGTCTGTGAGTAAAAGCCCTAGCCACTCAAGGTAGAAGGTATGCTTCCCTTAAAAACAATAAACCCCAACAATAAACTAGATCCTTTCCAACACAATTAGAGTTGAGCTGTTATCTATGCAGATAACTGGTTTTGGATCTCTTCCCAAGCAACAGCTCTGGAGAGAACCTCCTCCCTTCTCTCCAAGGTAAGAGCAGAGGAAGAACCCTTTCCTGCTTTTTCCCAGCCTATATAATCCATCCCGTTGCCTAGCAAGAAGCCACTAGATTTCTCACCTTTTCTCTTCTAAGGGAACAAGAAGGCTGTCTAACATAGCGGATTACTTGTCCTTTACAAACCAAAATGGCGGACAATAAACTAAACCATATTAAACACCATTACCAAGTATCATGTTATAATTTGATTGGGGTGGAACTCACAAGGAGAAAGGCTGTCCTAGATTTGATTTTGACAAATAGGGAGGAACTGGTTGAGAAGTTGAAAGAGGAAGGCAGCTTGGGTGAAAGTGATCATGAAATGGTACCGTTCATTATTCTAAGGAATGGTAGGAGGGAGAACAGCGCAATAAAGACAATGGATTTCAAGAAGGCAGACTTTAGCAAACTCAGAGAGCTGGTAGGTAAAATCCCAAGGGAAGCAAATCTATGGGGAAAACCAACTGAAGACTGTTGGCAGTTTTTCAAAGAGACATTATTAAGGGCACAAGAGCAAACTATCCCAACGCGCAGGAGAGATAGGAAGTATGGCAAGAGGCCACCCTGGCTTAACCAGGAGATCTTCAATGATCTTAAAAAAAAAATATCCTACAAAAAGTGGAAACTAGGTCAAATTACAAAGGATGAATATAAACAAACAACAAGTATGTAGGGACAAAATTAGAAAGGCCAAGGCACAAAACAAGATCAAACTAGCTAGAGACATAAAGGGTAACAAGAAAACCTTCTACGAATACATTAGAAGCAAGAGGAAGGCCAAGGACAGGGTAGATCTGTTACTCAATGAGTGGGAGGGGGAGACAATAACAGAAAATGTGGAAATGGCAGAAGTGCTAGATAACTTTTTTGTTTCAGTTTTGACCAAAACTGTTAGTAGCAAATGGACATCTAAGATAGTGAATGCCAGTGAAAATGTGGTAGGATCAGAGGCTAAAATAGGGAAAGAACAAGTTAAAAATTACTTAGACAAATTAGATGTCTCTAAGCCACCGGGGTCTGATGAAATGCATCCTAGAATACTCAAGGAGCTAACTGAGTCATTAGCGATTATCTTTGAAAAGTCATGGAAGAGGGGAAAGATTCCGGAAGACTAGAAAAGGGCAAATATAGTGCCAGTCTATAAAATGGGAAATTAGTACAACCCAGGGAATTACAAACCAGTCAGCTTAACTTCTGTACCTGGAAAGATAATGGAGCAAATAATTAAGCAATCAGTTGGCAAACATCTAGAAGTTAATAAGGTGATAAGTACCAGTCAGCATGGATTTGTCAAGAACAAATTGTGTCAAACCAACAGGGTAACAAGCCTTGTTGATAGGGGGGAAGTGGTAGACATGGTATATCTTGACTTTAGTAAAGCTTTTGATCCTGTCTCGCATGACCTTCTCATAAAGTAGGGAAATGCAACCTAGGTGGAGCTACTATAAGGTGGGTGCAAATCTGGTTGGAAAACCATTCCCAAAGAATAGTTATCAGTGGTTCACAGTCATGCTGGAGGGGCATAACGAGTGGGGTCTCGCAGGGATCAGTTCTGGATCCGGTTCTGTTCAATAGCTTCATCAATAATTTAGATAATGGCATAGAGAGTACACTTATAAAGTTTGCAGACGATACCAAGCTGGGAGGGGTTGCAAGTGCTTTGGAGGACAGGATTAAAATTCAAAATGATCTGGACAAACTGGAGAAATGATCTGAAGTAAATAGGATGAAACTCAATAAGGGCAAATGCAAAGTACTCCATTTAGAAAGGAAGAATCAGGTGCACACATACAAAATGGGAAATGACTGCTTAGGAAGGAGTACTGCAGAAAGGGTTCTGAGGGTCAGAGTGGACCACAAGCTAAATATGAGTCAACAGTGTAACATTGTTGAAAAAAAAAAAAGTGAACATCATTCTGGGATGTATTAGCAGGAGTGTTGTAGGCAAGACAAGAGAAGTAACTCTTCCACTCTACTAGTGCTGAATTAGGCCTTAACTGGAATATTGTGTCCAGTTCTGGGCGCCACATTTCAGGAAAGATGTGGACAAATTGGAGAAAGTCCAGAGAAGAGCAACAAAAGTGATTAAAGGTCTAGAAAACATGACCTATGAGCAGTGGCTTGGTGTAGCCAGGTGGAGGGAACAGGAGGAGCATAAAAAAAAAAAAAAAAAAGCCACCCGCTGCAGCGCTTTTACTGACGGGGCGGTGCTTTTACTCACCCGGCAGCGCTCTGGGTCTTCGGAGGCACCTTGGTGGCGGGACCTTCACTCGCTCCACGGATCTTTGGCGGCATTTTCTTCAGAAGAAAGCAAGTGAGGGTCCACCGCCAAAGTGCCGCCGAAGACCCGGAGCGCCACCGGGTGAGTAAAAATTAAAAAGGTGTCAAGATGCTCAGTGGGGGAGCGGCCGCTGCCCCACTCCCCCCCAGCTATGCTACTTCCTATGAGGGAAGATTGAAAATATTGGGTTTGTTTAGTCTGGTAAAGAGAAGACTGAGAGGGGACATGATAGCAGTTCTCAGGTACGTAAAAAGTTGTTACAAGGAGGAGGGAGAAGAATTGTTATTTTTAACCTCTGAGGATAGGACAAGCAGCAATGGGCTTAAATTGCAGCAAGGGAGGTTTAGGTTGGACATTAGGAAAAACTTCCTAACTGGTGGTTAAGTACTGGACTAAATTGCCTAGGGAGGTCATGGAATTTCCATCATTGGAGATTTTTAAGAGCAGGTTAGACAAACACCTGTCAGGGATGGTCTAGATAATACTTAATTCTGCTATGAGTGCAGGGGACCGGACTAGATGATCTCTCAAGGGCCCTTCCAGTCCCCATGATGGTTACCTAAAACTTAACTAACTGCAAGGATTTAAATGGGAACTCTTGTCAAATTATCAGCTGTTTGGAGGTCCATGAAATTGTATAGGTCTCAAAATCCTAGCCCGTGGGCCATCTGCAGCCCGAGAACCTCCCCACTGCGGCCCGCGGAGGAGGGACACATGCAGCCATGTTGCCGGTAATGTCTGCAGCAGGCACTGCCCCCCGCAGCTCCTATTGGCTGGGGGAGAGGGCCAGAGATACCATCACTAGTCGCCGGGCAGAGTCAGCATCATTAGTTGCCAGGCAGAGTCAGCCATGGAGGCAGCATCATTTTTTCCCCCCACAGTGAATATAAATAAGTCTAAATACCGAACACAACTATCTGATGCACACCTTGCTGCAATCCTGAAGGTTTCAACTGCTCAGTCACTGAGGCCAAACATCAACAAACTGACAGAATTGAAGTGTTGCCAGGTGTCTGGTAAACACTAAAAGCTCTCTGGCAGGTGAAGAATTGTATACAGTTGTATGACAGTTTTATTATTTTTAAGAAATTCAAAATAAAAAATACAATATAAACATTTTCTTTTCTGAACACCATCTTCAGTGACATTACTGGCCCGCTGGGAGGATTTGAGGACTGGCACCTGCCCTAAGGTAAATTAAAGTTTGAGACCCTTGATTTAGACCAATGTAAAATAAAATCAGACACTGGTTTATTATATTTATTTTTTTACCTTCCCTTTCTAGAACTAAGTGCCAACCTTAATTTCATACTTTATTTACTGACATTTTGCATATTTAGCATTGTTCCCTGTAGCACCTTGATGTTTTCTTAGAAAGCAAAGACCCCAGTCTGACCCTGGCTAACTTAAGAGATCCATCAAGATTATAATTCAAGGTAGTATACTGCAGTTCACAATTCCTCACTCTCAACATAGAACATAACAGCAGGGTGACCAGAATTTTATTTTTACTCTAAAGAATTAAATTATTACCAATAAAGCAACTCTGGATGTTTTGGAGGGAGAAAAGTTGGGGCTTGTGAGTTATATCATCCACTGCACCATTTCGCTAAATGACAGTGGGTTTAGCATCTAACCATTAAAGGACTGACTCGTTCCTCTCAATCCCCCAGAATTTAAACTCACTTGCAACCATGACAATTTATAGTCGACACATAGTGCCAAGAAATAGGAAGTTAAAATAGACTGATGAAACTTTGCCAAGATCATAATTCAGTTTTTATAGGAGATGAATAAGCTATCAAATGCCTTGGAAAGGTCAATATAAATAACATCAGCAATTTGGCCCTTCTCCATGGCACTGTAATATCACCTGTGATATCTAAGGAGATGCAAGGGTAGGGAGAGCTAGTCTAGCTATCAGTGATGACATCAAACGGTGTCAGGGGGTAGCGGGTGCCCCCTCAAAATATATCCTACTATCCCATCCACTACCCCACCTGACCAGAGAAGAACAGCAGCAGAGATGGTTTCTTCCCTTATTGTGGTATGGGAGTGATTAGTAAATACAAGCAGGTAGTTCCTTACCTCAAAGAGCAGAGCAATTGCTGCTGAAATGCACAGCCTACAGGACACACACCAATGGAAGTGCCATTCATACCAATGACTGTCCTGTGTCCCTGCTTGCTTGGGGGAATATCCCTGAAGGCCAAGAGGCTGCAATTCAAAGACAGTCACATACACTTTCTCTCACTTTCCTGCACGCTCCCAGTCCCTCCCCCCAATCCCCCTCCATATCCCCCCTCAGCAACCAGGAGCCAAAGAAGGTAGGTGAGAGGGAGCTGCTCCCAGCAAGGCCAGATCCCCAAGCTGCCTAGCCAGGGACATATTTATATCTAAGACTGCTACCTACTCCAAAAAGTAGTTTATATTATTCCTGAAAAGATAATATAGCCTGTCCATGTGCAGAGGATCCTTTCCTTTTCCAAGCAATCTCCCCTGGGCTTGGGCTATGGACCTGCACTGCCTGCCTGCCCTCCCTCCTCAACTCTTTACTGTTACATAGACTCAGCCAGGAAGAGGAAGCTAGCCTGGGAGGTCAGCCTAGACTAGTCCAAAATAGTAGCCTGCAAGAGGAGCCTGACCTGGGCCCCTGTCTGGGAGGCCGCCCATTTCTGAATACAAGTAGCTAAAATATAGTTTTAAAAATATCAAGCAAATTATCATTGACAATGTCAACTTTTCAGCAAACAAAATGCAGCAAAGTAAGTCCTCTGAAATTCAACAAGACTTATCATCAACTTCAGAAATAGGCCTAATTTTGTAAAAGTCAGTAGTAGAGGCTGTGACATTACCCACGGTACAATCGGGACTGTTGAACAGCCATGTTCCCTCAGTTCTCTAACCTGAGGTGCCTTTTACACTACTTTGCTTTGAGAGAAACCACTCCTGGTCTGCTCTCACACAGCCTCCAACATGTAAATTACTCCCAGTTATAGCATATGAGTGATGCAGCCAGCCACTCTTGAATTAAACTGCAGAGCAACACCAGCTAATTCCGAGATTTTCCCAGAAATGTACATCTTGTACTGCCCCGCTCTCTCCTGGACAATACAAGCTCATGTAAAGTCTATCATTTTATTAATAGAAAACGACATGCACAAATCCTGTTATCGCAAATGGAGTTTCCCAAATACTTCAATCCAACACACTGGATTAGATAAAACAAACAAATGTATTAGTTACAGAAAGATAGATTTTAAGTGATTACAAGTAACGAGGCATAAAAGTCAGAACTGGTTACAAGAAATAAAAGTAAAATGCAACTAATGACTAACTTCACATGGTAAGTGAATTTAAAGCAAAGGTCTCTCTCACCACATGTTTCAGCAGCTGAACCTCTTTCAGTCAGGAACCCTCCCGCAGTCCAATCCTGCTTCCTTTGTTCTTCAAGTGTTATTGATGTCATGGGCAGAGAGGGAGGGGGAGATAATTTGGGGTGTCTGCTCTCCCTTCTAGCTCATAGGTACTAGAAGTGCCAGTGTCTCACTGTACCCAGCAGTTTTCCCCTGTTCCCAGTGGAGTCCTAGCCCACAGCTATTTCCTAGCTGTACCAGAGACTCACCACTCCTAGCAGATTCTGGGCTAGAGATCTTTTATTTGTGCCTCATTTTCCTTGCTTTTAGTGGCTTTCTAGCCCCCAGCATTTCCCAGCTGTACCACAGTCTTCCCTTCTCCCAGCAGATTCTGGGCCACAGCACCTCTTAGCTGTACCACTGATACACACAGTACTGACTCAGTTTCCCTGGTAAGGATAGACAGCAAGCTCACCCTTCAACCACTGAGTCTGGCTATAGTGCGCTTGCACCTGAGTCATCAGGCTTTTACCCTGTTACCTCATTATAGAAAATAACACATCAAGAAAAATAACTCCATGCAGTCAGAATCCCATTAATGTGCATAATGACTCAGGCTACTGGCAGAGTGATGGGGTCCCTCACACCCACATTGGTTTGCTTACTAGCCCCCTGCTCGAGCACTCCCTTATGTCTTTCCTCCTGGGTCCCATAGGCATGATTTACTTGACCCTCTTCTCCTGTTCAAGCTGCCTGTTTATCCTGGTCAGCACACTTCTGTTGCTCCTGCTCTGCCGCCTCACTCTGCCACCTGGTCTCCAGCTCGATCCTTCTCTCCATCCCTAGCACCCTTTTCCACTCAAGCCTCCATAGCTCTGGACCTCTCACCATTGCCACTACCTCTGTGGGGTGGTCTGGGGAACTGTCTGTTTGGCCTCTTTCTGGCTCCTGGTTTAGGACAGGTGCCCCGTTTTGCCTCATGGCATATGAGTGCAGCATGGCCACTGGCTCCAATTTCTTCTGCTCAGCAGTTTATAGATCTCAGTGTGCACACAACTCTTCTAACTGTTTCTTGGTGAGCTTACGTTTCTTTGCTCAACTGCCTTTTCTGCTGCTGTCTTCATCTCATAGTCTCTGTTGTTCTATTTCCTTTACCCAAACTAAACAAACAGAAAATAATAAACTGTAATTTTGTATTTTGCTTCCACCTTTTTGAACCCATTAAGGTCTGTTTTATAAGTGATTGGAGTGTGACCCTCAGTTCACTGATGCCGGGGTGTGTGATGATGCCCCCCATAAGGCTTTATGGAATATGCTTATTAATGTATATGTGACATAACTGGAATATGTTTTAGGCTACATATGCCGTGTAACATATCTATATAAAGGTTATGATCTACTGAATGTATTCATCCTATTTGTATGCATGTATCATTTTTGTATTCAAAGTTATGAATATTGGCTGTGTACTGGCTTGATTTTAACTAGCCTAGTAGAGCATGTGGTCAGCTTCTTGACACAAGTGCAAATTAAGTGCCCAATCAAAAACCACTTAAGCCAACAATGATCTTGAAGATGCCAATCCACATCTGACCCTTCCCGGGAATGTGGCTTGGCTGGTAAAAACTGAGTAATGCATGGACATGTGGCTTGCCCCTGTGACTCCAAAACTCCATCTTGGAGCTGGACTTTGCATAGGAGTGAGGAGGGGGGTCTCCACCCACCAGAGAAAGTCTATTTAAACCCCTGGGAGACCCCTCCATTTTGTCTTCAGCTGGCTAAAGAGAGAGCCTCTCCACCCCCAAGGATACCTGAAAGGAACTGGAACAAAGAACAGTAACTACAGGGAGTGTGAGTGATTGCTGGACCCAGACTAGAAGGAGACTAGTCTGTAAAAGGAAGCTTACTGGGTGAGGTTTTTATCTGTATTCAGTTTCTTAGACATAGACTTGCATGTTCTATTTTATTTTGCTTGGTAATTCTCTTTGTTCTGTCTGTTACTACTTGGAACCACTTAAATCCTACTTTCTGTATTTAATAAAATCACTTTTTACTTAACCCAGAGTATGTATTAATACCGGGGGGGAGGGGCAAACAGCTATGCATATTTGACACCTGAAAATCATAGAATATCAAGGTTAGAAGGGACCTCAGGAGGTCATCTAGTCCAACCCCCTGCTCAAAGCAACACCAATCCCCACCCAGATTTTTGCCCCAGATCCCTAAATGGCCCCCTTAAAGATTGAACTCACAACCCTGGGTTTAGCAGGCCAATGCTCAACCCACTGAGCTATCCCTCATATCTCTCTATCAGTGTTATAGAGGGCAAACAATTTATGAGTTTATATATCATATAGCTTAAAGCTTATACAGGGTAAACCCAATTTATTTGGGGTTTGGATCCCATTTGGAGTTGGGCATCTGAGTGTTAAAGACAGGAACACTTCTGTAAGTTGCTTTCAATTAAGCCTACAGCTGTTAGGGGACATAGTTCAGACCCTGGGTCTGGGTTTGCAGCAGGCTAGCGGGTCTGGCTCAAACCAGGCAGGGCATTGAAGTCCTAAGCTGCCAGGGCAGGAAAGCAGGGGCAGAAGTAGTCTTGGCACATCAGTTGGCAGTTCCCAAGGGGGTTTCTGTGATCCAACCCGTCACAGGGTACAACTCCTGTAACTACACCACTGATGTTTCAGGGATCACTCAGGCCAATAAGGGGTTCTGTCACTGCCTGCCTTGTAACTTTGGATACCTTAATGCTATGTTGTTACAGCTCAGAGCCTTGACACCAGTAGCCAGCCCACAAACATAAATATCTCACCTGAGCATCCACCAACCTAGTTATTCCTGTAAGATGGCATGGCCATCCCTCTGCGTCTGCCTCTGAGGAGGCCACACCTCCTTGCAGTCTGATCTGCGGGGTAGTCTCAAAGTGGGGGGTGGAATTATTGGCAGTCTATGGGCCCCAACCCTCAAGCAGGGCAGGGCAGCAAACAGGGCTCTGGCCTGTAAACAAGGCAGAGCTGTGGGAGCCTATAAGCTCAGGCCCTCAAGCAGGGGGAGGGATGGCAAACAGTTAGGGCTCTGGCCTGTAGTCAAGCAGAGCAGTAGTAGTCTATAATCCCCAAAGCAGTCTAGGGGCTCAGGCAGGGGTGAGCACCCTAAGGAGGTGATGGGGTGACAGGGGTAGGGGGACACAGGCCCACGCAACTCTGCTGTGTCCCAGCCCAAGGCTCTAACAGTGGCAGAGTGGTCTGCCACTGGGTCAGCAGGGATTCCAGCCACAACACGCTGACTGTGTTTGGGAGAGCACTACAGCCAGACGATCATCTGCCTCCCATGGGCTACTTCCTACTTCCCCTCGGCGGGTACCTCAGTGTGGTGGGGTCCAGTATCTCCCCAGCATAGATGGCCACCAGCAGCTCTTCAGCATCATGGTCAAACAGCAGCACCAACCACTTGGGGGTGTCCTCAGAATGGCTGAGATCAGGTTCAGGATCAAGCAGCCAACAAGATGCACCTGTCTCCATTAGCAGCTCCCTCCCAACTGAGCTGCAGGGTCTGGGTTTTATACTTCCCCTTCCTGTCTCATCCCTCTGCTTCCAGTAGGCGGGGGAAAGGCTACCTGGTTCTGCCCACCATGTGGTGTGCTGTGACCGTCCAGCCGCATCTGCCTCTGAGGGAGGCCACACCTCCTTGCTACATTCCTTATAGGGTGACACCACTAGACCTTCCGGTCCTGTGTCTCCCCAAATCCGTCCTTCCCAAGCTCTTTATTCTGAAGCACTGACTTTTCCCTTCTGGTTCATCACCCTCCAAAGGTGTGAAACCAGCCCCAAGTTTGGCACAAATACTCCACATAGTTTACACAACAGAGACTTGCTTGCGGATAAAAAGAAACAAAAAGTTTCTTTAATAGAAACATAACAGATTTAAAGATGAAATAGTAAGGGAAAGCAAACACATACAAGTTACACAGAAAATAAAAGTAAAGATGCAACTTCAAGCTTTACAATTCTATATTATATAAATTCCCTTTTCTAAAACAAGTTACCTATTGCCCTTAAACAGTTTCCCAGTGTGCCCCGTGTCATAGAGGGGATCCAGCATTTCACTGACAGCTTCCCACTTAGAGGCTGCCCCTCAGTGTCTGGTTCACCTTCACTTCAAATCCCTTCTCTTTTAAGGATTTGCAGGTCTTTTTCTTGCTCTCAGACTATGGTGATTCATCACTACTCAGAGAGGGTGAAATTCCCTCTTGACTTGGTAGCCAGGATATCTAAATCTCTTCCTATAAACTGTAATGGTCCATCATTTATCTTTTCCTGGGTTGCACCATAGATCATTACTTGCATCTTGTGTGTGTAAACATGAAGCTTGGGAGGAGCCCTTCCCTGCCGTGAGGTGTATTTGAAATTGTAGTACCGCGCATGAGCATAGCAATCTGTATTCATAAATACACAGATTCTTTACCACAATCTGTATACATATCTCATAATGACCTTCAAGTTCAGAATATTACAAGCTTTCATAAAAAACCTTACTCAGCATTTTTATACACAATAACACTGTATACAACCAGTTGATTCAACCGCTTACTCTTTGGGATTCAGCCCCTGTCCTCTCCAGTTGGGGTGTCTGGACCCTTATTGTCATATCCCATCAATTGCTTAAGTAATTTTTGGAATGTGTATTGCCTTGTGTATACAGTTTTGTTATGCAGAGCAAGACAATGAGTTACAACATTTGGGACTCCACATTTACTCTGAAAGATCTTCTTAAAGAAGAAAAAAATACAGTCAACCCTTAGTTAAATCCCACACACTCTGGGCTGATGCTAGCAATTTAGTGTAGTTGAATGGCAGGCCAATCTGCTAGTCTCTAGAGTTTTAGCCAAAAAACATCCACAAACACACAGCTGATTTCAGATTTAAAGTTCAGCCTATTCTTGGAATACGTGTGGGTTGCAAACCCAAATTATACTTTATAGTTCTCTGCATTTCTGAATAGACTTACCATGGCAACACACTCTTATTATTTACTATACTCAGCAAAGCCAATGGCTCAGAACTGGCTAGAACTTTGTTATCCAAGAAACCTAGATTTGCTTACCCCTTGAGTGAAAGGTGCTGTTCATTCCACCAACTGTATTTCCAGTACAGTAGAAGGAAAATGTTTATCATATTTGCCTACATTATTTTTTCTACAACAAACCAAGTGTATTTTACACCCACCAACTGCATAGATTGTTATAGGTAGAGCAGGTAGTATTGCCTATAGTTACAGTCCCCTGACACTGTCCATTAAAAGAGCCTGTTTTTAGTTGCGCATAACTTTGCCAAACTTTAATTGTTACATGGATAACCTTAATTCTGTCATTTCCTAGCTTTTAAATACTTGACTTTCTTAGCATTCTTTTAATGTAGTTTTTTGTTTGCAATTCTCTAGATTATTAAAAAGCAAACTAAAAAAAAACACCGCAGAAATTCCATCATGTGGAACCATATTGATTCCTACATGGTTCATCAGCAGGTTGAGAACCTTTAGATCCACCACACAGACTTCTGGTACTACAGGCAGCAGTAGAAGATTGTTACACTCTACATGGGCTAACCGCCAGAGGAAGAGAAGGCACATGGGGGAAAGGAGTCCAGGAGATCTGGCTGTGTTTTAAAAAAGCCTTATTGAGGGCACAGGAACAAACCATCCCGATGTGCAGAAAGAATAGCAAATATGGCAGGCAATCAGCTTGGCTTAGAGCATGGGACACGTGCCAAAGGCGACATGCGAGCTGATTTTCAGTGGCACTCACAGTGCCCGGGTCCTGGCCACTGGTCCGGGGGGGCTCTGCATTTTAATTTAATTTTAAATGAAGCTTCTTAAACATTTTAAAAACCTTATTTACTTTACATACAACAACAGTTTAGTTATATAGTATAGACTTATAGAAAGAGACCTTCTAAAAATGCTAAAATGTATTATTGGCATGCAAAACCTTAAATTAGAGTGAATAAATGAAGACTCGGCACACCACTTCTGAAAGGTTGCCGACCCCTGGCTTGGAGAAATATTCGGTGATCTTAAACACAAAAAGTAAGCTTACAAGATGTGGAAACTTGTACAGATGACTAGGGAGGAGTATAAATATATTGTTTGAGCATGCAGGGATATAATCAGGAAGGCCAAAGCACAATTGGAGTTGCAGATAGCAAGGGATGTGAAGTGTAACAAGAAGGATTTCTACAGGTATGTTAGCAACAAGAAGAAGGTCAGGGAAAGTGTGGGACCCTTACTGAATGGGGGAGGCAACCTAGTGACAGATGATGTGGAAAAAGCTGAAGTACTCAATGCTTTTTTTGCCTCACTCTTCACAGACAAGGTCAGCTCTCAGACTGCTGCACTGGGCAGCACAGTATGGGGAAGAGGTGAGCAGCCCTCAGTGGTGAAAGAACATATTAAGGACTATTTAGAAAAGCTGGACATGCACAAGTCCATGGGGCTGGATGCTATGCATCCAAGGGTGCTGAGGGAGTTGGCTGATGTGATTGCAGAGCCATTGGCCATTATCTTTGAAAACTTGTGGTGATCAGGGGAGGTCCCAGACGATTGGAAAAAGGCAAATATAGTGCCCATCTTTTAAAAAGGGAAGAAAGAGAATCCGGGGAACTACAGACTGGTCAGCCTCACCTCAGTCCCTGGAAAAATCATGGAACAGGTCCTCAAGGAATCCATTTTGAAGCACTTGGAGGAAAGGAAGGTGATCAGGAACAGTTAACATGGATTCACCAAGTGCAAGTCATGCCTGACCATCCTGATTGCCTTCTATGATGAGATAATTGGCTCTGTGGATAAGGGGAAAGCGGTGGACGTGATATACCTTGACTTTAGCAAAGCTTTTGATATGGTCTCCCACAGTATTCTTGCCAGCAAGTTAAAGAAGTATGGATTGGATGAATGGACTATAAGGTGGATAGAAAGCTGGCTAGATCATCGGCTCAACAGGTAGTGAACAACAGCTCGATGTATAGTTGGCAGCCGGTATCAAGCACAGTGCCCCAGGGTCTGTCCTGGGGCTGGTTTTGTTCAACATATTCATTAATGATCTGGATGATGTGATGGATTGCACCCTCAACATGTTTGCGGATTACACTAAACTGGGGGGAGAGGTAGATATGCTGAAGGGTAGGGATAGGGTCCAGAGTGACCTAGACAAATTGGAGGATTGGGCCAAAAGACATTTGATGAGGTTCAACAAGTACAAGTGCAGAGTCCTGCACTTAGAAAGGAAAAATCCCATGCACTGTTACAGGCTGGGGACCGACTGGCTAAGCGGCAGTTCTGCAGAAAAGGACCTGGGGATTACAGTGGACAAGAAGCTGGATAGGAGTCAACAGTGTGCCCTTGTTGCCAAGAAGGCTAACGGCATATTGGGCTGCATTAGTAGGAACATTTCCAGCAGATCAAGGGAAGAGATTATTTCCCTCTATTCGGCACTGGTGAGGCCACATCTGGAATATTGCGTCCAATTTTGGGGCCCCCATTACAGAAAGGATGTGCCAGTTCCTTTAATATTCTTGGATGGAGATTATCCAGGCCCCCCCATTTGGTCCCATTAAGCTGTTTGAGTTTGACTTCTACCTAAGATGTGGTAAAGTCTACCTCCATATCCTTGCTGCCATTAGCCACCCTGCCACTACCCATAAGCTATTGATTAGCCTCATTAAAAACTGAGGCAAATTATTTGTTTAGGTGTTGGACCATGCCTACATAATCTTTAATCTCCATCTCATCCTCAGCGCTTAGTGGTCCCACTTCTTCTTTTCTTATTTATAAAGCTAGAGAACCTTTACTATTGGTTTTAATTCCCTTTGCAAGGTCCAACTCTGCTTGGCTTTTGGCAGTTCTCACTTTATCCCTACACTTTCTGACCTACAAGAGGTAGCTTTCCCTGCTGATCCCTTCCATCTTCCATTCCTTGTAGGGTTTCTGCTTTTACTTAATCACCTGTTTGCAACCCTTCCCTATGAATTTTTCCCCTTGCTTGGGATGAAGGCTTCAAACAGCTTCTGCAACTTTGACAAAGTAATTCCAAGCCTCCTCCACATTCAGATCTTGAGTTCTTCGGTCCAGTCCACTTCCCTAATTCCCTTCATTTATTACAAAGTTAGCTCTTTTGAAATCAAGGACCCTTGTTGCAGATCTATTTTTTTTATCCTTCCATTTAAACTGAATTAACTCATGATCACCCAAACCAAGGTTGTTCTCTACAGCCAGTTCTTCTCTGAGGTCCTCACTACTCACCAATATCAAATCTAAAACAGCCCTTTTATTAGTAGCATTTGTCCTCCAATCTATATCTGGGAAGTTAAAAATCTCACAATTCCCAGGAGTATTTATGTCATTAAAAACATTAAAGAGCATTTGATGTAGCACATGTAGCACCTTACATTTGTCTTCACTGAACTTCATTTTGTTGTGGATAGCCCACGTCCCCAATTTATCAAGATCCCTTTGAATTTTAGCTTTATTTTAGCTTTATCCTCCAAAGTATTTGCAAACCACCACCACCCCCAGCTTTGTGTCATCTGCAATGGTCAGTGTGCTCTCTGTTCCTACATCCAGGTAATTAATAAAGATGTGAAATAACACCAGACCCAAAACAAATCCCTGTGGAACCCCACTTGAGACCTCCTTCCAATCCAACATTATTCCATTAACAGTTACTCATTGTTTGTGGCTGTTTAACCAATTATGTATCCATTTAATAGTAGTTCCACTAATGCCACATTTCTTCAGCTTATTTATCAGAATGTCACATAGGACTATGTCAAAAGCCTTGCTAAATTCAAGGTATATTATGTCTGTCATAGTCCCCCTATCCACTAAACCAGTTACTCTGTCAAAGAAGGAAATCAAACTAGTTTGGCATGATTTGTTCTTAGTAAATGGCTGGCTACTGGTGGTCACCCCTTCATCCTCCAAGTATCTGCAAACTGAATGTTTTATACATTGCTCCAGTAGCTTCCCAGCTATTGAGATCTAACTGAGGGGCTATAGTTCACCAGCTCCTCCTTTTTCCTCTTCTTAAAGATGGGCACATTAGCCCTTCTTCAGGACCTCTCCTGCCATGCATGAATTTGCAAATATTGCCAGTGGTGCCAAGATTTCTTCGGCTAATTCCTCCAGCAGCCTGGGGTGAATACATGAGGCCCTGCTGACGTGAATAGGAGTAAAGGGGTACTATCACATTATGCCTCTGGTAATATACCCCAAAATTGCATTTGCTTTTTTTGCAACATTACTGCACTATGATGCATTGCATTGTAGCAAGAGCTCTTTATGAATGAAATGACCCAGGAGGCCCAGCACACCAGGGAAACACCCTCCTTCTAGTGGATAAAAGAAGCTACTCAGGCGATCGTTACCCAGGACAGTGGGCTAGGGAGGAGAAACGCAGTATAGCTGTAGTCATTAGGTCCATGAATCATATTATCTAAAGGCTAAAAACCTAGCCTTGTGGATAGGTATGCAAGGTGTAACAGACTGTAGTAGTGATGAGGAGCCAACTGTGCAGATGCCCCGTGTACTACCTTAGGTTGAGAAAAATCCCTTCCTCGACAGAGGACCCCTGTGCACGTCTTGAGATTTCTACGTTGCTCTACAATTGTCACATTTGGGTAAATAAACCAGCCACAGCTCATATTTTATTATCACCCCACATTACTGCTAAGTCTGAATGATCACTGAAGTTACAGAATGGTTTAAGTGGATAAATCATTTTGAAGAAAAAAAAAAAATTTGCCCTCAGTTGCATCATGGTGCCTTTACAATCTGTTCAAAGACACAGTCGGCAAGATGAAGTGTAGTGCTCAGCATAGGAAACTCTAGATGCCACAGATTAAAGATCTCAAGGATCCAAAAAAAAAAAAAAAGGACAGTGGTAATTCACTTCATCCCTTCTCTAAGTGAAATAGGAGCATACCCCTCAGTGTATTTACATTACTTCTCAGAAAGGAGAAGAAGTTGTCCTACAGAAGTTCTCCAGGAATGAGAGAGGGACTGCAAATATCACCCCAGTCTGAGTCACTACACTTTACAACAAAACAGACTGTCAAGAGTCATTTCATGTATAAACATACAGTGCATTAGCCACAAAGCAGTACCAATAATAATACAATTTTGGCAGTTATAAGTGTTATACAAAAAAGCAATCATGACCTGATATGGGGAGTTAGGTGCATTTGTTAAACATATTTTCAAGCAGAAACAATTACATAAGAAAATAAAGGAAAAGCTGCTGGGCAAGACCAACTCCTAACAGTTTCACAAACAATCGTCTGACTTTAAAAAATGGCTTACACCTTTGAAAGGCTATGTAACATTGCCACAACTGGAGTGCAAAGGACAAACTCAAATCAGATCAGAGATGTGAAACTCACTGTAAGCAAGGGAAAGAGTTTACTCCAGATAACACATAATTATAACTTCTATCAAGAATCTGCAGTTATCTACCACTGCAGATGTACTTTCCCTACATTTTAACATATAGCTTTTCCAAAAACAGTGTTTTTTTCTAAGTCTGCTTTCTCAAACACAACTGCTCTAGGCGCAAAAATTGTATACAATAGACAGCATGTTTATATCTATGATTTATAAATCAGTAGGTATTTAACAAAATTATCTTTTTTCCCCTCCATCTTAAAAGCAGAGTATCCAGATCATGGTCATCACGGTAGCAACGCTGAAGACTGCTGTACTAATCATTGTGGTTTGACTCCTGTTACACAGATCTTTTTGGCAACATTTGAAATTAAAGTTGTCAAACTTGTATTTCTCTTTAATTTGGTTCATGTCGCAGTTGGAATATTTATAGCAATTAGAGAGCGTCCTTTCACCTTTAAAAAAAAAAAGGAAGAAGTTATGCAAAAATTACTAGCTTCCCTGTAGAGAAAACTGTTTCACAAGGGTATTCAAGGATACATTAGATATTCACGGGGATTTCCCCGCCTTGGTTTTTGTTACAACAGAATGCTCTTGTGAGCTGTTTGGGACATAGCAGGTAGAGATGAATCCAAATCAGGACTTCTTATCTAAGAATCTGAATTTCACAGGTGGACTTATTTCAATAGATGGTCATAATAGACACCACACACACACACACAAAGAGATATCCCTGAGTTTTGTGGCTCTGGCTCATCTCTCATCCCAAGCACTGCAATCTGCAGGCAAGCGGCTCTTACATATTATAATATAAGACCAGCAAAGGGTGGAGATGGCCTGCCAGTACCCAACCTGGCCAAATGGGATCAGCTATGAAATTTAGGTCCTAGTTCCTGGAATGCTGGTTTGCACTCATCTCTAGCTGGAATGCAAAGCAGGGGACAATGCTGGCAGGCATAGAGTAGAAGCCTACAATTCAGTTTCCAAATTGGACTGCAGTGAAAATGAAAGTTCTGTGTACTTCTCAGGCATATACCACTTGGCATAAAGAAGCAACATATACCCCAATCCTAAATCAGTGAACTGGAGAGTGCTGGCCTCCCAGCTGGCACTGAGATTTCCTCCTTTTACAAGTTTTCCCACACGTCCACCAGTCATTCAACAGAGCAGTCTGTTGGATGCTTAACTGCACAATAGAATCTCTTTTTAAACCATAAAACTATGTCCCCACAGTTGTGTTGGAACATCCATAGTTATAACAGTTCAAACTGTATTAATGCACACAATCCTACATAAAGCTGAAGGAACCAACAAGGACTTCAGTAAGAGTGTACTTCAGATGGACATTCATACAGACTGTAGAAATAAAACCTATTTGATTACACTGGAATCATTAAAATTGAATGAATATAATGTACTGTACTTAAGTCTACCACATTTGGGAGTGTAAACATACCACTTTTAATCCATAGGCAAGAATCAGTGTCACTTGGGCAGGTAATATTGGTCTTACATGGCAGAGCAGTAAGTGGACAGTTGTAACACTTCAGCATACATCCTGAGAGAGAGAGGAAAGAAGCCAATTACTAAGTAATAAACTTTCTCTTTGTACATTTGATGTTCTGAAGTAAGTGTGACTTTTCAAGATTATTGTTAGGTCAAAACAGTTATAAATCCCTGAACCATAACCTCATGATAATCTGGTTTAAGTACTGCAACTTTTAGGTCAAACCACCTAATCCTTTAGTATTCGGATTCGGATTCCAACACTGAAGTCAAATTCAGCTCCTAATACATCCACAGGAGTCCAAGGAGATAGATTTACATAACTCTACTGCTTCCTGCTCCAAACAGCCTGAGTTTTAGCAGTTGGCAGGGGACCTGACTCCAACAAGGTCCAGAGCAACTGGAGCTGGATTTAAACAGATCATGTAACTGCTGCTCCACACTACCTGAACCTGCAGCCTCCATTCCATTATCATCCTTTTCTCCTTTGTTTTACCAGTGACATCTGTACTGCCCCACCCGTTCACGTCACCAAAATCTTTGACCTTTATCTTCCTTGACCCTTACCTCCTCCTAGCTCCACTCCTCCCACCCCTCTTCCTCCATTGCCTTTCCCTTCTCTGCTCTCATTAATTCCACCTCTTACCATCCCATCACTTTACCAGTCTCTTCCTTCACTTCCTGTTCTAGCAAGCCCTCAGTTCCCCTGCATCTCTTCTTTGCTGCCAATGACATCAGTCCTAATCCTAGCCCTACTGCTTTCACTCCTCACTTTCCCACATTATTCCTACCCTCCCCTTCCTCATGCTCAGTCCTCTGACTTTATTCCAAGCCCATGTCGCTGTTAGAATGCATGCTCCAGTGTAGAAATAAAAGAAATAGCAGTACCACCAAGACATGCATATAAGTTATTATAACACTCTTCCTTCCTAACCCCAAGTTGTCCTAAGTAAGACTGCAAGCCTCTGGGGCATGGACTATGTCTTGTTTGTTCTGTAACATTCCTACCAAACTTTGAGCACTATGGGCTGAAGTCTGCTCTTCTTGAGGCTAAAGGCAACTGTTCCCTGCAATGAGATCAGGACCTCGCCCTATAAAAAGTAGAGACTTTTGTATTAGGGACAGGTCTCAGATACATCATACTCAATATAAATCCATTCAGACCTTTCACATCACATTTTAGCATGTCTGCCAACCACATTATTTCCTCCCTCCCTCAGAGCCCCTCTTTCCCTGCAGTGAAGTCACAACCATAGTCCTTCATTGAAGGATCAAGAACAGCAAATGAAGCAGAGATGGGGAAGCAGCTGGACACGACACTGCTAAAAATAACAGTATAGACATGGGAGGCATTGCTTAGGTGTGGAGAGAGCCTGTGTAGGGGTTCAGGTATGTCGAGTACTCTACTCTGTTAAGCTGTGCATCACCATCTACACTGCTACTTATAACCATGCTACCTGGGTGTGCAGTGTCTGTACTTAGAGTACAGTATCTTAAGTCCATGTGCCTGTGTTCACACAATATGTTTCTCAAAACTGCCCTATGCAAGATGGAGTGTCAGTGTTCCTGTCAACCCTCTAATCACTGCACTCTAAATAAGCTATTTGGAACATACTGTGAGGCCATGGACTCAAGTATCAAGTAATCACTTTTTTGGCCAGTGGCGCTCCGCTCTGAGGTACTGGAGGGTTAAGAGAACTATGTCCTTCCAGGTTGGCAAAGGCCGGTGGGGAAGTGCTGGGCTCAGTGCTGCAGGAAACCGACCTTGCTTCCTACAATAAGAGAAAAGCTGCCAGATACACACTTAGAGGCCTTGGTACAGTCTTTTCAAAATTACATCATTTTAAGATGACAGTCTGGACCATTGCCACCTTGCATTGAGTCTTCCCTTTGCAATACAGATCAAAAAGTTGTGAGAGTTGTCCCACCACCACATCTAGATGCCTCAGATTTCCTTGACAGTTCAATCTGAGTCCCATCTTGGATATGGTGCAGAGACTGCTCTTGTTGTGTTGATGGAGGATCTCTCAGCCATGGATGATGATCAGATAGCTTTCTGATACCAGATTGAACAAGTGCTTACAGTACTGCTGATCACAAGGCATCAATGACATACTTGTGGATCTGATGTTGCTGTTTGAGGAATAAACACAAAGCCTTTCAGAGTTCTCTCAGCTGGAACTGTTGGATAATTACTACTGTGACCTGACACTCGTGAGGCATTCTCTTGGTCAACTTTATATACAAAAAGGTACAAGGAGGGTTAGTGAAGAAGCATGGATTGCAGTGTTTGACATACTGATGTCACCCAGCTTTGTGTTTCTCTCTTATTTGACCCAGACAGTGGAGTTAAATATAGGGCATGGAGGAGAGCAAACTGGCTGAGGCTCAATGCATCTAGATTGGGGCAATGTGGGGAAAGCAGATATGGTAAAAGTAACACCAGCTGGAGAGGTGTGATATATGCAATGGATGTACATGTTCCCAACCTGGATTCTCATTAGATTTCTGGTTATCACTGAATGATCAGCTTTCAGCAGCAGTAAAGATGGCTTTTTACTGGCTAGGAGGCTACAGCCTTACCTTTCCAATATGGACCTCACCAGTTTAGAAGATGCCTTTGTCAAAGCAAGACTGGATTACCTGCGACTACACCTTAAAGGCATTCAGAAACAAAAGCAAGTGCACAATGTGGCAGCTTGCTTGGTGAGTGAGATGTCTTCTCACGTGCATACTCAACCAATACTTTGTGATCCAGATGGGCTGATTATGGAGTCCAGATGAAGTGAAAGTTCTTGGTATTGCTCTGTAAAGCAATAAGTATTTTAAGAACATCCTATCCGAGAGACCATGTCTCTCTTCATACAGCTGAGATCTGCAAGAGTGCCTGAGATGAGTCCTCTTGGTATACCGGGTGTTGGTGGAAGGATATTTCCTGTGAGGGCCCTCTTATCTTTTGCTCCATTCAAGACATGCTGCAAGGATCATTTTGAAAGACAGCCAAAGAAATGACCACAGCCTGTGTGGTGATGTATGCAAAATAATGGGGAATTCTTTTTTAGATCTGATTGTGCTGTCTGGATAATAGGTGATTGTAGTGCAATAATTTGTAGGGTTGCTGTTTCTTCTCTTTAGACTGATTTTTTCCAGTTTTTTAATTAACTGAGGCACCAAAAGTGTAAGGTGCTCTTGTTCTTTTCTAAATAAATACGGTTACTATACAACTATGAATGTCAGGGGTTACTGCTAGCATTGGTTATTAGCAACATGAAGAGATCTGTCAGAAGTTTTTCATTTGTATAGACATGCTCCCTATTCAAACCTGCTTCAGTGTGAAGTCTCTCATTTGAAAGGCCAAGACATAACCCTTTCTTTAATGTGTTGTCAAGTCCCTTTTCTCTGGGGCAGGGGGAGGAATTGATTAGAAAGGGGGAAAGTGAAAAGAAGGAGATCAAGAGGAAGAGAGGAATTCCCCCTTCCTTCTTGCAAAAGGAAGAGACGTGGGATTCTCTCCCCATCCCCTTTATACATGCTGGTATGTGCATGTGCGCATTCGCTCTCACCCACCCACCTCTCCCTCATGGTAGAGAAATTTGAAAAGATTTTTTAGTTTATAACTGGCAAAGTACCTACTTCAGCATTAGGATTTTTAAATAAGTAGTAAGAATTAGAACTTAACATTCCATGTAGGATGGTCTCAGGGAATCCTCTATAAATTTATTTCCACATGCACCCTACTTAAGACAGCTGTGTAATAGCCTGCGCCTTTGATGCTGATCTGGATACAGTCAAAACACATCCTATGCAACTTGGAATTCCATCTATATCAAGTCCATATCCCAAGCTCTTAATCTGCTTGCCCTCGATTTGTGCCATATTAATATTATTGTATAAATATTTACATAGTTCAACCTTAATCCGATATTCTATTGCTGAAATAGGATTCTGCTATTGCACTGGGCTGCAACTGGTTTGCTGTTTGCAATGCAATGCATGCTGCATAAAAGATACAGATTGGCAGACCTCCGCCACAGAACTCTAGCAAAACCAGGTGTGGCTAAGTTCAGCAAGGACAGGTGTATACTTCCCAGGGGCTGTGCAGCACAAGGGATCACTGAGCCTACTGTAGCTAGTGGTCCAGAATAGATTCTGGGAAGCAGTTCTTCCACCTGAAGGAAAGTGGTGAGAGGATCCTCCCCCCGCATATTTGCTCAGCGCCAGCACAGCTACTTGGATCTGATGCTGGGATCATAATTTGCCCTTTAATGTAGACACTTCAGGATACCTACCAGAACTGCAAAACACAGCCAGAATAATGAAGCCAGTGAGCAGGACACAATTTGTTTTGTTCCCGTTCATGTTTCTTCCTATATCTGGAAGCAAGAGCACAGTCATGAGTTAGGATTACACTCCTTAGCTCGAAATATTTAATGTTAGGGAAAAAAAAAATCTACAAAGCCATCCTTTATAAGGGCAATAGGATTTGGAGATTCAAGATGGGGACCAAGGTGCCAAAGTGGAGATAATGATACTCCCATACCTCACTGAAATGTTGGGGGAAATAAATTCAGTAGTGTGTGGGCTGTATACCTATGAATACCTATCAAAATACCTATGATAGTATTGTCAAGGGTTCTGAATGTTTGTTCTAATTATGTGGCCCACCCATGACAATTACAGATTCTACAGAATCCCAGCTCTCATTAATAAAAAGTTAGTTTCTCCTAGGGTGACCAGATGTCCTGATTTTATAGGGACTGTCTTGATATTAGGGGCATCTTACATAGGACCCTATTCCTCTCCCACCCCCCGTCCTGATTTTTCACACTTCCTATCTGGTCACACTAATTTCTACCCATCAGGCTGTGAAGAAAACATTCAAAATGTGAACCAAGTGCAAACCAAAGCAATGAAGTCTACCAGAGACTGCAGCCAGCCTGTCATGGCAAGTTTTCCATCTCCATTCATTTCACTGAATTCTAAAGCCTAATGATGATAGTTAACATTGATATTTAAAGAATTTCACTGCTGATCATTTTAATAGAAGTGCAAGTAGGTAGGCACAAAGCTCAGAGGGGGAGACTGGAAGTTGCAGCAGAAGGGAAAGGAGAAGAGACACAGAAAGGAAGATGGAGAAGGAATAAAGATAATGAAAGAGTAGAAACAGCTGTGGTCCTAAAGGGCAGCACTCAGTGGAGAGACAGCAATAAGGCACTTAAACAGTAAATATGGTAACTGGAAACTTAACTACTACGCAAGAGCCATATCCTACTGTAGTAGGCCTGGCTGCCTCCTGAGCATCCTCTGGTGGGCTTGGAGTCAGTCTGCAGTGCTTTGCTTTGTTTTTCCCATTTCCCCTTAATATACCCAAACACACTTATCCATTTCCATCCCCTCTTGGGTTCTGCTTTATGAAGTTAACCAACATTCAAAATAAAGTTTAAGTCCATCCATTCTCCTAGGCCTTTCCTGCCTGTTGCCTCACTCCCAAAGTTTCAAGTTTCTCTATAGGAGCCTACTCAGTGAGAACTCTGCAGGGTCAGGAGCCTGGCTTCTTCCTTCTGCTCTTACTGGGGAAGCAGGTGATTCCTGCTCAGAAGCACCCCCTTAGTAATCAGAGTTGTCTGACTCCAGGCAAACCCAGTCAGACTTTCCCACGGGAGCCTCCTGCTCACCAGGTTCTGCCCTCCACCCTCCTCTGAAGTCAGGGTCTTTCCTGCAGGAGCCTTTTTTACTCCCTGCAGTTTTCCTGTACTTCTTACCTTCATTGCAGCCGCCTGCTGCTCTTTATAGGGGAAGTACTTGATCTCAGGTGTGGCCTATTCAGTAATCAGGGTTGGCTAGTCCCAGGCCCTGCAGCCCTTAAGGGGCAAGCCACCCTGTTACACCTACCTTTGATCTTTGAGATCAGTGGGAGGCTTGCACAATGGGAGATCCACTGTGAACGGAGGTTAGTCTCTGGTACTGTTTATAACCCCTCCACAGGCTTATTAAAAATGGCATCAACCCTCTGCCAAAAATGAAGGTGACACCCCTAATCTATCTAAATAGCTTTGGCTCCAAGAGGTTGAAGGACTAGTGGTCCAACCGTGAAAATGTGAGCCAGGAACTCCTAAATCCAATCCATCCTTCAACACTGATTCCCTATGCTTTTGTCTTGAACATCACTTAACTACTCAGTGTCTCAGCTTCCCCTACTGTAAAATGGGGACAATTTCTACCACACAGGGGATGTTTTGGGGGTTCATAGATTCATAGATTCTAGGACTGGAAGGGACCTCAAGAGGTCATCAAGTCCTGTCCCCTGCCCTCATGGCAGGACCAAATACTGTCTAGACCATCCCTGATAGACATTTATCTCACCTACTCTTAAATATCTCCAGAGATGGAGATTCCACAACCTCCTTAGGCAATTTATTCCAGTGTTTAACCACACTGACAGTTAGGAACTTTTTCCTAATGTCCAACCTAGACCTCCCTTGCTGCAGTTTAAGCCCATTGCTTCTTGTTCTATCCTTAGAGGCTAAGGTGAACAAGTTTTCTCCCTCCTCCTTATGACACCCTTTTAGATACCTGACAACTGCTATCATGTCCCCTCTCAGTCTTCTCTTTTCCAAACTAAACAAACCCAATTCTTTCAGCCTTCCTTCATAGGTCATGTTCTCAAGACCTTTAATCATTCTTGTTACTCTTCTCTGGACCCTCTCCAATTTCTCCACATCTTTCTTGAAATGCAGTGCCCAGAACTGGACACAATACTCCAGTTGAGGCCTAACCAGCGCAGAGTAGAGCGGAAGAATGGCTTCTCGTGTCTTGCTCACAACACACCTGTTAATACATCCCAGAATCACGTTTGCTTTTTTTGCATCAGCATCACACTGTTGACTCATATTTAGCTTGTGGTCCACTATAACCCCTAGATCCCTTTCTGCCGTACTCCTTCCTAGATAGTTTCTTCCCATTCTGTATGTGTGAAACTGATTTTTCCTTCCTAAGTAGAGCACTTTGCATTTGTCTTTGTTAAACTTCATCCTGTTTACCTCAGACCATTTCTCCAATTTGTCCAGATCATTTTGAATTATGACCCTGTCCTCCAAAGCAGTTGCAATCCCTCCCAGTTTGGTATCATCTGCAAACTTAATAAGCGTACTTTCTATGCCAATATCTAAGTCGTTAATGAAGATATTGAACAGAGCCGGTCCCAAAACAGACCCCTGCAGAACCCCACTTGTTATGCCTTTCCAGCAGGATTGGGTTAATAAACAGTTACTAAGGAGCTTTACTTCCTACATATTATTTTATTTGATGACTGGCATGGATACAGCAGGTAACTAGGAAAGGAACACCAGATCATTCTGTTGCTATGGGACTGCCCAAATTTTACTGATTTCTCGGTCCTTTGTGAGGCACCAAAATCAAAAATAAAAGACTTGCAGCACATTCCTGCCTGTCAGCAGACCTCCAAGTTCTTATACACTAAGAACAGCAGCATTTATACAGCAGTAGCCTTTGGATTTCTACCACTTCAGCCTTCGTAATGTCACATTAGAGGATCCGTCATCTTTTCATAGACTTTAAGGTCAGATGGGGCCATTGTGATCATCTAATGCATAACACAAACTACAGAATTTTACCCAGTAATTCGTGTAGTGGAGATAATTATTCTTCCTGACCTGCCTTTCTCTACTCCTTGGAGGAAAGGGAGAGGGGGTGGAGGACTCAAAGCTGAAGCAGAACCATCTCCTCCAACACCAGCTAGCCATTAGCACTCCTTGTTCTGTGGAACACTGCCCCAGAATATGGTGCAGCAAAAGGGGAACTGCTGGCTCTGTTGTCAAGTCCAATAACTTGTAGTTAAACTATAACATCTGCATTTAAGGAGTCCAAATGACCACTTCCCTTAGTAATTCATTCCAGTGGTTGACTTCTCATTTAAGAAGTTATGTCATTTTGAATTTTTTCCACTTCAGATTTCCTGTCTCTGGATTTTGTGAAGCTTTTTGTCTGTTAAATTAAGGAACCCCTTCATATCATCTCCTTGTGTAGAAACTTGCAGACTATGATAAAGTCAAAACTTAACCTTCTCTTTTATAAGATAAACAGATTGAGTTCTGGAAAACACATCTTACAATAAGAGTCTTCAGAAATTCAATTTTTCTAGTTCTTCTCTGATCTCCCTAATTTTTCAATGTTCTTTTTGAAGTGTGGAGAGCAGAACTAGATGCAGTAACCCAGTAATGGTCTCACCCATGTCCTATATAGAGATGCTATCTCCCTATTCTTACTTGATAATCCTTGGATGTGTAAAGAGAGAACTCGGTTAGCCCTTTTGCCACTGCATCACATTGGGACGGGACCTCACAGTCACTTATTCATCTACAATGATTCCTGAGTTCTTTTCACAGAATCACTGCTTTGTGGGATAGTCCCCCATCTTTTAAGTATGGCCTACATTCTTTATCCCTAAACATATGACTTCTCACTTGGCAGTACTTCAAACATGTTCAATTGTGCCCAGTTTACTGAGTGATCCAGATGGCAGGCTCTCAGAGACCAACCATTGTTACTTTCCACCCACTAACATTGTGTGTCTGCTATCAGTTAGCTCAATTTAAATAAATTTTTAAAAATGGCTGTTAATTTTGTATAATGCTATTTTTAAAAAATTGGTGTCGCTCATAAATGAAATGCCTTACAGAAATCCAAGTAAACCACATCAGTTACCTTTATCAACCACACTCAGTTTTGTCAAACAAATGTGATTCTTTCACAAGGCATTTTCCATGAAACCATACTAATTGGCATAACTTACATTTTTGGCCTCTAATTCCTTATTGACACAGTTCGATATAAGCCCTTCTATTATTTTACTTGGGCTCAATATAAGACTTACCAGCCTGTAATTAGCTTGAGTTATTTTTAAATGGAAAACAAAGTATTGCCACAACACTGGCCTTCTTCCTGTCCTCTGAAATTTTACCAAGATCCATTAAAAATTAATACCTATGGTCTGGAACCAACTCCATTAAAACTCTTGAATGCAAGTTGTTGGGAGCTGCTAATTTTAGAATCAACTAGCTTTAGTTAAGATGCTGTTTAATATCCTTCTTTGTTGCAGCCAGATACATCATTCAGCATTAGCCCAAATACAAAACAGAAATATGAACTGAACAATTCTGCCAGTGTCATTTCATAAGTCTCTGAAGGGTTGGTTCAGTAAAAACAAGCCAACCGTCTAAATTCATCCCCGGTGAACTCCCCTGAATCAACAGAGTCACACAAGGACTCAATACATCCAGGCATATGCAATGGGAAAGTCAGACATATTTAAGCAATTGACAGTTAACAGCAAAAGGCTCCTGGCTTTTGGAAGTCTCAGATTTGAATGGCATTCACAGCTGCCATAGTTTAATGTTCTTTGGCCAATTCGACACAACTATCAGTATGAACTGACCGTCTCTCTCTTCACACAAATCCCTCTTTGCAAACACATACCTTCTGAAGTTTCCTGGACGTTAGGCTTCTGTTTATTTTGCCATTATCCTAAACCAATATAAAGTCACTTGACTTGCCCTACATCTCTTCAAACTCTATACATGGTGGGCAGGATGAGCTGATATATAGTACTTTAGTCTCTGTGGGCATGATTCTAATGATCTGCTCAAGCGACTGTGCTTAATTTTAATGGGACTATCCTGACAGCAAGAAACTCCAGAGCGCTCTAAGTGTGGAAGAATCTTGCCCTGTACAAGTCTGACTGTTTGGTATCTTCCTGTACTTATCGGCACTGCACTTTGATAACCTGACATGCATTTAAGTGTTCTGCTAGCTTTCCGCTCTCAAGCCGCCCTTCTTGCCTAATGCATCCTTTTAGAGCTGACTTTGTGCCCGCCACGTATCTAAGAAGCACAGGCACAATGCCCGAGGCTGCTAAAGCAACATTGCTGTTGAGGCAGAAGGGGGAGACGGAGGGGGACGGTGCGATAAACCCTAAAGCAGCCAACTACAGGAAATATATTGCAAACAACAAGAGAGGCTACAGCCCTGGGTGCCAAGTCACGGCTCACCGCACAGTTCCCTGAAGACGCTACATTGAAGAATCACGCCACTCTCTAGCCATTCCGGGGGGTTGCCAGACACAAAGAAAGAGCTGGAAAGCCGGACCGCCTCGGGCACGGCGTGAATCCTGCCGCTAAAGGGGCCAGGGCGTGAGGCAGCACTTCGGGGGAAACACAGTCTGTAGCCTGGGCCCCGCCGTTTCCTTGCTCGCCCGTCAGACCCGACACGTTAACACAGACCTGTTCTGGAAGCCACCCCGAGACGGCGCGTACCCTGCGGGCGGGAGAGGAGGCTGTGACCAGGGTACTGCACACACTGCGTGCCTGACCCAGCAGGGTCACTGGGCATCGCACGGCCCTGGAGGGAAACACGGGCTCTGCCCCAAGCGGTTATAATTCAGGAGACCCCGCCTGACAGCGAGCCACGTCCTGTGTCCCCCCGCTGCAAACACCGCGCGGGCAGGCGGCTTCCCGCCCTCCTGCACCTACCTGCTCACCCGCTGCCGGCGCGGCGCGTCAGCCCGGGCCGCCGCCGAAAGATCTTCCAGGGGGCTACGCAGCAGCCCAACGGTCTCCGCTCCCGGCCGAGCTGAGGGGAAAGCAGCTGACGCCAGGGGCGGCTCGGCAGGCGCCTTACCCTCTTCTTGTCTCCCTCCGCCCGTCCCCGCGGTCTGGGAGGGGGGCCAGCCCACTGCAGTCGGCTAGGGTCACACGGCAATTTACAGGGCGGCAACTTTCTCGCTTAGGGGTGTGAAAAAACACCCCCCCCCCCAGCGCAGCAAGCGTCAGCGCTGTAAAGCGCCCCTGTAAACAGTGCACCCGCACTGGCAGCTACGCGGCCGCCCCTCCTGGAGGTGTTTTTTTTAGCGTTGCCAGTGTAGACTAGCCAGTCAACCCCCAGAGCTGAGCGGTGGCAGTCAGGGCCGGCTCCAGGCACCAGCCCACCAAGCATGTGCTTGGGGCGGCACCTGGAGGGGGGCAGCGCGGCGGGCCTGAGAGCGGGCCGCAACTGGGCTCGATGCCCTCCCCGCAGGGGGTGGGGGCAGGCTTTTTTGCCTGGGGTGGCAAAAAAGCCAGAGCCGGCCCTGGCGGCAGTGATTAGCTGGGCGATAAGAGGGGGGCTAAGCATGAATTTCTGCCCCAAGTTTCACCTCATTTAAAAACTACTTGCATACAAAATCAGACCTAACAGTAAAAAAGTGTCGCAGCACACTATTGCTGAAAAATTGCTTACTTTCTCCTTTTGCCTCTATGAAATTTAAGTTTGTACTGACTTCATTAGTGCTTTTTTTGTAGCCTGTTGTAAAAACTAGGCAAATATGTAGATGAGTTGATGTACCCCCTGGAAGACCTCTGTGTACCCCCAGCGGTACACATACTCCTGGCTGAGACCCACTGGGCTAGAGCCTTTGGAAATGGAGGTAGATGGAGTAAAGATTTTTGCAAAAGGAAATCTAGCCAAGTCTAAATAAAAGTGGGAGAACAAATATGCAGAACCAAAAGAGAGCTCTGAAATGAAGACAGGCAGAATTGTTGTAAGATAAATAAGCGGTCATTGGGGGCGTTGTGGTAAAGTATGAGAGTGGCAAGGCTGTAGAATCAGGAACAAGACAATTCAGAGACACCACCATAAAAGGAAAAAAATTGAACACAATTTCTTTAATGTAGCCCTCTCCTCTAGGGTGACCAGATAGCAAGTGTGAAAAATCAGGATGGGGTGGGGATAGGGAGTCATAGGGTACGTCTTCACTACCCGCCGTATCGGCGGGTAGCAATCGATTTATCCGGGATCGATATATCGCGTCTCGTTAAGACGCGATATATCGATCCCCGAACGCGCTCACCGTCGACTCCGGAACTCCACCAGAGCGAGCGGCGGTAGCGCAGTCGACGGGGGAGCCACAACCGTCGATCCCGTGCCGTGTGGACCCCAGATAATTCGATCTTAGATACTTCGACTTCAGCTACGCTATTCGCGTAGCTGAAGTTGCGTATCTTAGATCGATCCTCCCCCCCCCCCAGTGTAGACCAGCCCATAGACACCTATACAAGAAAGCAACCCAAATATCAGGATTGTCCCTATAAAATCAGGACATCTGGTCACCCTACCTCTCCCAGAGCTTCCTTCCTCTAGCCAAGTGGATTTCAACCTGGGGGTCTGCAGATTACGTCTAAAGCAGTGATACTCAGACCTCAGTTGTTCAGGAGCCAAATTAGCTATCAACATTATCCAAAAGACCCACAGTAATGTGAATTCATTGCTTCATTTACTATAGTACTATTCATATTTAAACAATATGACAGAGTAAATATTTAGTTTATATATATATAAAAAATTTTCACAGCAAACACGTTAATAACAGTGCAAGTTAACTTAATTGGGTAGTAAAAGCGTCCTGATTGGTTAATAACTTAGACTAGTTAATTAAATCACTGCATGATTTACTGCATAAACAGTGGTTTAATATCATGCAATGCAAAGAGCCACAGGAGACACATTAAAGAGCCATAGTTGATTATGACTGATCTAAGGGGGCTGTGAAAGGTAGTTGTTACTACAGAACAGTGGTTTTCTATCTGTGGTCTGTGGACCTCTGGGGGTCTGCAGACTATGTCTAAGATTTCCAAAGGGGTTTTCACCTCTATTTGAAATTAGTTAGTGGCCCGTAAGTGAAAAAAGGTTGAAAACCACTGTTCTAGCCAGTTCACAGAGTACAAAAGCTAGGACTCTTCTGAACACATTAGCTAAATGGGACATAAAGCATTACAAATTATAGTTTTGTAGCACTTAGAATGTACTTTGCCCATGTTTTAGTCTCATACTGCTTTTCCAAAATAGTTTTTCCTTCTGAAATGTGACATCATTACCTTTCCCACAAAATCTTTCAGAACCTAATTACACACAATGTGCCCATATTTCTAACAGAAGAGAGCACTTAATGAAATAGGACTTATCTTTCATAGAGACCTATTGGGAAGTATAAGCAGAAAAAAAATATGGTCCTGATCTTCAGATGATGTGAATTGCCATACCTCTATCTAAGTGGATGTAGTTTATCCAATTTACACCAGCTAAGACTCTACATCTAAATGTTTATCTTTTCTTCTACAGATTAAAAGCAAAGCATCCAAAAGTCATGGTCATAATAGTTGCTACAGTGAAGGCTGTTTTTCTAGTCACTATGATTAGATTCTTGTTGCAAAGGTCAGTTTGACAGCAGTGGGATCTAAAGTTGTAACTATTACAAAGTCTCATCTTTTTTTTTTTTTTCCCTGTTGCTTCAGTGGTGTTTCCAGCCAGTTATCTTTAAATTTAAAAAAATTAAAAAAAAAAGACAAAAGTTATATTAATCTATTTACTTCCCTATGGAGAAAAAGAAAATTGTTTGGTCATGGTATTCACAGGCAGATTAGAGATTTGTAGGGTTACCACTACCATATCTCTCTTAGGTACTTATATTGCCCCCATTGCCATAACATTCTAGTACAGGGGAAGGGAAACTACAGCCCGCGGGCTGGATCCGGCCCATCAGGGCTTTCAATCCAGCCCGTGGGATTGCCAGCCCTGTGGCACAGCGGGGCTAAGGCAGGCTCCCTGGCCCAGCACCACTCCCAGAAGCGGCTGGCACCATGTTCCTGCAGTCCCTGGGGGGGGGGGGCCGAGGACCCCGCCCCCCCCCCCCGCCCCCGGCCCCCCCCCGCCCCCCGCATGCCCTCCTGCACCCCAGCCCCCTACCCTGAGGCCCCAACCACCAGCCCTGAGCCCCCTCCTGCACCCCAACCCCCTGCTCTGAGCCCCCAACCCCCTGCCCTGAGGCCCTGCTGCACTCTGCCCTCCTGCACCTCAACCCCCTGCCCTGAGCCCCCTCTTGAACTCTGCACCCCCTCCTGTACCCCAACCGCCTGCCCTGAGCCCCCTCCTGAACTCCACATGCCCTCCTGCACCCCAACCCTCTGCCCTGAGCCCCCACCTGCACCCCAACCCCCTGCCCTGAGACTCGCTGCACCCCACACCCCTCCTGCATCCCAATCCCCTGCCTTGAACCCTTTCCTGCACACCACACCCCCTCCCACACCCCGCACTCCCTCTCACCCCCAACCCCCTGCCCAGCCCTACATTCATGGCTCTGTATACAATTTCCCCATCCAGATGTGGCCCTCGGGCCAAATAGTTTGCCCACCCGTGTTCTAGTACTACGTAGTCAATGTATTTATGCTCACTGTACCCATGTGAGGTAGGGAAGTTTTATCATCTCCATTTTACAGATAGAGAAGAGAGGCACAAGAACCCAGATACACAAAGATATTTAGGCTCCTAAATTCCATTAAATTCAGTCTAAGTTAGGAGCCTAAATACCTTTGTGGATGTAGGACAGAGATACTAAGGCTTGGATCCTCAAAGGGACTTTTGCAATGCTATGCATTGCAACACCTAACTTTTAGATGCCTAGAAAATCACTGGAACAACAATAGGTTGTTGACTAGGGAAAGACAGGTGCTTAAGAATGGGATCCACAAAAGCCAGCATGCTAGGTGAGGAGAAACTTAAACTAGCCAGTTGGAGATGTCAATGAGAGGGGTGTGTCCTAAACCCTGCCTCTTTCATGGAGTCAGGTGTCTCAGGCGGCATGACACCTGTGATTGTTCTGCTTGTGTGTACGCACTGGCAGTAGTTCAGTGAGAGCTAGCGTAAATAGCTGCGTAGCCATGGTAGCATAGGCAGCGGCAATAAAGGCACAGCTAAGTAATGCTGAGTATGTACCCACTGTTTTCAGGCGGGTTTGTACTCAGCATGGCTCAGCCATTCTGGTGCTGCCCATGCTACTGTGGCTATACTGCCTAGTTACACTCATGCTAGCTCTCATTGAGTTACCGTCAGTATCTGTATGCAAACTGGGGAAATTACGCCCCTAGATTGTGGTGTAGATATAGCCTAAATCAGGACTGCAGGGAGACACCTATCTCTGCTAGTGATCCACAGTCAGGAACCTCTCTCCTGGAGTCAGGCAGCTCAGGTCCCTAAGCCCTTTCTTGTGAGAATGAGTTAGGTGCCTGCCTCCCTCCATGCAAAACAGCCGGGAGGGGGACCTCTCTCTTAACCTTTAGCTCAGTGGTTTGGGTACTCACCTGGGGTGTGGGACACTCCAGTTCAGTCCCCCTCTCTGCCTGATGAGGAGAAGGGATTTGAACTGGGATCTCTTGCCTCAGCTGAGTACCCTATAGAGCAAATCTCATGCTTATGCCCAACTAATATTTAATTAGTCAATTAAAGTGGAACAGCTTCAACAAGAGACATTGAGCAAAACCCACAACAGAATATTCCATGACCCAATGGCTAGGGCGCTTACCTAAGAAGGGGAGATCCCACAGAGGGGTATTGAATTAGGCTCTCCCACATCCTCGATGACTATCCTAACAACTGGGCTAAAGGTTATGAGGGAGGCCTCTTCACCCTCCCTGCTGGCTGTATTGTGTGGAGCAAGGTGGCCTCTTAGCACACATACCAGATTGGGCCCTGCACAGGAGCGGCGCCAGGGTTTTTGCTGCCCTAGGCGGCAGCACTCCTCCTCAGTAATCAGCAGCAGCTCCTCCTCTGAAGCTGCGTTCTCGGCGGCGGGGGTCCTTCCGCTCCGGGTCCTTGGGGCACTTTGGCGGCGGGTCCTGGAGCGAATGAAGGACCCGCCACCAAATTTCCGCCGAAGACCCGGAGCGGAAGAAGCCCCTCTGGGTGGCCCTGGTTCTTGGCGGCATTTCCACGGCCGCTTTTCTTCCCACTCAGAGGAATTGCCGCCAAGGGTGGTGAAATGCCGCCCCCACATCCTGCCGCCATAGGCGACCGCCTAGGGTCGCCTAGTGGAAGCGCCGGCCCTGGCCCTGCCTGCAAGATATGTGGAGGAGCATCTATGTCCATAAGAATGCCCATACTGGGTCAGACCAGTGGTCCATCTAGTCCAGTATCCTGCCTTCCAACAGTGGTCAATACCAGGTCATTCAGAGGGAATGAACACAACAGGCAATCATTGTTGTCCAATGTTGTCCACTCCCAGCTTCGGACAATCAGAGGCTAGGGACACCCAGAGCATGGGGTTGCATCCCTGACCATCCTGGCTAATAGCCATTGATGGACCTTTCCTCCATTAACTTATCTAATTATTTTCTGAACCCCGCTATAGTTTTGGCCTTCACAACATCCCCCAATAACAAGTTTCACAGGTTGACTGTGCATTGTGTGAAGAAGTACCTAATTTCATTGGGTGACTCCTGGTTCTTGTGTTATGTGAAGGGGTAAATAACACTTCCTTATTCACTTTCTCCACACCAGTCATGATTTTATAGACCTCTATCATATTCCCCTTAGTTATCTCTTTTGCAAGCTGTAAAGTCCCAGTCTTTTTAATCTCTCCTCATATGGAAACTGTTCCAAACCCTTAATCATTTCTGTTGCCCTTCTCTATACCTTTTCCAATTTTAATACATCATTTTTGAGATGGGATGACAAGAACTGCACATAGTATTCAAGGTGTGGGTGTACCATGGATTTATGTAGTGGCATTATGATATTTACTGTTTTATCTATCCCTTTTCCTAATGGTTCCTAACATTCTGTTAGCTTTTTTGACTACTGCTGCTGCTGCACATTCCCCATGTTGTGAATTGCTCTGAGGTGTAAGTGGGAGATAGGTGTCCAGCAATCTAAAGCGAGGCAGCAGTGTGCATGCCTAGATGCAGAAATGGAGGTGCCAGGAGAACCAAGGTGAAAATTTGGACACCACATGAGTCTAGGCATGTGTAGGATTAGTCTGCAGCCAAGTGGGAGTCTTGTGGATCACACTAGTGCATAAAGCCAAGCTTTAGACACCTAACTTTCTTTGGGGATCTGGCCGTAAGTGACTTGCCAAAGATCAGACAATCTGTGATGGAGCATGGAATTGAACTTGCTTCTCCTTAGTCCCTAACTACTGGACCATCCTTCCTTTCTACCAGGTGTTACAGATCAGTTCTTTCTCAAATCAGAGGGTTCTCAAATTATTTGGCCAGATACAGATGAATCCTAAACCAAACCTCAGATCCAAACACTATTGAACTTTGTAAGAGTTAGGCTTGGGATCAGAACTTCACAGCTGTCCCCATCTTTAGAGAAGGCTGGACAAAACCCCCTGATGTAAACATGCCTGAATTTTATGGCTCTGGCCCATTTCTCATAACAAGAACCTCAATCTTCAGGAAAGCAGCTTTCAGAAAGGGCAGAGGAAAGCATCACTTTATAAAACACAGAGGGTAGGATTAGATGACCTCTTGAGGTCCCTTCCAGCCCTACATTTCTGATTATTCTTATTGTGTACTGTGGACAGTGTTGACACAAACATGACAGCAGGCAGAGGAGCCCTTATAAATATGTTATGATTGTGAAGTAAAAGCACAGGGCAGGGCTCAAATTATATTAATATACAGTACTATATGTGTCATTTCCATAGCAAATTATTAATCTTACAAACACATGAATAAGGTTCATATGACTTCACTGCAGGCTCAGAAAAAGCAGCGGAGCATATATGAGCAGAAAAAAATCATTAATTCATCTCTAATACCTGATGTTTTCCCTTTGGTTTATCTGTGACATCCACACAGTGCTGCTTGTCCTTACAATGTGTGATGAAAAAGAAGCTGCTCCAGCATAGGGGGCATTACTGGGTGGACCTGGGCTGGAGGAAAAAATGTGTCTGTCCTTCCACAACATGTTTGTGTCAACACTGCCCTTTCTGGATAAAGACACCCTGGAGCAAGCATGTGTGATCTTATAGCCCTCTAGTGGCTGCACACTAAATAGGCTATTGAAGCCCTTGAATGTTTTGGGTTACCCACAGTACACAATAAGACTAATCAGAAATGTAGGGCTGGAAGGGACCTCAGGAGGTCCTCTAATCCTACCCTCAGTGTTGAGGCAGTACTTAGCATACCTAGACTATCCCTGAGAGTTGTTTGTCTAACCTGCTCTTAAAAACTGCCAGTGGCAGGGATTTCACAACCTCCCATGGAAGCCTGTTCCAGTGCTTAAAAATCATTATAGTTAAGCTTTTCTTAATAGCTAACCTAAATCTCCCTTGCTGCAGAATAAGCTGATTACATCTTGTCCTACCTTCAGTGGACATGGAGAACAACTGATGACCGTCCTGTTTATAACAGACCTTAACAGTGGTTTCCAACCTTCTTAAGCACAAGATCACTTTTTGAATTTAAGTGCAACCCAGTATCTACCTCAAAGAAAATGTAGAAATAACAGTAATCATACAAACCCAAACACCCTTACTCTGCCCGTTGCCCCGCCCCTTTCCTGAGGCCATGCCCCTGCCCCGCCCATTCTCTGAGGCCCTGCCCTGCTCACTCCATCCCCCCTCCCTCCATTGCTCGCTCTCCCTCACCCTCACTCACCTAACTGCTTTAATTAAATTACCTACACCTGTAAGTTTCAAATACGCAGATACTTACCAATGGGTATGGCACAGTCAAGGCTTCCTCAGCAAAGGGACTATTTTTACCTTGAAGCCAGACTGCAATGCTAGGGCAGGGCCAATACCTGCCCTTCCCTCATCAGGTTTTGAGGGTGGGAAAAGGCATGTGTGACGGTCCCTGGGGATGGAGCCAGCACTGGACACAGTGTCTGCAGGGAGCAGAAATCAGCGCGGTCATGGCAGATGTTATCACTGACCCACGGGGCTGGGTGGCCTGCTGAGATGAGTGACGGGGTGGAGGTGGCACTCCCTCCCCGGCGCCCTGTGATGCCTGGCCTGTGCCCAACCATCTGGGGCTGGCATGAGCCGCCTGGCATCGCTGCTCACCTCCCAAACATTCTTCCACACCTCTCTAGGGGGATGTGTCCCACAGTTTGACTAAGGCGGGATATGATAAAGGTCTATAAAATCATGACTGGTGTGGAGAAAGTAAATAAGGAAGTGTTATTTACTCCTTCTCATAACACAAGAATTAGGGGTCACCAAATGAAATTAATAGGCAGCAGGTTTAACACACACAAAAGGAAGTATTTTTTCACACAAACGCACAGTCAACCTGTGGAACTCTTTGCCAGAGGATGTTGTGAAGGGTTCAAAAAAAAACTAGATAAGTTCCTGGAGGATAGGTCCATCAATGGCTATTAGCTAGGATGGGCAGGGATGCAAAACCATGCTCTGAAGTGTCCCTAGCCTCTGTTCGCTAGAATCTGGGAATGGGCGACAAGAATGGATCGCTTGATGATTGCCTGTTCTGTTCATTCCCTCTGAAGCACCTGGCATTGGCCACTGTCGGAAGACAGGATACTGGGCTAGCTGGACTATTGGTCTGACCCAGTATGGCA
Organism: Terrapene triunguis; assembly: GCF_002925995.2. Taxonomy (NCBI): domain Eukaryota; kingdom Metazoa; phylum Chordata; order Testudines; family Emydidae; genus Terrapene; species Terrapene triunguis. The sequence continues at coordinate 21,215,344 of NW_020664447.1, forward strand.
TTCTTATGTTCTTAAATGGGTCTAAGGCCAGATGGGTCAAATGGGGAAGTGTGGGGGTAGCTATATCACAATCAGGGCTGTCCCTAGACATTTTGGTGCCCTACACAGCCCCAGGCCTCCGCGGGAGGGGAGGCTGAGCCCAAGGTCTGTGGGGTGCATGAGCAGGCTTGGGGGGGGTAGGGGGAAACCGCCCCCCCAGCACGAGCCGGTGGAGCAGAGCGGGTTGTGGCCAGGTCATTCCTCTTCCTGCCACCCGCTGATTGCAGGGCAGGCAGGCCCGACCCGCACTCACGGGGCAGCGTGAAGTGAAGTGACCCAGCTCTAACCCACTCTGCTCTGCTACCCTGGTGGAGCAGAGTGGACTGGGGCCGGGTAGTTCCACTTCCCGCCACCCGGTGAGTGCGGGGTCGGGCCTGTTGCAGTCCCCCAGGACATAGCTCAGTGGAAGGGCTGGAGTGGCGGGTAGGCCTGGGGCAGAGCAGGGGTGGGAAAAGGCAGGGTGGGGGTGGAGCAGGGGCAGGGCTATGGGGAAGGGGTGGAGGGGGGGCGGGGGGGGGCAGGGGCGGGGGGTTGGGGGAAGGGGGGGGGTGGGGGCGGAGCAGGGGCAGCTTTCCTGGCCGGCTCAACCAGCTGGGGGATTGGGCTGGCCGCTGGAGCAGCACGCAGCTGCGTAGGGCACCAGGAAATTTGGGGCAATTAGTTTAGTTTGTGTATGGGTAAGGATAGCCCTGATCACAATTCAGTTTTCTGTGTGGTATACTTTTAAATGAATCCCTGCCTGTGTTGTGAGGCCGTGCAAAATGACTATCACACAGCAAAAGCTTCCTCTCATGGAGATCCTGGCAGCCACATTAGGGTCACCACATTCAACCAAATTCAGAGAGACATGAAGATATAAACATGAAGCGGGATTATATTGTAGGGCTTACCTGAGGGTTAATTTACATAGACAACCTGGATCCCCAGTAGACACTATACCAACTGTTATGTCAGCCCAAAGTAGACTGCATACAGTGTCTCTAAACCTCTGAGTAGTTCAGGCCAGAGCCCAATAGATGGAGGATCTCTCAGCCCAGGCAGATTTTGTTCCTCCCTGGAACCAAGGGCTCCTTCTGTAGCCCAAACTATTGCATTTTAAAGACCTGCTTTGCTAATGAGGCCCACCTGTCAGTTCCTGCCTTCAGGCCTGATTTTGGGGGTACAGAGCAAGAATAAGAAACCAAGTATTTTTTCTCCTTCACTAAGAAAGTAACTCCTTCCTCTCGGAGTGGAGGAGGTGCACCTCACATGGCAGAAGGTGGAATTCCTACTGTGGGAGTTGATAAGAGCATTCTTGTTTCCATTGGTCTGGCGTCACAAGATTTGAACTAGAATCCCTTCTATTTGGCTTTTCTTTGCTGGGAGCATACAATGCACTTAAAGCAGACTGTTTCTGCTCCAGGCACTGTGCTTATTAAGGGTGAGGAAAACTGTTTACATTTTAAAAAGTGAATGCAATTCCATGACATGACTCTGGAAGCAGGAAGATACTAAAAACCAAGTGAGGGGAGGGCCTTGGAACAGAGGCTGATGATGCCATGACTTTTCCAAATGGAAATCCAAAAAATTATGCAGAAGCAGAAAACAGTTCTAAGAAGCATGAAAGGCAGAGTTGTTCCAAGAGAAGCAAGATAATTAGAGGCTTTATGGCATATTTTATAGATTCCATGTAAATTTGCTTGAAGTCCAATATGCTCCTTGTGTAGCTAATGAAATGGCTGCTAATTAACACAGTAGCAACAATTAACAAAAAGTGATGTTACCTGAATCAGTATGATTTGAAACCAGCATCAAAGAGAAAAAAATTAAATTAGGAACTAACAAAGAACAGAGGGAGTATCTGGTTCAGAAAGGCAATGATTCATATAATCATCTAGTGATTTTTCATGCAATACATTTTTTATTAGCGTCAATAATAATAAAATATTGGCAGTTATAAGTGTTGCACAAAGAAGTTCTACAAGTCTATTTCTGAAACATCCACATTTAGAAGCCCTTAGAGTCAGTTGCATTTGCTGAATCTGTTTTCAAGCAGAAATTAATTAAAGCATATCCATACTGGAAATTTTGCTAGGTATGCCCTTTTAAACTCTTAACTGTTTTTCAGACAAAAATATCAGGCTAACGCCAGAAGATTGCATACAACTCTGAATATACAAAGTTGTTTGCTGTGCAAAGGACCTGCGCAGCTCAAATCTTTGTTGTGAAAGCCATCATAAGTAATAGATAAAATTTACACAAGATGCTGAAGCAGCAACTACATGTACCTGCATGCTCATAGAACTCTACAGAGAGGCAGGGCATTCCTTACTTACTTAAAATGCACCTCAATTTAATTTTCAATTGTAAAACACTCAAAAGCTTTCCCCCAAAATAATGCAATTTCAATGGCTTCATAATTCATTTGAAAAACATTGCTAAACATATTTCAGCAAGAAGTAGGATTTCAACTACATTAATAAGATCATAAGAAATTTTACTTCTAAACAACAGCAGGAGAATTCACTGGCTGAAGGATAATAAAACATATTGGAGAAGAGAGAAAAACATAATTGCAAATTCATAGAACATTAAGCAATTACAATTTTCTAGCACGTAATATGTATTTTCCCATGTTTTTTCCATATACAGCTTTTTCTAAAAGATGGTATTTTCCTCCAAATGTGGCATCACAGAATGTTCTGCCTCTCTCTGACTGATAACACACAATGTGCCCCTTTTTCCAGACAGCTGTTGACAGTAATGTATCTGAGAGAGAGCACTTTGTGAAGCACGATTTATAAATCAGAGGGCAAAACTCCACCACCCCATAGTTAGAGAATTGGGAAAATATTTAGCAATACAAACAGAAAAAAAGATGTTTATCTTTTTGTCTCCAGATTAAAAGCAGAGCATCCAGATCATGGTCATCACAGTCGCAATGCTGAAGGTTGTTTTACTAACCACTGTGGCTGGACTCTTGTTGCAAAAGTCCTTTTGACAGCAGTGGAAATGAAAGTTGTCAGCACCAAAATCATCAGCAATCTCATTCATGTTGCATCGGGAGTATTTCCAGCAGGCATAGGTTTTCAAATCAGCTTAAAAAAAAAAAAAAAAGTCAAAAAAAGAGTTAGAAGCAGGATACCATACTGTTTGCTTCTCTATAGAAAGAAGCAGAATCACTGCCCTGGTCTGAACATGCCCAGTTCTTGTCGTTCAAACTCCTTTCAACATGTTCAGTCACTCTTCTGTGAACACACGCTATAAACATGTTGGTGGGAACACAATATGTGAGGCAACAACCGGCTTGTCGTCAGATCAGTATTAACTTGAGATATGACTCAAGTATTCCCTCTAACTTAATGTCTACACACAAATCTCTGGCTCAACTGAAATAGTGCTTTAAACTCGAGCTAGTTGGCCCATCAGAGATCTGGGTTGAATCTCAAGTGCTGCTGTCTTTCAAGCTAATAATGCAGTGGGGATGCAATTACGGCCAACAGCTTGAGTTAGCACAACTCATAAGCTACACACAGTGATTGGGTTACCAGCTAAGTGTTCTTTCACAGGAAAACCTGGAATGAACTATTCATTGCTGGATAATGCCCAGTTTGTGCTCAGTTCTCATCACAGAGTCTACAGTTTAATGAAAACACTATATAGAATAGTGTCCTTTTCTAGTTGTGCCTGTGAAGTTTCCTTCATGCTCATGGATTCACAAGCTTGGAGCTTCAATACATTTTGGCAGTGACAGAACTGGGGGCATTTAAAGACCCCCATTATCACAAGACACCATAGCCAGTCCCTATTTTGGAGAGGAAGAATGAAATGGGGGTGGGGAAGAGGGAGTGTGTGTGGTGGAATCTAAAGATAGGAGAAACATATTTCAGTCTGGCAGTCATTTCTTTTACAAAAGGAGTTACGCACTGTCTACATGAGAAAGTTGCACTAATTTAAAAAGGTGAGATGTTCAACTGATGCAAAAGAATACATGGAAACTCTTGTATAGTATTGGTTTAAGAATGGCTTATTTCAATTTTAGTTTTCTTAAATGAATACAAGAGTTTCCACACAGCCTTTTGCATCAGTTTAACTGAATCAATTTAAAATCTCACTTTCAGTTAAAATAATGCAACTCTCTCATGTAGACAAGCCCTCAGTTAAAGGCTCCATTTACAGCTCACCATATGATCTCCCAGCCATTCTTGTAGGAATCCCAACCTACAAAATGCAAGAGGCAAAGTCACGGTTTGGTTTGGGCAGTGTGGGATCTCTGACTAGGCAGGTTGTTTACCCCAGCAATTCTGTCTCTTTAAAAAGTTAGGCGTGGAGTAAATCCAGGTCCAAAAGAAACTTCTAGTCACTGGCTTCCTTTAGTTTATGCTTAAAGAAATAACAAAACTCTAGGTTAGCTTGCTTCAATCAAGCCCACAGTGATAGCTCACTTACTGAGTATATAGTTCTATACAGTCTGGCCAACTGCTTCAGTTCCAGGGCTGCCCGGGGGGGGAGGGGCAAGTGGGGCAATTTGCCCCAGGCTCCCACGAGAGTTTTTCGGGGCCCCTGGAGCAGGGTCCTTCACTCGCTCCGGGGGCCCTGGAAAACTCTCGCAGGGCCTGGGCCCCCGGAGCTTCTTCCGCTCCGGTTCTTCGGCGGCAGTTCGGCGGTGGGGGGTCCTTCCGCTCCGGGACCCGCCGCCGAAGTGCCCTGAAGACCCGCAGCGGGGGGTCCTTCCGCCCCGGGACCCGCTGCCGAAGTGCCGGGTCTTTGGCGGCAATTCAGCAGCGGGGACCCCCTGCCGCCGAAGACCCCAGGCCCCATGAATCCTCTGGGCGGCCCTGTTCAGTTCTGAGCTTCTTTCTCAGGAAAAACATTCTCTCCCACAACAATCCTCTCTCTTCTGAAGGACTATCATTTATAAGAGCTCAAATCCATGCCAGCTGAACCACTTACTGCTTCTCAGTGCCTCTTAGCATTTCCCTTACTACTAGGAAGTATAAGCCCTATAATGGAAAATATGATTATGACCAGAAAACAGACTTCCTCCTATGAGGTTTCCTACAGTTTCTCATTCCTTGCTATTGCTTAGCTGTTTCTCAGAAAAGGTGAAGAATAAGTGCAATGTTGATGTCATCCACACTTGGCATTTAACACGTGGAAAAACCTTGTTCCTCCAGGCAGAGTCATGTTTTCAGGTCAATAACTCCTATGCTAGATTATATATATATATATATATTTTTTTTTTACTATTCTGCAATAAAAAAGCATGCACTCAATGTTCTGGGTGCTCATGACAATCTTTGAAAGAGATAAGTGGATATGACATTCTGGTGTCAGAATGGTTCATTTTTTGAAATATGCTTTGATTGTTCTGAATTTTTCAACCATAAGTTTATTTTAAGTGAACTATAATTATGCTGAGAACAAATTACGTGAAGTGCACTTTATCCACTACAGTCTTATGCTGCCTTGCTGTTAATTCATTCACTTGGACTACTTCAATTTGACTTTTTTATTTACCTGGATATATGACAAATGTTGTACATCAGATACACACACCACCATTTATCTTTATCAGGTGCTCAAAAAACAAATTGTACTGATGATTATTATCAGCATGTAATTCAAACGGTCTTTTATCATGAACTAAATTAACAAACCAGAGTCGGACATTTCCAGACTTGAAATGCACAGACTTTGAATGAGTTAATTTTTCTGTATTTATTTTATTCTGTGGGATAGTATACATACCAAACCTGATCTGTAAGCAACTATCATCTCCATGGGGGCAAGTAGCATTGGTTGAACACAATGAAGGACTATCTGCACAGATGTAACACTTCAGGGCATATCCTAAACAAGAAAATAATATTTTATCATTACATAGGAACCAGCTGCTTTCCTAATACAAATTCAAAATGCTCATAATGAAGGACTTTTCAATATCTGTTAGACCAAACCATTTTAAATCCTCAAATGAAAAAAAGACTATTCTTCTTTAAGTACTGCAAGAGCCCCTTAGGCTGCAAATTATTTATGAGTCTCTCAATTTATCAACCCAAGTTCAGGAAAGCAGCAGCTGTATTTAAATAAAGCAAATTGGGACTGCATCCAACTGCTGCAATGCATAAACTGAGCCTTAAGCTTTACCAGCCCAGGGACATTAACCTGAGTTTCCTACATCTTTGTTTTACTGGTGACATTGATTCAGAACTGCTTACCCTTTTAATCAGTCTCTTTGTCCTTTCCTTCTCATTGCTTCTTGCCCCTCCCCTCAACCCTTCTTTCTTTCCCTCATCTCATCTCGTCTGTTCCATGAACTGACTCTCTTCCTACTTTTTCCCCCTGTCCTGAACTATGCGTGTTCTCATAAATCTTCAACACTATGCTGGTGACATCTTTTCCTAATCCTGACTGCTAGCACACTCCCTTCCTATCATTAACCTCCTTGTATCTCATGCTCTAATTTCTTATTCCTTTTTTCCCTACTCATCTGTGTTCTCATAAATCTTCAGCATTCTAGAATATCTGTCCTAATCCAGACTGCTAGCCAGGGCCAGCTCCAGCATTTCTGCCGCCCCCAAGAAAAAAAAAAGCCGCGATCGCAATCGGCGGCGGCAATTGGGGGAAAAAAAAAAAAAAAGCTGCGATCGGCGACGGTAGTTCAGCGGCAGGTCCTTCGCTCCTAGAGGGAGGGAGGGACCTGCCGCCCCCGAATTGCCGCAGGTGCCGCCCCTCTCCCTTGGCCAACCCAAGCACCTGCTTGTTAAGCTGGTGCCTGGAGCCAGCCCTGCTGCTAGCATACACTTCCCTCATCTTTCCACATCATTAACTTCCTTGTCTCTTATGCTCTTTTTCTTTTACCCTTCTTGCTCCCATCTCATCCTATGTTCCCACTGAAATATATGCTACTGATTTTTTTCAAAGAAGAAAATACGTGTCTGTCCATCGCTGCCTCCTGCTAAATGCAACATCAGACTTGCTCAAATGTGTGTGATCCCATCTTTAGGCTGTACCCTAAAACAGCTATAACCCTTCATACTATGACAAAAATGAATGTTTCTAGTTACCATTTTAAAACTAGAAAAGAAGAGATGATCATGACAATTCCTTTTTTGAAAATCTTGGCTCAAGTGCATTTGTTTTTGTATAACAAGTGTGCTTCAGGTAAAACCTTCTTTGAAACAGACCAATTTTCCCCAATCCTTGCATGAATCCTTAAGCATAGCTGCGGAGAGAAGGAACTGTGAGACAGCAGTAGCCAACAGTGGCTTCCCCAGGAATTGAAATTGGGGGGGGTGTTCGAATTTACGGGGGGGGGTCAGGGCCGATGGGGGGCGAGACTGTGAGTGTGAAGGTGGGCTGTATGGCACCATAGTAAAAACTGAAAAATGTTTCATGTCCATTTTATTAGATTTAACTCATGTTTTAAAATCATCACACAAATTAAAGTTGGCTACTCAAGCCTTCTATGAAGCACTACGTCTACATCCTTCTTGGTTTCTTGTTATAATTTTGCACAACTCTGTTAATGAACTTCTTGAATGCAATGCGTTCATCTTTGGTGACTTCTCGTGTGTCCGGTACTTCCATTCTTTCAGTTGATATGCTCATTAGTTCATTCACATGATCAGGCAGAAGGTGACTTCTTTCAGAACACAAAATTCTATTAAATGATGAAAAAGAACGCTCAACTGTAGCTGTTGTGACTGGGAGTAGCAAGAGATGAATTCCTACTTCTTTCATCCCAGGAAACAGAACACAAAGATCGGGTCGGTCGAGCCACTAGTGATGGATGATAAAAAAGAAGTTGAAGTCAAATCCTCATTCATTCGTCGTATGATATTGAACTCTGTGTTCAAATTTTCTATTCTGACCTGAGCACATGGCAGCCCCATTGCTGGTAGTGCCTCACTCCACTCAACTGTCGGTGCTTTATAGGACAGGCATCTGTAAAACCTACGTAGAGGTTGAGTAGAATCTAGAAGCCGCTGTTGTAGATTTTAAAGAATCAAGTCTGTGTACTTTTTCAGTTGTCTTAACAAACACTTCTTGTCTTCTTCACTTAAGGATTCAATATAAATGCCTTCATTAGTCAACTTCTGGACTGAAGTCTTTGCTTCTTCCAGTACTTTTTCAATGGATAGATCTCTGATTGATCCAAATGTAGCTTCTATTGCTGGACAAAGATCTACTACTGTTGTAGCAGATGCCTGGATGGCATTGTTTAATGACCCAGGTGGTTTCAACAGTAGACTTACGAGAGAGAGAATGGCAATAGTCTTCTCTGAATGTAGTAGCAAAAGTAATCCATCAGCCTCACTACTTAGATCCATCCCATCTTGGTAGATACTTTCCAAAGCCAGTAATAACGGCTGGAGTAATTTTAAGACAACAGCCACGGATCGCTCATGAGAAAGCCAGCAGGTTTTCCCAGGTTGAATTTGAACTTCAGTCCTAGTGTATCTTCTATATTTTCCAAGATATTCAGTCTGTTTGGATTCTTGCTGAAAAAAGAATATAATGAAGACATTAAATTTATAGCTTTTTTAATGTCTTTTGAAGATTCTGCAGCTCGTACTAGTGCTAGTTGGAGTAGATGGCCTCTGCAGTGTGTATAGGAGAGATTAGGGTTACACTTTTCTCTGAGCAAAGCTTGTACTCCACCATGTCTTCCAGAGAAGTTTGCAGCTCCATCAAATGCACAAGCAGCCATCTGTTTGGGGTCCAATTGACAAGCATTTAACTCTTCTAAGATGTGGATTGTCACAGATGCAGCCGATGTGTCTTCTAAAACTTGAATATCTAGAAATGCATCTACTGGCCTACCCTTGACATCAAGATAACGTACACAATGACTTAATACTTGATGTCCATTTGCATCGGTGCATTCATCAGCCATGTATGCAAATTTTTTGAATGTGGTGAGAGAGTTCTTCACTTTTTCAACTGTTGAGTCTTTCACTGTTGCACCGCATGCTTCTAGCCAGTCAGTTGAATTTCTTAAAGAAAGATAGTGAGCATTTGCTGGTCTTGTTCGGAACCAGTGTTCAACTTCAGGATGAACAAGTGATAATACACTTAACATTGGCCTCCGGTTTGTAGTGTGTGGTATCTCTTGCTTAAATAGAAAGTAGGATGCCACAGCCATGTTTGTTCGCATGAACTGTGTTGTGTCTCCAGCATTCTTAACAGCCTCATTAAGTACTTCTAAAATTGGCTTTGAAAGTGGGCTTATAAGGCTTTCTGCATGTTGATACATTCCAGAGGCCTGGTGTTTTGCAGCCTTTTCATGTAGTTTGTCAGCATTGGCTTTGCTGATTGGTTTGACAAACCAAGCTCCTCCACTTTTACCAATTATAGCATTGGGAAGTTTTCCTTCTTCGTAAGCTTTTTTGCAAGAGGTGCACCAGTAGCCATCTTTTCTAACTTCAATAAATGGGAACACTTTGACCGACAAACATCGGGAACTGCCTTTAGGTTTTGGAGACACTGTTTCTTCAGTAGGTAGCTGTATTTGTGCTTCGGGCTGGTCGGATGTAGATATACCACTTGAACCTTCAGATGACATGTTGATCTATTCTTGGTTCTTGATGTGTTCTTCACCTTGGTTAGTTTTTGAGGCCTTTGAGTGGAAAAATTATTGTATTGTTTTTTGTCTTTTCATTTTCACTTTGACCTGCAACATATAAAAGAGATATGAATAAAGTAAATGTTTTGTTAGGATAATGCAAATTTAACATAAGGATAATGCAAGTTACACCAAAACACATAACAGGTCTAGATTTCTAAAAATATATACATTTTTTTTAAAAATGTACTTAATTTAAATTGACTTTTGAAAAGTAAGCCCTCATGGGATAAGAGGGAAGTCCTCTCATCGATCAGTAACTGGTTAAAAGATGGGAAACAAAGAGTAGAAATAAATTATTAGTTTTCAGAATGGAGAGAGATAAATAGTGGTATCCCTGAGAGGTCAGTACTGGGACCATTACTGTTCAACATATTCATAAACGATCTGGAAAAATGGGTAAACAGTGAGGTGGCAAAATTTGCAGATTATACAAAACTATTCAAGATAGTTAAGTCCCAGGCAGACTGCGAAGAGTTACAAAGGGATCTCACAAAACTGGGTGACTGGGCAACAAAATGGCAGATGAAATTCAATGTTGATAAATGCAAAGTAATGCACATTGGAAAACAATCTCAACTATACATACAAAACGATGGAGTCTGAATTAGCTGTTAACACTCAAGAAAGAGACCTTGGAGTCATTGTGGATAGTTCTCTGAAAACATCCACTCAATGTGCAGTGACAGTCAAAAAAGCAAACAGAATGTTGGGAATCATTAAGAACGGGATAGATAATAAGACAGAAAATATCATATTGCCTCTATGTAAATCCATGGTACGTGCACACCTTGAATACTGTGTGCAGATCTGGTCACCCCATCCCAAAAATGATATATTGGAATTGGAAAAGGTACAGAGATGGGCAACTAAAATGATTAGGGGTATGAAACAGGAGGAGAGATTAAAATGACTGGGAATTTTCAGCTTAGAAAAGAGACGACTAAGGGGGGATATGATAGAGGTCTATAAAATCTTGACTGGTGTGAAGAAAGTGAATAAGGAAATGTTATTTAATCCTTTACATAACACAAGAACTAGCAGTCACCCATTGAAATTAATAGGCAGCAGGTTTTAAAAAAACAAAAGGAAGTACTTCTTCACACAACATAAGTCAACCCATGGAACTCTTTACCAGGGGATGCTGTGAAGACCAAAACTATAACAGGATTAAAAAATTAACTAGAAAAATTCCTGGAGAATAGGTTCGTCAGTGACTATTAGCCAGGATGGGGAGGGATGCAACACCATGCTCTGAGTGTCCCTAGCCTGTTTGCCAGAAGCTGGGAATGGGCCACAGGGGATGGATCACTTGACGATTCCCTGTTCTGTTCATTCCCTCTGACGCACCTGGCCTCGACCACTGTCGGAAGACAGGATACTGGGCTATATGGACCATTGGTCTGACCCAGTATGACCATTCTTATGTAAAAATTAATTATAATAATAAAAATGTTTAGTACAGAAACTCCCCAACATAATGACCTCTCAAGATAGCAACAATGTGAGATAACAAATTGGCAAATAATGCATTTTAAAAATCTTGGCCTACTAGGAAACATATATATATAAGTTTCCATTCCCAGTCACAAATCTAGCATTCTGGAGCAAAGTCACTAAAATATAGTCCAACAAACAAATGTTTATTTAACGTGCCCCTCACTTTTCCCTCCACCGCACCCCACTCACCGGTGTTGTCCTTGGTCAGTGGAGACTCAGAGTTCAGAGGTGCTTTCACGTGAGTACACCTCCCAGGTAGGGAGCAAGAAGGAGCCTTGCTCGTTCCTCCAGCTGCTCACTGTTCGTTCTGGCCACTGCTGTTTGTTGTGCCACCGTTCACTCCATCACTCTGTTGCCAATGGCCCTGCGCAGTCACCTTCTGCTGCCACCTGCCACTGTGACCTCTGCGAGTTGGTCTCTTGAGGTTCCACCCAGCTCTCAGTGATTTCAGCTGAGCTCTCAGGGGGGGAACCTCCCTGCTAGTGCAGTCTGGGCTGTCTCTTCCACAGAAACACTGTCCCCACAGCAGGACTAAGCACTTAGACCTGATTATCAGTGATTTCAGCTGCAGTGGTCACTTAACAGAACGAAAGACTATCTATGGCGCCTAATCAGCTCTGTCTTTAAACAGTGGAGAGGGACAGGTCCCCACCCTCTCTCTTGATGCCCTCAATCAGCACAGGCTAAGTACAGTTCTACTGCCCTTTACTCATACAATAAGAACATTTCATCCCCCCCGCCCCCGCATTCAAGTGATTTGTAACCCAACCCCAACCAAAATCTATCACTTGGGCAACACAACTCTGTTTGCTGGATACCTAGGTACATTAGGTGTGAATGTAAATACAATCTGGTCCTGAAGCCTTTCCCCCCAGCCCCGGCTCATCACTAGCTGTCAGGGAGAGCTCATTTAGACTTCGCTTACAAATCATCATTTGAAATTATTAGGTTGGCCAACATCACCGAAATGAATGCACTGACATTGTCATAAAAAACAACAGCTGTATAAGGAAGCTAGTCTATGTTCATACTTTTCAAATCTATTATACTTTTTCAGATACATGTATTTTATCATACACTGTATATGCTTTTAAAGTGTGTATTAATGTTTGAATTTCAATTCAAATTTCCAAACAGTCACTAAATGGGCATGTAACTAGTTCACAAAACTGGGAGGTGTTGGGAAAATTCAGGGGGGGTGTAGGGAAATCACTGGTAGCCAATATTTGTTACACGTGTAATTGAAGGAGGCCAGTCTATCATCTTGCATTATATCTTTAATATTTGTTAATCCTTTTGCTATCTAAATTGTTTTAAGCATGGAGTAGGCCTTAATCCTGAGGCACGAGTTATCCATAGTGGTACAAGAAGGATCTTGTGTGACAAGCAAGACTGTTTTTTTATTCCATATAAGCAAAGAGCAAGGGGGAGATCTTGAAAGACAACAGACTAATAATAAAAGTCATTCTTGGGCAGATATTCATTTTGGCTAGTTCTATTCTCCCGGATAAGGATAGAAGAAGGAGACACCACTTTTCCATGTCCTTGGAAATTTCTTTTAATATATAGTTTAGGAAAACAATTTTGGGAAGATTAGGACAAATTTAACACCTAAATAAGTTATTTCCTTGCACATTTGAAATGCAAAATGCTGAAACTGAGAAGAATCTGATCTTTTGGATATATCCATTGTTTGTGATTTATTCCAGTTAATGCAAAAAACCAAGATCTTTCAAAAAGTATCAACTACATTCAATAATGATGGGATTGATGAGGATGGATTCTTCAATAGTACAAAAATGCCACCAGCATATCAACTGATTTAGTATTCTTTCCTATTTATAGGCATACCTTCAAGGACTGAGTGCTGATGTATGTACATTGCCAGTGGTTCAAGAGAGAGATTAAAAAGGAGGGGCAAGAGGAGACAGTCCTGTCATATCCCTTTTTATAGTTGAAATGTGGGAGAAATAATTCCATTAGTTGATAGTGAAGCAAGGGGAGAGTTGTATAATACACTGATCCAATTCAGGAATATTGGTCAAAATCCAAATCTTTTAGGACAGACATTAGATAAAGCCATTCAACCCTATCAATGACTTTCTCTGCATCTAGAGATAAGGCTCTATGTAGGGAAAATCTGACATCTGAGCTTGCTGGATCAAGTGAGCTATTTTTCTTGTATTATCAGCAGCCAGTCTTCCTTTAATGAAACCAACCTGATCTGTGTGTATAATTGATGGGATGATGGTGTTCAGTTGTGTTGCTAACATTTTTACAATTATTTTGCTATCTGTGTTCAACAGAGATATGGGGCGGAAGTTACCACAGTTGCAACCATCTTTGTTCTTTTTAATATTAAAGCAGTTCTCATGTCATGAGACATGGTTCCTTTTTGGAATGTTTCAGTGAAATCCTTTGAAAAAACAGAAGATACCTAATTATAAAATGTTTTGTAGAAATCTGACAGAAAGCCATCCATCCCAGGGGCCTTGCCGGAATTCATATTTTTATAATCTGTTTGATTTCTTATGATAGCTTTGTCCATATGTGACGTTGCACTCCATAATGTTTTATGGAAATATGCTTATGAGTGTGAATACAATGTAACTGGAATATGCTTTATGCAAAAGGTCTCTTGTAAGGTATCATTACAAAGCTTATAATCTACTGAGTGTGTTCATCCTATTTGTATGAATGTATCATTCTTGTATCTGAAACTAGGAATATGAAGTATAACTCTGAGGTCCTACTGTAATTATGCAAAGTGTGGGCCATTGATGGTGGTTTAGAATCTTGATGGCTCCCATTGACTAGGACAATTGGTTGTAAATGGCTCTGTTTATTTGCAAGCCTTCCTGTGTTCATGTGAGTCAGCCCAGGAGAAATAGAGACTGGGGTCTCACAGGACATGTGACCATGTCACATGATGCTGGAATCCATCTTAATTCTGGTACTTTTCCATTTAGAAGGAGGGTTGGGGACCCAGAAAGACAAAAGATTCCCGCCTTGGGCCAAAGCTCTACAAGGTGGTGGAACAGGACAAAGGGGGCTGCCAGTCATGAGAATACCACTAGTTACCACCTGAGCTGGAACTAACAAGGACTGTACCAGGGGAAAGAATTGGGCCCAGACTAGGAAGGAGTCTAGTCTGTGAAAGAAACGTATTGGAACATCTCTGAGGGTGAGATATTACCTGTATCAATTTCTTAATGTATTAGGCTTAGACTTGCATGTTTTTGCTTTATTTTGCATGGTGACTTACTTTGTTCTGTCTGTTATTACTTGAAACGACTTAAATCCTACTTTTTATACTTAATAAAATCACTTTTGTTTATTAATTAACCCAGAGTAAGTAATTAATACCTGGGGGAGCAAACAACTGTGCATCTCTCTCTATCAGTGTTATAGAGGGCGGACAATTTATGAGTTTACCCTGTATAAGCTTTATACAGAGTAAATGGATTTATTTGGGGTTTGGATCCCATTGGGAACTGTGTGTCTGGGTGCTGGAGATAAACCAAAAACTGCTCAGCAGGTCACCTAAGTCTGCAGCTTTGTGGCTCAGAGGTAAATTCAGCACATCAGGTGACAGTCCCAAGGGGGTCTCTGTGACTGAACCCAGCACACCATAAACACTTAACTTAGGGTATTAAAAGGTAGACCTTCAGTAAAATGATCAAATTTATTAGAGTCAAATTAATTGTCTGATTTATATAAAGTTTGATAGAATTGCTTAAATTGATTATTTATATAGAATCATAGAAGCATAGGACTGGAAGAGACCACAACAGGTCATCTAGTCCAGTCCCCTGCACTCAAGGCAGGACTATGCATTAACTAGACCATTCCTGACAGGTGTTTGTCTAACCTGTTCTTAAAAACCTCCAATGATGGAGATTCCACAACCTTCCTAGGCAATTTGTTCCAGTGCTTAACTACCCTGACAGGAAGTTTTTCCTAATGTCCAACCTAAACCTCCCTTGCTGCAATTTAAGCCCCTTGCTTCGTGTCCTATCCTCAGAGGTTAATGAGAACAATTTTTCACCCTCCTTGTAGCAACCTTTTACATACTTGAAAACTGTTATGGGCCCCCTCAGTCTTCTTTTCTTCAAATTAAACAAACCCATTTTTTCAGTCTTTCCTCATATTTTCTAGACCTTTAATCATTTTTGTTCCTTTCCTCTGGACTTTCTCCAATTTGTCCATATTTTTCCTGAAATGTGGTGTCCAGAACTGGACACAATACTCCAGCTGAGACTTATCAGCGCAGAGTGGAAGAATTACTTCTCGTGTCTTGCTTGCAGCACTCCTTCTGATACATCCCAGAATGATGTTTGCTTTTTTTGCACTAGTGTTATATTGTTGACTCATATTTAGCTTGTGATCCAACATAACACCCAGGTCCCTTTCCACAGTACTCCTTCCTAGGCAGTCATTTCCCATTTTGTACTCCTAAGTGGAGTACTTTGCTTTTGTCTTCATTTAATTTCATCCTAGTTACCTCAGATCATTTCTTCAGTTTGTCCAGATCCTTTTGAATTTTAATCTTATCTTCCAAAGCCCTTGAAACCCAGCTTTGTACTGACTGCAAACTTTATAAGTGTACTCTCTATGCCATTATCTAAATAATTTATGAAGATATTGAACAGAACCAGACCCAGGACCAATATGCCCTTCCAGCTTGACTGTGAACCACTGATAACTACTCTCTAGGAACGCTTTTCCAACCAGCTGTGCACTCACCTTATAGTAGCTCCACCTAGGCTATATTTCCCTAGTTTGCTTATGAGAAAGTCATGCGAGACAAGAAAAATAAATTCCATGGCCTTTGTACACAAGGATTTCAGCTTTTCTGGCAGCATTCATTAACGTTACTTTATCATTGAACTTCAGTAGCTTGAAGATGATGGGTTTGGGCTTGTCAGACTCTCATTGTCTAGTACCAGGCATTTCATGAGCTTTTTCAGTATCTAATGGGGGCAGCTGTGGGTCCAGTTTAAGTATGTCAGGGAGCAGTTTCTGAAGAAAGCTGATAATATCCTTCTCCTCTAGACCCTCAGCAATGCCCAAGAGGCAAAGGTTGCGTCTGTGAGACCCTTAGGGCTTGTCTACATTACCCGCTGGATCAACGGGCAGCAATCGATCCAGCGGGGGTCAATTTATCACGTCGCCGAGCGCTCTCCCGTCGACTCTGGTACTCCACCAGGGCGAGAGGGGCAGGCAGAATCGACGGGAGAGCGTCAGCCCTTGACTTACCGCAGTGAAGACAGTGCGGTAAGTAAATCTAAGCTATTCACGTAGCTGAAGTTGTGTAACTTAGATCGATCCCCCCCAATGTAGATCAGGTCTGAGTCATCTTATTTTTCTTCCAGTTTCTCTAGTCTAAGTTTTAAGGGGCAGTTCCTTCTTTAATTTCCCTGGCTTCAATGGCAGTCTTTTGTAGCTCATTTTCCATGTGAGTTATATGGGATTTTACAACACCTGTATCTTTAGAGAGGCCACGAATATCTTTTGAGATTGAATCCAGTCTGACTGTGAGGAATTCTCTCAGTGCTGTAATATTCTAGGCTAGGTCCTGCTGTGGCCGTGTAGTCTCTCCTTTCAGCTGCTTAAGTGATTCAGGCCTAGGTCTTTTCTTGTCTCTCATTTCTCCATTGGCATCCATATTCAACAGTTTGAAATTTATCCATGGGGTTAATTTAAACTTTAGGACAGAAACTTATTGTCAATTTGCCAGGAAAGTAATGATTAGAGATGAATTGATATGTTTTGAGGGAGGAGGTCTGAGATTAGGCAGCCATCCTTCTCACAGGTACCATGTGACCCACTGCTCCCTTCCCCCCCCCCCCATCCTTCTTGGGGAACAAAACAAAACAAAAGCCAAAACCCAAATTTCTTTTCCATAGATTGTCAAAGGAAAAGAGAGAAAATCAAGCAAGAAGGAAAAGGATGAGAAGGACTAAGAAGAGTGGAGCAGGAAAAGTGCAAGTCCTACCCTCTTTAAAAATAACCTATACCCAGTTCACACACTTAGACAGACAACTTTGAAAAGCCTCTTTTAAAAAAAAGTTTAAAATTTTTTAAATTCACAATTAAGATTTTTAAATAAAAATTTAATCTTGACCTCCCCAAAGGATGATCCATGAGATTTCTTTAGCAAATTTTGCCACACCATCCTCCTGAAGGCAACATTGTAGTTGTCTACACATCTGAAAACTTATCCTATGAAAATCTTAAATCTGCTTCTACCAAATATTTCCAGTTTTTATCCCCTTGTCCCCTGGCAACCTTCTGCTGATACTATAGCAATGAAACAAGATATTTTGTTCCTATACTGCTATGGGATGCACACTGTATGCCTGCATTCTTGCTTCAGCTTGAAAACATTCTGTTACAGAAATCTACCTCCACCCCTGAACCTGTCCTCACCGCAGAAAGTGACACTGAAATGCTGTACATTTATATAAGCTGCACTACTTCCCCCGGAACTTGTGTCTATAATGACAAATTCTATCCTTGACTACATTGTGCACCTGTTTAATGTGACATTGGCATGTATGGAAGAAAAGCGCTAATGCAGAACCTCCAGGATACCTACCAGAACTGCAATAAGCAATCAGAACAATGAAGACAGTGAACAGGATACAATTCATTTTGTACATGTTTCTTCCAGAATCTGGAAGCAAGAATAAATGAAAAATGGTTACATGTTCCTTAGTTTATAATATTTAAAACCAGAGAAAGTTTTGATTGAAAAAGAGTAAGATCTAGTAGTCTGAAGACCTGCATCAGGAGTCAGGAACTCCCAAATTCTAATCTTGGCCCCAACAGACTATTTCTGTGGCATTGGGCAAATCACATAACTTCTATGTGCTCAGGTTTCCTCATCTGTAAAATGGGGATAATACTCACCTACCTTACAGAAGGGACGTAATGAAGGGTAATTCACTGGTATTTGATACAAAGCTTATTAACATCAGAAGGCTTTGGACAAGTCCCTTGATGTTTGCAAAGTACTTAAGATATCATATCTGCAAAGAATTATTGGATACCACATATGGATGTGGCAGGTATCTAGGAAAGGAACACTAGATCATTGTGTCACCATGAGGCAGCTCACAGACATGCCTGATTTACTGATTTCTGTTCTCTGCATTTTCTATTTTTTGTTTATTTTCTATGCTTGATAGCCCACCCAACCCAACCAAACTTCTGTTGGAGCACAATGCAATTCCTTTTTGTAGCACAACTCTCCCTACCTCTTCGTCTCAAGCTGTTATACTCGAACAGCCAAAGTCACAGAGCAGCAGCCCAGGCACTTCTTTTAGAGCATATATCATCTTTTCTAAAGGCATCATTTCATAAATAGGCTCTTAAGGCTCAGTAAAATAAAAAAAAAAAAAAAAAAAAGGGTGGGAATCTTGGGGCAGCCTCACATATCTATACCTGAGGCAACTTTGCCAAAACCAATGGAGTTATAATAGGGATGAACTTGGCACAGTATATCCAGGCATCTGCAAAGGGCAAACCAGAGACATAATTTTGCAATTAAAATCATATATTTTATGACCCTCCATGTCCTTTCATTCCTCCTACAAGAATATTGTCAAACTCCCTCCATTTGAGTGAGTGCTTAACTAAAGTCTTGTAACTAGATTCCTACTGTACACACTAAGAATATTTACACACATTAAAAATTAAATACAAAAAAATGCATTTGTGCAATATTAAGACTGCACAGTTAAAAATATACAATGTGAGAAAGTAAAAAGGCAAGGTTCCAGTATCAGTATCTAGGCCATACTACACATACACTCTTTTGTATTCCTGTTTTGGGGGGCACATATATAAGTCATAAGTTACATACCATAAAGACTACAGAAAATGAAATACAATGTGGCCAAGGTAATGTCTCTACTGTAATCTTAATTTTGGATTTTGTGACTTTTTGTGATTTGAAACTGCAACATAAAAGTTGCATTAATGCAGATTTTTTGCATTTAATAATTTATGTGGACATATAATTCTCTTGATTGAAAGTGTAGTCCACATAGCTAGAGTTAGCACTTATTTTATTCAGCAGTAATGTAAGGAACCTACAGGCCTGTATCCTGTAAGACATTGGCTTCAGCAGTTAGCATAAGGCTTGAGGCCTATGAACTTTGGCACAGATAATTTAGGGGTGACCACTGGGACATTTTTGGGGAACTGGGAATAGGGTGTGTCATAACTATAAAGGGAAGGGTAACAGCTCTCTGTGTACAGAGA
>NW_020664447.1:21319763-21345192 GCF_002925995.2 Terrapene triunguis
GCTTTTTTTTGCTGCTTGGGGCAGCAAAAAAGTTAGAGCCGGCCCTGCCCAGACCCGCACCCCTCACCCTCTCCTGAATCCCAACACTCTGCTCCAGCCTGGAGCCCCCTCCTGCACCCAAACTCTCTTCCAGAAAGAAACTAATATAACAGCTGTTCTAAGGTAAGAAGTAGACTATCTTGAATTAACTTAACTATATTCTACATGTTTTAAGACTGAAATGTAACCACAGAACAGTTTTATATTAATTAAAAGGCAAGTTTAGTATAGCGTTAATAGCCTCTATGCCATAATTGTGATCATTTTGTTTTAAATTAGGAAAAAGACTTGTATACAGGGGCCGCACAAAATCTAATAGCCCCGGGCCCAAAGGAGAGTTAATCTGGCCCTGCACAGAGGGCAGGCTATAGGAGCTGATGCCTATGACTATGCCATCTGAGGCTCCCCTTGCAGTAGGGTGATTCCCTTCTGTGGCTGTAGGGCAGCTTTGCAGTGATGGGGTGGCCAGGGGAGAGTCAGGCTTGTAGTTTCTAAAATACCCTTCATGGTGTTGTACAGTTGTAAAGGCCTTGTACAGTCACCCTGGTGGTTTTGTGTGCCTTCTGATTAAGGAAATACCATAAATGCTTGGAAAAGCCCCAGTGAGAAGCAGAGGGGAATTTGGACTCCTCAAATACTTTTGTTTCAAACAAGAGTCCCTAAACGCTTTTTTTCCCCTGCCTACTGTACTGTCCACACAAAGGGACCAGCAGCCAATTGGATTATAGCACTGTTGATTACTCACAATTCCCTTCCTGTGAGGACAGGGCCTGATGTGTTGTTTTTTGATAACACTGGCTCCTTTAGAGCAATAATGCTGGTACAGCTTCCTGTCTAATCGTAAAACAATTACTGCACCTCGAAAGGGAAAACATTTTGTAGAATCCTGTTTTAGCTCGGAAGTGATAATAGAAGCATTTTCTTGCTAATCAATGGTTTGGCTTTCAGTTTCATTAAAACATCCTCTCTGGCTCAGGTTTGGAGGCTGGGTAGAGATGGACCTAGCTGCAACATCTCAATCTGGAGCTGAATTTCACCAGTTTTTTTCAGGGGGAGAGAAGCTGGGGTTTTGGTTTGGGGCCATCCCCAGTAATAGGATATGTAACCTTTCACTTCTAGGTCCCTAGTCTGAATTAACCCCAAATTGGTAGTGACCAGCAGTTGCCACCATCTAATGAGTGTTCAGTGGTCTGTGCGAAACAAGCTAATGGTCTTCCTCCGATGGATGGTTTCCATGTTCCTCACTGATGGCAGGTGTCCATGTCACACCATTACAGCTGGTATTAACTGATCCCTTGCTCATAATTTTAACAACAAAACCAAAGACTTAATGGTCTGAGGAATGAACCATTCTGTCACCTGTTGAAGTGGTCTGGCCTGGCCAGGGCTAAGGTACAGTGGGGAGGCACTGCCTTGCCTAGGCTGTATGTGTCTATCCTCACTCTCCAGGACTGACACCTGTCATCAGCACTTGAGAAAATATTAAACAAGAAAACCAAGGCTGACTGCTCCTGCGTCAGCAGGTAAATAAAACTGGCCCGCCAGGGTGCTTACTCTGGCGAGCCGCATGCCGAACATTGCCGACCCCTGCTGTAGGCTGTGAAGACTAATGTTCTAATGGATTGAGTGGCAGACGTGGAGCAGTATAGAGGAGGCTAACAAAAATTCTGCATTCATGAGTTAATGCATCAGTGGCAGGATAACTCTGGAACTCAAAGACTGGAGAAAAACCCTGGGCCCAATTCTCCTCTCACTTACCCCAGTTGGTGTTATTCCATTGACTGCAGTGGAGTTACTCCAGATATATACCAAGTTAGCAGAGCAGAAACAGGCCCAATAGGTGTATGAAACATGAGACTAACAATAGTATTTGATGGAGAACAGGTTCTGTACTCTAGCTAGTCATCCAGTTTCACACAACAACTACACACTGTACAAAGTTCTGCACAGACTCCTTTACTTTCCTTTGTGAATTTAACAAGCAGTAAGAACAGCAAAGTCCTACTAACTAGTCCAGGATTTCTGTTTTAAGAAAGCAGATTCTTTGAATCTGACTTTTTTAAACAAAAAGTGTTCAACGTAGCATTTAAACATCTTTCTAGGAAAGAGGATTTCTTTTCCAACAGAGTGATAGATACAAAATTAAAAAGTAGTGTGATCTAGTAGTTAGAGCAGGGACTGGGACTCAAGACACCTGGGGTGAAAACCTTGCTCCACTGAGGTGGAAAAGCTTCCATTGACTTCAGTGGGGTTAAGATTTCACTTCTGGATTCTGTTCCCAGCTCTGTCACTGACTCACAGTGTAACTTCGGGCAAATCCCTTAAACTATAACAACATATTTCTTAAATGCCTCACGGGGATATTGTGTGACTTAATGGAATGTTAAAAGTGCTTTGAGATCCTTCAGTGAAAGGATAAGTACAAAGTAGTATTAGTTTTATGTGACAGGGGAGCACCCAGACTTGTGACATATTTCCACTGATCACTGCTTGCATTTTCTAGGAGCCGTAAACTCAAGCACCTCCATCTCGGGCCCAGGCCAGGGCGTGTGCCTTTGAACTCCCTGCTGGGGGACTCTATGGATACAAAGGGTGTGTGTCTGTGGTGAGAGAAGCACTATCTTACTGAAGTAGAGCAGAGAAAGGAAATGACTCAATCATCAAAAGGCCCTCCTTCCTCAGGGAACTGTCCCTAATCAGTATTATCCCCTTACAATAATACTATTTCAGAGGCACTGTGAACCAGAGCACCACGTAGCCATGTAAACTGCTTCCTGTATTTGCCAAACAAAACAGCATTCAGCAATTAATAGAATTTAGCTATTAGCTCTGCTATGATAAAACAACACAAACATTACAGCTAGTCATATGGTCATTCTTGGTACTATGCATCTCCTATGGAGAATCCTTTTCATGTTAGAGGGTAGTTTACCTGCTGTGCCATAACACTTTTGCCAGGAAAGAACAAACCTGGTTGCTTACATTTCGCTTGGCTTAAAATGTCACAGCTGTGAAAATTGTCCTCACTACCCTTGCAAGAGTTATTGCAAGCTTTCCTCATGGGACATCCTGATTAGTCATTGCTGTAGTATTAAGCAGGGATACTTTGTGTTACTTGCCAGGGATCCTGTAAAATCTCTACCTTTTTCATGCTTGATAATAGAAAGAGGCAGCTACAAAAGTTGGCAATGAAAGCTACAGAATAAAGCGATGGGCCCTCCAGAGCTCTGGGACCGGGAATATTACAGAGACTCAGCTCTTTATAATTAACTATGATTAGACACAGACACAGATGTGCAGCATCTCAGCAACAAATGAACCATTTGTTCATCTTTAATGTGGAAGGAGGGAAGTGCATAAGATTGGCAAGAAAATGCACCTTGTAGTTTTCTTTCATTTCCCTCATTCTTTTTTTGATCATCCTCAATCAGTCACCCCTCCTGCTGATACAGACACCTGGAGGTAGTGGTGGGAGTTGGATATTTGCACATACAAGTAAAAGGCAGTCAAGATGCCCAATTACTTTCTTAGCATACTAATACCTCCCTGTATCCAACTATGTGGATCTTCACTTATGGGAATGAGAACTTTATCATATAACTGGTTACATTTAGTGTGACCATTTTCAGATGACAACTTGTCAAAGTCTCCATATGCAGGTTTGATTACAGAATACAGACTTTAGCAGGGTGTCATGAATTTATGGTGGTTTCAAAATGGAGGTATAAAGTCAAACTTTGGGCCTGATTCTGGGGCTTTCTGCATTGGTGCAGGAACTATTTTTATAGTGGAGGTGCTGAAGGCGGAAACCATGTAATTTGGGTTGTTATTACTACTTCAAGCCAGGAGTATGGCAGCACCCCTAGTTCCAGCACCTATGGTTTTCTGCTAAGCCTCGGAACTCTGAGATGTTTCAATCAGGCAGAGAGTAAAACCACTTCCCTGGGGCTGACGTATTTGGACATAAAATGGACCTTTTTTGATCACAGAAACTCACCCAAGAAATCTCAATTAACTCATCATGGTTTCTGTATCAATAGGAATGATGAAAAACAGAAAGTTGCTACAGCTCATGGCTGCACCATAAACAGTATCTCCTCATGGCAGGGGAGGGCAAAAATAATGGGCCAAATTAATATCTGGTGTAATTCCATTGACGTCAGTACAGTTACACCAAGAAGGAGTTTGTCCCTATGTATTTTGTTATATATGTGACAGATGAGAGCTATTGATGAGATAGTGACAAATGTAATGCCTTGTTTCAGCACAAAGACTGCACAAACACTGCAGTTTGAAATTGTATGAAAACACCCCTGCCATATGAGTCCAGAGGGGATTATGGAGCAATAAGGAAGCTGTAAACGTGATGGAATCCTGGTCAGGAATAGCATGAAGGATCTTGTAAAGCAGCACCTTCCCTTAAGTACATTGTGTACAACTATCAACAAAGGTCAGATCTGAATCCAAATGTCAAGGTTCAGGAAAGTGGTTCCAGTTCAATATGCATGAAACATGGGCAGCAATGAAAGGTGACAAAAATTAATAAAGTAAAGTTCCTGTAAAAAATCTTTTTTTTTATTATTTCAGTAAACTACTGTAGTGACAGCTCTGGACCTTTATAATATTAATTGTCACACAAAATACCTTTTAACATTCCTCATAACAAATATAATCAACCATCAGTGCTAAAGTCTTAGAAAAGAAAATTAGGGTTGTGGTTTCAGTGTTTGATATGAACCTGAAACTCTCAGAGCTTCTCCAGATTCCTGAAGAGGGCACGGGGCCTGATTCTTCTTTCATATTCTTTGCGGTAAATCAGGAATGACACCAGTGAAGCCAACAGAATTACACTGGTATAAGTGGGAGGAGAACCAGGCCTTGATTTGGCAGGGCCAGGGTCTGACTGGCTGGAGAGAAAGTTCAGCGGAGAGTCATTGAAACAGAAATGAAACCGCTGAGCTTTCAGGTTTGGTTTTTACAGGAATCATGTAAAACAAAACAACACATAAAACCCCAGAGCTGTCGCAGCCTCTAGCCACATTCTATTCATGAAGCTTAAATCCATAAAAAGAACTAACTATGAACATAAACCCAGTTAGCTAGTCCCCCATAGCACTCCCTACTTTAGATTCTGCCCAGCAACTCCTGCAACTAGCCCAGATTCTTTTCAAGATTCTGAGTCTAACTAGGCTCAGCTGCCTCTAATTTTTTCCCAACTGAAGAGTCTCAAAACCCCACAACCACTATCTGGCTCAATAAAGCTCCTTTCAGGCCACCACTGGCATAGTGCCAGGGAGCACAGAAAAACTCATCCTTGTCTAGGACAGTGGTTCTCAAACAGGTGTACACATACCCCTGGGGGTACACAGAGATCTTCCAGGCGGTACATCAGCTCATCTAGATATTTGACTAGTTTTACAACAGGCTACATAAAAAAACACTAGAAAAGTCAGTACAAACTAAAATTTCATACAAGGACTTGTTTATACTGCTCTATGTACTATACACTGAAATGTAAGCACAATATTTATATTCCAATCAATGTATTTTATAATTATATGGTAAAAGTGAGAAAGTAAGCAATATTTCAGTAATAGTGTGCTGTGACACTTTTGTATTTTTATGTCTGATTTTGTAAGCAAGGAGTTTTTAAGTGAGGTGAAACTTGGGGTACGCAAGACAAATCAGACTCCTGAAAGAGGTACAGTAGTCTGGAAAGGTTGAGAGCACTGGTCTAGGATAACAAAGGGGTGCAGCCTGTGACATCTCCTTTCTCCTCATGTCTTCAAAGGGTGACTGTCTGGCCTGTCCCCCCATCCTGTACTTTTGGGGGAGTGGTAGTCAGCAAGCTCATCTCCACGCATCACATGCAGAATATTCAGCTTCTTCAGGGCCTGATACATCAGCAGTAGCTGGACCAGGGAATGCTCCTCGTTTTCTACTGTTGCCATGTATTCTGATGTCTCCACGCTAATGGGGACTAACAAAACAAACAACAAAACACTTTAACGTCTCTCATCCAGTTCCCTTTGAGAGGAAACAGTAATTAGTGATAGTAATAGTAAACTCAGTGGTTATTACTAATAAGCAGGCACATTTCAAAGGAACAAAGTTAAAATATTGTGCAGCCCAGCTG
Source organism: Terrapene triunguis (assembly GCF_002925995.2). NCBI lineage: Eukaryota > Metazoa > Chordata > Testudines > Emydidae > Terrapene > Terrapene triunguis. Next base: position 21,325,939 of record NW_020664447.1, read on the forward strand.
TCCATGTCACTGGCTTTCCTCCTTTCACAGCTGCACCATCCTCTTGGCCAGAAGTAAAATTCTCACTTCTCCAAACATCCCCACTCCTCCATGGTTAGTTTCACCAGAATAAATTGGTTCCGAATAAATAGTTTCCCTTCTAATTTGCTAGCCTTACCTCCCACGAACATATCCTTGTTCAAAGCAAGTCATCAGCAATAGAGATCCAAATGAGTTTAACATCTACAATAACCCAAGGCAGATTGCAAGTGGATCCCTTGTTTGTTATGGCAACTGAGCAGGAAAATCCTCTTCCAGGATAACAGCATAAATTCAGGAAGAGCAGAGGCCTGGTAAATAAAAAAATTGACAATATAAGAAACAAAAATGGTTAGCTATGTTTGATAAGGGTTAGGAAACAGGTCCAGGATGGGTCAGAGTAAACTGATACAGGGTCAATAGCTAAGGGAATACTGATTAGGAGGACAAATGACAGCAGACTCCAAAATTAACATCTTTCCTGCTTGAATTGGAAAGGAATAAAAAAGGCCAGATCCTGCAGTCTTTGTGGCCCTGCCACTGGCCTGCTGGGCGACCTTGGGAAAGTCACTTCACCACTCCATGCCTCAGTTTCCCCATCCATAAAATAATTATACTGGCCTCCTTTGTAAAGTGCTTTGAGCTCTACTGACAATAAGCACTATATAAGAGCTAGGTATTACTGTTGTTATTATTATTTGTTAAGCCAGACTCCACTGGCTTCACTGGGATTTTAGTTAAATAAGGACCACAGTCTCAGACCCAAAGAAGACAGAAAAAATGCATTAGGCTCCCCCCCCACAATAACAAACCCTAATCTACCTAAATAACACTTTGTAACAGCTCTTCCTGACCAGATACTAGCTCTGTGCCCAGAGCCAGTGCTAGGCATAAGCAGGATAAGCAATTGCTTAGGGCTCTGAGCAGCTCAAGGGGGCCCCTATTCACTTTTTATTATAAGAACTTGCCTGTTTTAGTATTGGAGGGGGGCAAAAATATTCCTGCTTATGGGCTAACACGGGCACTGTCTGTGCCTACCTGTTAAACATCCTTCATATTGTACAACAACCTGAATGGGTAGAGAAAGCTCATACTCATCAATGATGCAACTAGGAATAAAAGAAAAGGGGGTTTTAATGGAGACCAATATATATAGTTGTATGGTAAATTATACCCCCTTCTCCTGGTCAGGTAAGATAGCAAGAAGTACAGTAAACTGAAGTAGGACAGTCTGTATCCAAATAGCACAGCCAGTGAAAAGTTAGTTTAAGAAAGCTCTCTTGAGGCAACAAAGGTGTCTCTGTTAAGCACAAAGCAAGACATACATCATGAGACATTGATGACATAATCTGGATTAGTCTTCATACCTTGCTGGCTGTCTCAGATTTACTACTATTTATTATTCTATTACAATAGTATCTAGCAGCCCCAGCTGAGATCAGGGTCCGAATGGGCTAGGCGCTGTATGAACGCATAGCAAGACAGGCTCTATCCTGAAGAATTTACAGTCTAGGGTCTGATCCTACAAACTCATAAACATGAATAATCCAATAGAACACAAATTTAAAATTAAGCATGTGCTTAAATCATTGCAAGATTGGGGCCTAAACAGAGATGACAGCCCAGGAAGGTATTATTAGCCCCATTTTCCAGAGGGAGCACAGAGAACCAAAGCTGGTGGCAGAGCCAAAAATTGGACACAGATCTCCTCAGTTGTAGGCTAGTATTTAAACCACAAGCTCATCTTTCCTCACACATTTATTGCTCTCCCATCATAGCATCATAGATTATTGTTAGAGAGAGAAGACAGAAGCACTATTATACCTGCTACCAACTGGTACACACTGACTGGTTAACACTATCACTCCATGAGCACCAGCTCCTTTCCAGATAATCCACACCATTTTGAAAACTCTCTCTCTTGGACTCTAATTCTTTTCCTTAGATTCCCAAATTTATCATTGTTGAATTTAAACTCTTGCTGATGAATTCAACACCGTGATCTACAGAACAGCAACGTCTCATTGATTGTTAGGTTTCTCCCTATCCTGTTTTAACCCTAACACTGTTATTTATATAAAGGAACATCAATGTGCTTGGGATGTGATGCAATATCCTAAAAACAACATAAAATACATATTTATTTAAAATAACCAATAATATAAAAGGCCACCCAGTAAAAATTCAGACAAAATTAACCAGTGGGAAAAAGCAGTGGGGAAGGAGGAAAGGTAACACTGGTCTACAATTTTTGAGAAGTCGTCTGCTTCAGAGATAAAATGTGCTATTTATTATGTATTTTTGATGTGCTGAATTCAAATATGACAATTAAAACAACTGATTGGCTACTGTTTCTAAGATATTTAAGTTTTTACATTTTATGTCTATGTATATTGTGTAGATAGTAGAGTTTTAATCATAAATTGTAAACCTAGGTCTTTTCATGTGTTTATGGTTGCGTTACATGATAATATTTCACCTGTCCTGTTTATGTAACACTTTAAAAATCAGCAAAAGGGTTATATAAATAAAATTTATTATGAAACAAAAGGCAAAAACTATTATGTACATAGTTTAGTCCTATTCAGTGTCTACTCGGCGCTTCTTGGCTTGTCTCTTGTATTCATTAAATGGAGCATCTCTTGTCACTGTCCAGTAATAGTCTGCAAGCATTGATGGGCTCCATTTGCCCTGATAGCGTTTCTCCATTGTTGCAATGTCCTGGTGAAATCGCTCGCCGTGCTTGTCGCTCACTGCTCCGCAGTTCGGTGAAAAAAAATCTAGATGAGAGTGCAAAAAATGTATCTTTAGTGACATGTTGCAACCAAGGCTTTTGTATGTCTTGAGGAGGGTTTCCACCACCAACCTGTAGTTGTCTGCCTTGTTGTTTCCGAGAAAATTTATTGCCACTAACTGGAAGGCTTTCCATGCTGTCTTTTCCTTGCCACGCAGTGCATGGTCAAATGCATCATCTCGAAGAAGTTCACGAATCTGAGGACCAACAAAGACACCTCCCTTTATCTTAGCTTCACTTAACCTTGGAAATTTTCCACGGAGGTACTTGAAAGCTGCTTGTGTTTTGTCAATGGCCTTGACAAAGTTCTTCATCAGACCCAGCTTGATGTGTAAGGGTGGTAACAAAATCTTCCTTGATTCAACAAGTGGTGGATGCTGAACACTTTTCCTCCCAGGCTCCAATGACTGACGGAGTGGCCAATCTTTCTTGATGTAGTGGGAATCTCTTGCACGACTATCCCATTCGCAGAGAAAACAGCAGTACTTTGTGTATCCAGTCTGCAGACCAAGCAAGAGAGCAACAACCTTCAAATCGCCACAAAGCTGCCACTGATGTTGGTCATAGTTTATGCACCTCAAAAGTTGTTTCATGTTGTCATAGGTTTCCTTCAGATGGACTGCATGACCAACTGGAATTGATGGCAAAAGATTGCCATTATGCAGTAAAACAGCTTTAAGACTCGTCTTCGATGAATCAATGAACAGTCTCCACTCATCTGGATCGTGAACGATGTTGAGGGCTGCCATCACACCATCGATGTTGTTGCAGGCTACAAGATCACCTTCCATGAAGAAGAATGGGACAAGATCCTTTTGACGGTCACGGAACATGGAAACCCTAACATCACCTGCCAGGAGATTCCACTGCTGTAGTCTGGAGCCCAACAGCTCTGCCTTATTCTTGGGTAGTTCCAAATCCCTGACAAGGTCATTCAGTTCACCTTGTGTTATGAGGTGTGGTTCAGAGGAGGAGGATGGGAGAAAATGTGGGTCCTGTGACATTGATGGTTCAGGACCAGAAGTTTCATCCTCTTCCTCTTCTTCATCTGACTCAAGTGAGAATGATTCTGGTGCATCAGGAACCGGCAGTCCTTCTCCGTGGGGTACTGGGCGTATAGCTGATGGAATGTTTTCTTAATGCACAGTCCACTTTTTCTTCTTTGACACACCTTTCCCAACTGGAGGCACCATGCAGAAGTAACAATTGCTGGTATGATCTGTTGGCTCTCTCCAAATCATTGGCACTGCAAAAGGCATAGATTTCCTTTTCCTGTTCAACCACTGGCGAAGATTTGTTGCACAAGTGTTGCAGCATATGTGTGGGGCCCACCTCTTGTCCTGATCTCCAATTTTGCAGCCAAAATAAAGGTGATAGGCTTTCTTAACCATAGTGGTTATATTGCGCTTTTGTGATGCAAAAGTCACTTCATCACAAACATAGCAGAAGTTATCTGCACTGTTCACACAAGTACGAGGCATCTCTGCTCACTTTGGCTAAACAGAAATGTGTCCCTTTGCAAAAATCAAACACTGACAAATAAGAGAGCACGACACTGTATGATTTCTAGAGCTGATATAGGGCAATTTGTTCAGCAGAGTGATGTAAGCTTCGTTATGATTGCATCATCCATGGCTTCTAGGAATAACATGATGCAATTCATATAATGTATGACGCAATACCAGCTTCAGATTGCATCATTCATTGTTTTGCCTAAAAAGCAAGTACTGTCCAAACCCAGTCATAGATTTATTCATAGATCCAGTCAAAGATGTATTTAAGTCATTTCTGGTTTAAATTGAGATCCCTTCCCTTTATAACTCACTTATCCTCCGCCATTCCCAAGTCAAGGGTCGTATATACTGACCCAATAGCATATCTTGAAAACTAGAGTCAATCAACAATTTTAAGCATCATTTTCATTCTCAGTGACCCAGAATTAGTAAAGTTTGACTACATTTATTTCAGAAGCATTTTGGCTGTAGAGCAGTGTAACTGAACTATATTATTCCTTTTATCATTCACTGTTCTGAATATCAGATACTAACCATTCAGGCAAACAACTAACAACTGCATGACCACATATCCTCACCTATATCAAAAGGCTTTCATATTCCAAGCCTTTTACTGTAAATGTCATGCCTCTGTTAAGGTCACCTTATCTATCTAATAATGCAGAAGTTACAGAGAGAACGGAAGAGCTATCATTTAACTGACAGAAGGAACACCCCACATATTAACGGGGATATTGGGCTGCATTTGTACGAGCATTGCCAGCAGATCAAGGTGAAATGATTATTCCCCTCGATTTGGCACTGGGGAGACCACATCTGGAGTATTGTGTCCAGTTTTGGGCCCCCCACTACAGAAAGGATGTGGACAAATTGGAGACAGTCCAGTAGAGGGCAACAAATGATTAGTGGGCTGGGGCACATGAATTATGAGGAGAGGTTGAGGGAACTGGGATTATTTAGGTTGCAGAAGAGAAGAGTGAGGGGAGATTTGATAGCAGCCTTCAACTACCTGAAGGGGGGTTTTAAAGAGGATGGAGCTAGGCTGTTCTCAGTGGTGGCAGACCACAGAACAAGGAGCAATGGTCTCAAGGTGCAGTGGGGGAGATCTAGGTTGGATATTAGGAAAAACTATTTCACTAGGAAGGTGGTGAAGCACTGGAATGGGTTACCTAGGGAGGTGGTGGAAACTCCATCTTCAGAGGTCTTTAAGGCCTGGCTTGACAAAGCCCTGGCTGACATGATTTAGTTGGGATGGGTCCTGCTTTGAGCAGGGGGTTTGACTAGATAACCTCATGAGGTTTCTTCCAACCCTAATCTTCTATGACTGCCAGCTATCCATAGTAAATGCTTGTAGCCGGTCCATCATGCCAGTAAATCTATGCTTTAGTATTCTGCATGGTATGTTCATTCAGTGGCTCATGCCACATTCTATATAGAACACCCATGGCCATTGCTATAGAACACTGGACTACCTAGGCTGGTACACAAGGGATAAGGTGGGGCTTACAGCAGACGCTTCAGTGAGGTGGTTAGACACACACCATGTCTAGTAACTAATACAAGAAAGTCTTTCTTCCTAACCTTAGCTGACATTCCATTAATAGCCTAAAGCAGATGTTTAGAGTTCTGCAATTTTATCCTAGATATAGTATAATTACACAAGCTATTTTTATTCATGTATCTACTCCACTTGTGAACCATACCAAGATCTGTGCTTTAAGAGATTGTAGAAGTAGGTCCCATGAATTTGTTAGACATTGATTATTCAAAGTGTTTCCTTTTACTCATATTCCCTTTCACACATCTCCTTGTTTTCATATGATGTAGCCTTCTTCCTAATATTTACTCCTTAGCACTAGGATTCAGAGGATTGCCATATGTAACACCTCCAGTGTTGTCTTTTTACAAATTCAATATATTGCATTGTTCTGTCTGCTTGTAAATAGCTGAAGCTTTTCAGCATAAAGCAGAATGAAAAGTGTTTTGTAAGTGACCAATTCATTGCCCATATATGAAGACTGATGTTAATACACGAGATGTGCAGTTTTCCCTTAGAGTATATTGCACTGGTCACATAACCAATCCTTCATATAGCATGTAAGAAACCAGCTTCTGAGGTAAGGAAAGAAGAGCAACATAAAAACAATCAGGTGGTATGAATCAGTAGCTAAAAAAGTGGTAGAACTTGAAGAGCAGATGAATTACCCCTGTAACTGGGCTTCAGCTGTAGAGCAGAGAACATCAAGAACATGATGCTCTGGCAAAAGCCCCCTTTGCACAAGCTATGGAAATTTGCAATTTAAATTAGGAAAAGAAGCAAATCCATTTAGACTTGTCCCCTCACTGGAGACATTGTATCCATCTACAATTTCTGTTCACCACAGAATTTTATGTTTATTTCTCTTTGTATGCAGGGCCGGTGCAACCCATTAGGCGACCTAGGCGGTTGCCTAGGGCGCTGACATTTGGGGGATGGCGACCGCAGCAGCCGACCATCCGGCCGCCACAGTCGTTGGCGATATTTCAGGGGCGGGACCTTCCGCCACCTAGGGCGCAAAAAGGCTGCCGGCACTCCTGTTTGTATGGTAAGTATCAATAGTTTTGGGTGCACACAGAAAGGTGGTGTTTGGTTTTCCACTAAAAATCACATGTTAAAACAAAGCTATATGCAAAAGCAGGGCTTATACCAAATGTGATTACTGCTTTTTCACATATGAATTTTAGTTAGTGTTTCCCAAACTAGATCTCTCCTAAAACACAATCCTCTTCCTCCAGTCCCACTCATATCAGGTCTTTTCTCTTACCCTAAGCACATCACCGTAATAGAGGAAACTGAGTCAGGGAAGCCTACAAACCTATAGATCACAATCTAGAGAATTAGATATAATTTTATTCATGTGCTTATGTCAAAGTAAACATTGCCGATGTGGCTTTTAGTAAGACAAGGTGAATGAGGTAATATCTTTTATTGGCACAGCTTCAGTTGGTAAGAGAAACAAGCTTGTTTCCCAAAACTGAAGAAGAGCTCTGTGTAAGCTCAAAAGCTTGTCTGTCTCACCAACAGAAGTCAGGCCCATAATAGGTATTACCTCACCCACCTTGTGTATCTAATATCCTGAGACCAACATAGCTACAACGCTGCATATGATTGTGTTTGTTGTCCTTCCAGCCATTTACAAGCATGACCTTTTCAATTATTATTTAAGACCTTATCTACATTAAAGAAATTTTGCAGGAATTGCCCCCCACCCCCATTCAACTCTACCAGATAGCAATGCAGGCAACAGCCAACCTAGTTAGAGCTTCCAATGGTCAGGCACAGTGGGAATTTTTTTTTGAAAAGTTCTTAGTTTTTGAGATTGAACACATGCGGCTGGCTGCAGAGCCGCTCCAGCAGCAGCTGGTGTGGCTGGACCCAGCTGGACAGCCACACTGGCTATTGCAGAAATCACAGCACCAATGACTTCAATGACACCTGTGACAGACACGGAGCCTTAAATCGTCAATAAGACAGTGGTACTTTCTGCCTTTACAGAAAGTTAGAATCTTTTCATTTTAATACTACAGATTTGTGGTTATGCTGAAAGTTACAGTCTAATCTTTTGTTAACTATTTAAAAAAACCTTTTGTATTTAGTTGAAATAGGAATCAAGGCTCTCTCACATTACATAGTATTTTCCTTTCACTCAATATTTAAGACGGTCTAGTAAAAACAAATGAGCAGTTTCAAGTATTCCAATTGTTAGTACAGTTCATTATCAATTACAGGCAGAGTTCTGCAGACCGAGGTAGTTACATCTCTCACCTACTTCCATAGACTTTTTTTCTGAGTAATACAGGATTCAATCCAGTAACATTTCCTGGCTCTACTTAATTCTGCCTTGGGAAAACCTCCCTGACATGAAGACTATAACATAAAAGTGAATCTAATGGGACTAAAATCATGTAAAGGAAATAGTGGCCACAATCTATAATAGCTGCAGCCAACCATTACTCAAGGAGATATCCAGCAAGTGAGGTTTCAATTGGGTCCATCAGTGCCAGATATTGGTTTCTCTCCAAGCTGGAGGGAATTTGCTGTGGTAAGTGTGAAGAAGGGCAACCAACTACAACTTGACATCAGTTGCAACTTTTAATTCCTTGCTCTACTCTTAGCAAGAGGAATAGTTCCAAGTAACATTTAGAACAATGGAGGCAATATATTTATTTTAATAGCAGTGGAAACAAAATAAAATGATAGAACAAATGTTTCTTTAAATATAAGGCTTTTAGACATCTGTGTACTGCTAAGCCCCAATTGTGAATCAAGCATAATTACAAAAATCCATATAGGATTCAGGAAAACATATGATAATACTTAGTCTTACACATAAAATTTGTGTCACTTACCACAAAGTCAGATAGCAAACAGCATATAAAGGAAAAACTCAGAAACAGTATTTACAAATTTATACTATGTAATAAGTGAGAAATTGCTTGTTAGTAAACAGCAGATTATGAATTATACTACATCCCAAAAGGCATGTATCTGTGATCATCATCAGATATTTATTATAAAGTAAGTTGAAAGACAGATTGTCTGGAAAAATAAAGTTTGTTTCATTTCAAACTTACGCACTCAGTCACCAGAATTTTATGCTATCTGTATATTAATATAAAATGTACATGAGCACCTGATCCAACCCAATGGGGTTACATAGGCCTAACTGCAAATTTCATTCATTCATAGCAGAAATTAACAATTGGAAGTCAGTGTGAAAGGCCATTATTTACCTTTTTGCAAACTTCTGTCTGTTGCTAAGTTTTAAATGCTTGTATAAAAACAAATCCCCATACCATGTTTGTAATATGATCATAAATAGGAAATAGTTTAAAAATGTAAGATATGATTACCTCAGACTGTCAAGCTGTTTTGCACTTTGGAAAAAAAGTGAACACAAAATCCTCCCCCCACCCTTCAAAAAAAATCCCTATAATCCAATCAGATGAAAGTTAGAACTGGCACCAGTATTCATGCTAGTTGTCCTGCTGTGGAAAAGAAACAATTCATTTACAATATTCAGAAGCTGTCTTATGTAGTAGCCCCAGGAAGTTAAACTTCTTCTCTGACCAACAGTTTTTATTTTCTTTTAAAAAGAAGTTCGATCAGGTATGACGTGGACAGCGTCCAGAAGGGGCAGGAATATCCAAGACTCTACGTCTGTCTTCATATTCATCAGTATCTGTTGAGTCTTCATCTTCATCCATAGCATATTCATTATGATTAGTTTCCTATAAACAAGACACCCCCATGTTTAACTAAATACTTAATAATTGCCTCCTAAATCTCACTTTGATCAAGTGCTAACAATGTAACAAAAAAATTAAAATCAAGATGTCATATCACATTTAAAGTCAGTCGCCGATAAAGACTAGTTACTGTAAATATGAAGATACTGCTAAATCAGATTTGTTTTCATGTATCAATTTTATAAAATGTGATCTACATGGCAATTATATTTCTAATCTCTTTAAACTTTTATTCATAAACTAAATAGACCAGTGAGATCAGAATCTGACTCAGTAACTGTTGGAATGGTGTTGAATTATTATAATTTACTGTGGTTGACATGAGTTTGGTAAAGGTTGGTAAGTCTGAATTTGCTGAAGAATTCTGGGAGTGGGGTTTTTTTTTGGGGCACCAGACAGGCTGTATGAAAGTTTACTGAAAGTGATGACATTACACTTGGACACTGACAATTATGTACTTTGGATGTTTAACCAGGCTCTCTGTGTGTATTTGTGCTGATGTAAAAAAAACAAACAAAAACCACTACGGTCATGGTTAGTCATGTTTACCAAACAAATCACACAAAAAACATGAAAATAGTGAACATAGAACTAACTTAACTGGGTTAACTAATCCTGTAGCACAACCAAGAGCTAACTCAAAAAGTAATTAATAAGTTAATAATTAATAAAAAAGTAAATTTCGGCCAGCCTTTAGTCTGTTCACATTATAGAAAAAAAGTTACAAAACATTAAAAGGGCATATTTCAGAACATGTAACTTGATTAAAAAAGGGGTATAAGTATTGAAAAATATTACATGCTCCTTCCTTCACCCCGATTAACATCTGAAAAGGCTTGTAACAGACCAAGTGCTTTAAAAAAACCCAACAATCCCCCCCCCCCAGCCCCCCAAAATAAAGGTTTTCATCTAGAACTGGTAGCTATACCGGCTTTGTTTGTTAATCAGGGCTATGTTTACTACCGAGGTAAGTCGACCTACGCTACGTAACTCCAGCTACGTGAATAACGTAGCTGGAGTCGACGTACCTGAGGTCGAGTTATCGCGGGGTCTACACTGTGTGTGTGTGTGTGTGGGGGGGGGGGTGTCGATGGGAAAAAATCTCTCGTCGCCTTACCTTATTCTTCTTGTTGTACAAGAGTACAAGGGTCAACTGGAGAGCGATTTGCAGTCGATTTGGCGGGTCTTTACTAGACCCGCTAAATTGACCGCCGGTGGATCAATCTAAGAGCATTGATCCTGGCTGTAGTGTAGTGCCCCAGGATACTGTGTAGGGCCAACACAGTTACTAAGGGTTTATGCTTGAAAAATTAAGGCTTATTTAAAAAAAAGCATGGTATAACCTTTCTGCTGCCTGTGTGAAATTCTTTTAAATAAATAGCTTTGCATTAAAAAACAAGAACAAAAAACTAAATCTGGGTTTTACTGGCACTAATACTGCAAATTCTTCCCAGCTGTGGGCCAAGAAAAATCTCAGCTCTTCACTAACAATTGAATTCAATCAGTTCTTTCTGTTTTACAAGTATGTAACAGAGCAGAATTTAAGCCACTAGGTATGAATTAGAGTGAATACTCTAAAATATCAGTGTACCACTCAACTTTAATATACATAATCCTCTGCTAAGCATCTGTATAAGAGGCAGAGTAATAAAATTATCAAATCAAATGCAAGTGATTTCTGCAACTTGTGGAACAGAAAAGAGGTCCTGGTTTAAATAAAGGTAACCAAAGGAAAGAGAGGGGAGGGGGAAAAAAGCAATTTATCTGTTACTAGTGTGACCTCGGTTGGCACTTTGTATTCACTGTTACCAGCCTAAACCAGTGCTAGTTTCCCAAAATAGCTTTTTTAAAAAGTAATCTTCTCCTAATCACATCACTTGATTGCCCATATTCCTCTTTAGCATTGCCCTGCACATGGATGCCAGTGTAATTAGCAGCTTCATTTCCCTCTTATGGAATCGGTTGACTCTGGGCTCTTTTTGCTTATTTGTCAATTCAGTTTTGTTTTGCTGCTCTGGATTTTGCAAGGCCTTCTGCTTCGAGTGTTTAACTACAGGGCCTGAAAAACATTAAACACCCTACATTCCATTGAACTACCTAGACATGGGACAGTTTACAGATTTTATCAAATCAATTTACATTTACGTCAAAACAAGCTAACAAAGCTGCCCAGATTCACCAGCTGCTTCCAAACCTTAAAACTAGATAATCATTCAATAGAACAGCAATTCACTAAATTTTTGGAGTTGATGCAGGAGTTACTGGGTGTAATTCCATGGCCTATGTTGTGCAGGGTAGACTAGATGAACATTAAGGTCTGTTTTGACCTTAAACTCAAAACAGCTTAAAAGGCCTGGTTAGCACATGTATGGAAACCTCTCTCCTATCAAGAAAAGCAGAGACATTCTTCTGATGTAGAAGGAAGCAAACCACAATCAGGTCACACCAAGACAGAAAGAGCTCAAATAGGTAACAATTTAGATTTATAAACAAGGATGTATCCATCCAATTTCACAGTTACAAAGATGCCAATGTCACAAGTTACAAAAACATAAAACTAAGTCACCTGCAGAACATCAAACTCTGTTCTCCCTCAAAGCCCAACATTGCAATAGCCTGCATAAATAGATGTGCCTGGAAGCATGCCCCGAAAGTCCACAGAAATGAGCTAGCATCTGGGCTAGAATGTGCAGGTAGAAGCCATTTCAGAATAGCAGACCCCTCATGGAGGAATTACTAGTCTACTTTCATTGTCAAGATGACTGAAGTTCAGTGTCTCCGTCCATTGAAACTGTAACAGAGTGGAAGGGGAAAAAGGTGGCCCATCAAGCAGGATGGTCCCAATCCACTTAGGAATTCATGGATAAAAATTAAACATCTTAGCTTCAAGCCATCTTTGATTCAAAATGCAAATTATAACTCCAGTGACATATGCTGCACCTAACAAGCATGTGCTGCTTAACAGACAGACCATTACTCCACTCAAAGTGTTGTATTAACTAAGGGAAGCCCCACATGAAGTGTACACAGTAATCCAAGCATGAGGTGACATTAACATTTAATCATAAGTGATAATTGTTAGATTCAATTAATCTATTGTGTTATATTCTCTTGGCTATATGATCACCCCAAAGAACTCAGAGGAATTCAAATTAGGGGACAGGAATTTTTGGGGGGGGGGGGGGGGGTGTCTTTATATATATCCCCATATTTTGTAATTGTTGTTCTTTTCCTTCCCCCTTGTAGGGAATTATCTACATTATAATACTAAGAAATGAAATAAAATTATAAAACTGGAAAAAAAGTGTCATGATTATGGAGTCTGGTAAGCCCTTTATCTAGAGAACGTATATTATACTGTTCTATTAGAGCTAATTTCATTCATGTTTTCTGCAAAAGGGTTAGGGATAAAAGCCTAGCACAAACGACAATACCAAATGTACCTCAGCTTACCATGCGTGCTGTAGACACCTTGAATGTTGGGCACACCATATGAAATCTGGGAATTATGACGTTAAAGAACTTGTCCTTATAGTAGAGACAATGGAAGGTATAGTATCCTTCCATGTATCCTGAATTAGTGGAGAAGGTAGTACAGCTGGTATATTCGTAAACTCGACCTGGGCTGATTATTGGAAATTCTCCTGCAGATACAAAAAACAACAAAGAGCCATTGGGAGTTTTGAATTAAAATAGGTATAAATAGCATATACTTTCCCTTGCAATATAGTTAATTTCGATAGACATTAAGTTCAGTTAGAGTTCTGCTGGAATACACAGCTAGTAACACAAGTTTGTGTTTCTGTAACTGTACTATACAAATAAAAAGAGGTAAGCTTGTTGTAACAAATCCTGTTTTAATGAACATTCTAGTGACTAGTTATCTTTGCATCACTTTCAGTCACAAGTCAATAGCAGTTTTTTAGAGAACATTGTTCACTAAATCAGAAGTGCCTAACTTGCTGAACAGGAGTCACTATAACAAGCTCAAAGGACAAGAATGCCCAAACAACATCCGGGGGGGAGGGTGGAGCAGGGAGAAGAGGTTTTGTTTGTTTGTTTGTTAAATCGGAACTACTGCTACAAATCATTTCTAAAAACAAAACAAAAATACTTAAGTCTTCTGACATGCACTTATGCGGTTAACCCTGATACATAGATAAAAACAGATGGCATTAGAGACTTCAGGATTATTAATATTAATTTGTATTCTCAAAGTGCTTAGGAGCCTCACTCAGGGACCAGGACCCCAATGTACTAAGTGCTGTACAAAAAGACAATTCCTGTCCCAAAGAGCTTACAATCTAAGTAATTCAAGAATCTTTAAATGGTTTGACTACTTATACTAATATTAACTACTGTATATTAATATACAGATTTGCCCAACAATATATATGCCCCAAAATTATATTCCTTAAGATCCTTTAAAATTGAAGTTAATGTTTAACACTTTCACTTACACACAATGCAATATGAGAAAGTAAAACAGAATGCATGTTTGCTAAGAGAAGAGAATAGCTACCATCTTGCATCATTACTGAGAATGGCTCCACCAGAAGTTACAGAATTTTCAGATTAATCACTGGAATGCTCTGAATGCTAAAATAAAACTCAAACTCTCAGTTTACATACCAACGACTCCAGGACCCTGAACTTCTTCTACGTCACCTTTGGCATTGGTTATTCTCCAGTACCGACTGTCCAACTGACAAGCCTTTTCAGGAAGAGCATCTTTGGACATCTCAATTCTATGACCCAAATCAAATATAGTTTTTGCTTAGAAATGCCTTATTTACATGTCTAAAAACAACCATAAAATGTTTAAAATACTATCCTATACTCCCTACTGCTTAGAGAAAGTGGTATGTTCTAGTGACCTGTGTACAGACCAAAGTAGGAACACCAGAGCACTAATCCCAGCTTTATTATTCCTCTTACCTACCTCTCCTTAACTCATGACAAATATTGTGACAAATGTTTGTTTGCAAAGTGATATGTGCTATATATTGTTAGTGAAAAGAAACCCCCCCCAACAAAAGTACAACGATAAGACCCTTTCCAAGTTTTAAAATAGTCAAAGCCTTTTTATTTAAACTATATTAAAACAAATATATTGCATGCTGTACACCAAGCCCCATATGTATATGGTATCTAAATTTCACCATATTTCACCATACTTCTGAGTACTATGCGTACGCATGCAACAGTCATGAGGCTTGAACTCCAGACAGGACTCTCTCCTGTTATCAGGAAGATAGCCCATTTGCTATTCTCACCTGATTCTGTAAGTGAAGAAGTAATGAGGTGGATGTACAGAACTGAGTTCAGGTAGAAAAGATGTGGAGACTGAAACAGTAATATCTCCTGTTGTGGCCACACACTCCTTATCATGAACATACCTGTGCAACAGAAACATAATAAAGAGTTGGAAATTTCTTTTGTATGGTGTAACCCAATTCCATGGATTCAATACAGATGCTAAAAGGATATTTTTGAAGAATACGTTTCCACATGCTACACTAATAGTATTTTGGATTATTAAACCCAAAATTAAAAAAATATTAATTATTCTGTGTGACTATTAGCTCTAAATTAAACTAGTCATTCTTTAGTCTTTGTGAATGCACTAGTACAACAGTGCAATACTTGCCTTAAACTACGAGAGCAGACTTTAGAAATGTCTTCATGCAATTCTTCACATTAGGTTGTGTACAAATCTATTTTGGAGATACAACATCTTACAGCATCCCATTAATCTTAAAAGGGGATATTATACATCAGTGGCTCTCAACTGTTCCAGACTACTGTACCCCTTTCAGGAGTCTGATTTGTCTTACATACCCCCAAGTTTCACCTCACTTAGAAATATAAAAGAGCATCACAGCCCACTATTACTGAAAAAAAAATGTATAATTATATGGTAAAAATGACAAAGTAATACAATAAATCAATTAGAATATGAATATTGTACTTACATTTCAGTGTATAGTATATAATATAGAGGAGCAGTCCCCAAACTTTTGGGGGTCTCGCCCCCCTTTACCCCTGCTCTCCCCCTCCCCCCCCGAGCCAGACAGTGACTCCGTGGAGAGGGGGGCCACGGACAGAGGTAAGGGGGCCAAGGCTAGGGACACAGGTCAGGGGCCAAGGCAGGGGCAGAGCCGCAGCCGGGCTGCGGTGGGGTCAGACAGCCGGGCCTGCAACCAGATGCAGCTCCGCTCCTGGCCTTGCCCCTAGTCTCTGTTCCAGACCAGGAACGGGGCTGGCACGGGGCCTGGAGCGGAGTCGCACCGAGGCTGGGGCTGGCGCCAGGAGCTGGAGATACTGCTGGGGGCAGGACTGGAGCACAGCGGGGGGCGGGGAGGAGCTGAGTGGCACTCCCTCCCCACCCATGGGGGCTGGCCTGGGTCCCACCATGCACCCTTGACCCCCAGACCTTTCTCCACATCCCCCTGGGGGAGGCATGCCCCACACTTCAGGGACCTCTGATATAGAGCAGTATAAACAAGTCATTATCTGTATGAAATTTTAGTTTGTACTGACTGCTAGTGTTTTTTATGTAGCCTGTTGTAAAACTAGGCAAATATCTATGAGTTGATGTACTCCCTTATGCGTACCCCTGGTTGAGAACTACTGTTATACACAACCAGGATAAAAACAAAAACATCTAGAGAAGTGCACTTGGAGCTTCAAGGTAAATCCATCTCCAAATCTTGTTTGTTTAGAGTATCATAATACATGTATTCAATACAACATTCAAATCAATAGTAGATAGACCATATCACTGAAAGAATCCCTTATTTAAAATAGCAAATGTCATTTGTTTACCAGTTTTGTTGTAGCTGTTTTGGCCTCAGGATATTAGAGAGATAAGGTGGGTGAGGTAATATCTTATTGGACCAACTTCTGTTGGTGAGAGACAAGTTTTTGAGCTATGCAGAACTGCTCTTCAATAAATTCCTACACGATCTGCAGCTGCATCTTGCTCACTAGCCCACTTATTTTGCACCTCAAGTTCTTGGCAGGCAGATGAGTTAGAGCTGGTATTAATTACAATCCCTTCAGTGTGATGCTACTAGTTCTAATATTCCTGGTAACAAAACAGGATTAGTTTAAGCCTTTAGATTTCTGCAACTATATCTGTTGTATATATTACATATCTCTTCTCTCCGTACCCACCCATTTACCCTCATGTCATACACATCTGCACCCAGCTGTTTGGAAAAAAAAATCAGCATTTAAAATAGATTGATTTTCTCTTCCTTATAATTATGCTGCACTACAGATCAAAAGTCACAATACCTGAAAATCTGGTCCCTGATGATGGGATAGCCGCCTGTTACGACATTGTTTACATAAGATGTGAACCACTCCAAATAAGAAGTACCTAGATGCCAAAGAGGGAAAGTTTTACAAGAGCAGGTACTCTTATAATTAAGCTAGTTACAATATTAACTTTTTTTTTTTTTTTAAACATAGGCAATATAAAAGCTAGTAGGCTTTAATATAAACAATTCCCAGACCTCTGTAGCGGAGTAACACATTCCTCATCCTGCTCTATTCAAAAAATTCAACTCTGCTTTTGCTGGGAACTAAATTACGGCTTAAATGGTTTGCTTGTTATCCTCCACTCACTGTGTCACAGCTAAAATGAGCCTGTATACTCTTCAGGCCAGGAACCATGGCTTTCTATTTATATTGTGAAGTACCTCGCACAATTCTGAAGTATAAAAGCATCCAACAACTGCCTTTTAGACCTTTGCTGGTACTGCATGATTTAAGGAGACAGTGGCTTTACAAGTAATGTAATTACTATACCTATTTCTTAGGCACTGTACTCCACAGTTAATCCAATATTCTATTTGCTAAAGCTGGTAGGTCTATTATTGGACGTACAAGCTTGGTTTTGGTTTGTAGGGATCTGCATGTATAAACAGGTAAGGTATTAAAGTTTCTAAGAAATCTAGCAAATTTTGTAAGTTTCTGTACTCACAAGACCAAAGCTGAAAAGTAGGGTGGAAGAATGTGCAACATGCACACCTGTTACCACCACAAGCTCAGAGCTCTGGGTTTATAGGTCACCTAATATAGAAACAGCGTTCCAAAAACCTGCAGTCATCATTTTGAGAACAGCTGGATTTATCAGGATCATAAAAATTCAATAATTGGGCAGATTCAACCTTGACAGAGTCCCTTTAATGAATGAAGTCCTCAAAGACAAGACATTATCCTCTATAAGTGAAATAAGCTATAGGTAATTCAATTAATTCAGGCAACGTATTATGGGTTTTAGTAATGGAAGATCAATAGTTCTTTAAATTTTGGTTTATATTATTGATGTGAAATATGTTTGTTTTTAAGTTAATGATTTCATAATATTCTATTTCTCACAAGCTACACAGGGTTGCTATGGCACAAAGCAATAATTAACACAATTTACTCATCACTTGTTCTTAATTTTGCCCTAAAAAGCCATTTAATTATTTGTACTGTCCTGCCATCTTTGGGGCTCCTCTGTTGCTTAGAGGTCTCCAATAATTTATCTTCTCCATTTTCCTTCTTCTATCACCCCACCCAATCATCTTCAACATTTTGTCTTGGCCTTGAAATGCTAGAGTTTGGGGTGCACACTAGCTGTATGATTCACTCTGCAGTTTGAACACTTGGTTTTTATATGGAAGTAGGAAATACTTAGCAGATTAATCTTCTCATGTACATGGAATGTGCTGTGCCAGGATACTGGTCCACAACAACTGGAAGTCATTGTTTCCATAAGGACAAGGCCAACCCAAAGTGATAATTAACAGTAGATCACTGCAGTCACTATCTCTAAAACAGTTCATTTTCCTCACAAATTGCAAATAATTAGAATAGTACTTTGAACTTCTACAACACCTTTCATCTGAAGATTTCAAAGAACGAGACAGTAAACCGCAACACTCTTGTGAGGAAGACGACATAGTGATTTCCTCACCCAGCACTGCAATACAGCTACCTCTGGGGCGGAATAAGTGACATGTTTTCCAATACACAGCCACTGCAAGTCCAAAATTGGAGGACTAGAAGACTAGGAAGTCTTAGTAAGAGTTTCTCTTGCCTTTCCTTTTACCCATAAATGAAAATATTATGGCATGGCCCAGTGGGGCTATTACTCATCATTGGTGTTGCACTAGAAACAACCTGTGATGCAGGTTAGCATAGATTATGCATATTAATAGAAGTCTAAATTAAGGTACTGTTTTCACCCAACAGGAAAGCAGTTCAGTTAGTTGAAGGCTTCCACAGCCAATAGCTAGGGCCCTACCAAATTCATGGTCCATTTTGGTCAATTTCATGATCATAGGATTTTTTTTTTTTAAATAGTAAATGTTATGATTCATGTGGGCCCAGCTGTGAAGGCAGCGCTACCGCCAGTATCAGCGTAGAAGTAAGGAGGCATGGTATAGGTATTGTCACCCTTACTTCTGCGCTGCTGCTGATGGGGCGCTGCCTTCAGAGCTGGATGCCATTTTGGTCAATTTCATGATCATAGGATTTTTTTTTAAAATAGTAAATTTCATGATTCATGTGGGCCCAGCTGTGAAGGCAGCGCTGCCGCCAGCAGCAGTGCAGAAGTAAGGGTGGCAATACCACACCCCC
>NW_020664447.1:21345592-21363377 GCF_002925995.2 Terrapene triunguis
CACTTTAATCCGTGAAAGAGACAAAGCTGTTCAGGAACTGAGGGCTTGATTCTCTCCACACACACTAATGAGACTTAGGAGTAAACTCCACTGAAATCAATGGAATTATACCAGTGCAAGCGAGCACAACCAGACTCCAATATTAGGGTGTTGCCATCATTGTAGTATCAGAAGCAATTTTATAAAGCTTTCAACAAGATTAAATTGTTTGTCTTTTTTTAAAAAGACAAACTGATCTTCTGTTCTTTCACTGTAGAGTAAGCAGCGTATATTTCTCAAAAAGCTCATACCCAATTTTTTTCTCTCTTTTGCTGTTTCTAGAAAACAAGTCTATAACTCACTGCTAAATCCAAAATCCCCCACTGTGCAAAACAAAGTTTAACAATGAAAAAGTGAGACTTGCTGAAATAGACTGGGACAAATTCATGCCTGGTATAATTCTACCAAATTAAATAGATTAGAGCAGGGATGAGTTTGTCCCATGATGTCTTAAAATCTGCATAGAAGTTGGCTACAATCATTACTACTGGGGGCATTCTGCACCAAAAAAATTAAAAAGCTGCGCACAATATTTTAAAATTCTGGAAAAATCCACAAATTTTATTTGTCAAAATAACACTACATAATCATGCCAGTTTCAATTATTTTGGTAATTTATTTCAAAATACCTGTCAGCAAGTATATCTATAATAATACAGACACACAAAAATTCACCCAGGAGTAGAGAGTTAAAGAAACCCCTATGACAACCCAGTTCCTGTTTCTCTGCCCCCTTCCCCTCCCCAGAGCCCAGTCAGGGGGGCAGACACTCAAAACCCCTTGCCCACAAAACCCACCTGCAGGCCCCCCCCAACCAATACACCCACACATCCTCCTCCTCAGAGCCCAACCGTGGGGCCCTCCCCCAGCCCAGATACCCACACCCCATCCCCAGCTGCAGGGTCCCCCTCCACCCCAGAACCAAGGGATCCAGAGGGAGAAACAGCCTGATGCTCTGTCCCAGGCTTGCACAGAGTTTCCTGCACACTGCCCTCTCCTTTCCTCAGGGCATGCTGGGAACTGCAGCTGCCAGGAATCCTCTAGCTCTCCCCCCAGCAGTGTCTTCTATGTGCAAGCTGGGCTCTGCTGAGTCCAGTGACCCCTAATAGCAGCTAGCAGCACTGCAGCCCATTTCTTTGGGGGAAAGAAAATTCTGCATGCACAATGTTCATTTCTGCAAAATTCTGCATTGCGCAGTGGCACAGAATTCCCCCAGGAGTAACTGCATTACACACTACGGTCACATGACTGTTGTGTTAAATAGTCTTCTTGTGTAATTTTGGTGTACACCTGAGGGCAACTCAAAGACATTTTTATTTACCAGTTAAATGCTCTCAGTCATAGCATACAGAGCATCCACTCATTAAACTGTGCATATTGTATATTTCACATGTTTTATAACATGCAAAGGACAAATGCCAGTTTTATCAAAAAGATACATTTATAAACAAACATTTCTTCCTTACTGGACATTGGTAGAAGATCTCATATTTATTACGACCCTCCACACTCTCTAGTGCCATGTATTGACTCAGGCCAGTGTGAATGCAAAAGGTTAAAGGAAGACATTGTTTCAAACCAAGACGCTGTTGAAATCCCCCAGCTGCTGTGTCAATATCCAATAAATCCTCTGAACGATAGTGATTGGATAGTGCCATACTTCCCATCAACCTTAGAAGGAACAATAACAAAAATAGAAACAATGAACACTTGATTAACAATGCAAAGATAGCTTTTACCTTTTACTCAATGAATAACAACTCATTCTAAGGTCTAATTCTGCCATCTAGGCATAATACTTATACCCAGAGAAGTGTGAATTGTAATGTTTTCTACAGAATCAGGTCCTCAATTCATAACACCAGCCTTACAGATTTCTTTTTTGGTTTTTTTGGGGTAAGAAAAAACTAAGCGGTTTTAACAAATATGGTCTTGCTCATTTTCCATGCTTCGCACAGGAAGAAAGGGAGTTCTGGGACATTCTGGTGACTGTCAATTGCCTCACAAGTTAAAGCAGCCTAGGGCATCCGTTCACCATTGAAATAGCATAATAGGGCAGCTTCACAGGCAGAAACTGGGACTATATTCTGCACTTCAAGTTTTGCATCAACTCTTTTCAGTACTAAAAGGAATATTCATGAATGCTTAGTTTCTATAGGCCAAGAAATTGTCAACTTTAGTAACAAATATTTGACAAGACATATTGTTACCTAGAAAAAAAAAAAAAAGAACAGGAGTACTTGTGGCACCTTAGAGACTAACTAAGGTGCCACAAGTACTCCTGTTCTTTTTGCGGATACAGACTAACACGACTGCTACTCTGTAATTGTTACCTAGATTCATTCACAAAATGAGTTGAGACTGAAGCCAGATGTAAGAAATTAATAAAATTCAACAACTCTGTTCATCCCTTAAGAATAGTTAAGAAACAAGTCAGCAATTATTTTAACAGATACCTATTTATGGATCTGCACTTAGGATTTACATAGACTTGAAAATTATTCAGTTACATTTGGAAGGAAAAGAAAACCCCCATGAAGCATGCTTCTCTTTTTCATCAGTAGAATCTGAAAAATACACCTCTACCCCGATATAACGCTGTCCTCGGGAGCCAAAAAAATCTTACCGCGTTATAGGTGAAACCGCGTTATATCGAACTTGCTTTGATCCGCCGGAGTGCGCAGCCCCGCCCCCCTGGAGCGCTGCTTTACCGCGTTATATCCGAATTCATGTTATATCGGGGTATAGGTGTAGTTCACATTTAGCTGGCCAATCTGCCATAGGTTATAAACGTACACTAAATCAAAAAAAGCAGACACCTAAAATAATCATGAAAACTTTGACATGTAGTGTTAAACACCACAAAATTTTGCAGATTACAGCATTCTCATTGTTTTCTGGCACAATTTGATGGACATTCTCCAGTAGCTCTCTATATGTACAAATATTTCCAATACAGATGGGCTGGTGAGAGATGTGTTTGTTGGAAGACATTGGAAAGAGCTATAATTCTAATGCAACATAACTGGCAGCTGGTGGGGGGAAAGGAGAGAGAATCACACAGTGCCTAGTTCAAGGTATCTGTATTCAAGCTGAGAACAAAAAAAAAGTCAAGAGAGAGCCTTCACACTTTTAGCTTGCTTTAAAAAAAAAAAAAAAAAAAGAAGTGGGGAAGAGTTAATAGGATAAAAACGTAAACTGTCTCAGCATGCAGGCCTAGTTACTCCCAAGCATTGCTTAAGCATGACAACACTCTTATGTGGCAGGTAAACAGCTTTGGAAATTTCTGAAGTGTCAAGAGCAATACTGATCAGATCCTTCAAGAAGCTGTTTTATGTCTTTCACTATTTTCTCTTAAAAATGTACAGTTTGGATACATTAGTAATATTAAGCCAGGATTTAATAGCTCTTGAGGGTCATAGTAGGATAGCATTTCTAGAAGTTTTTACCATTTCCTGACCAGTTCCATTACATCACTTGGCTTTTGTTAAATCACTGACTTGTCCACAGAGGGGAGATTTTCAAAGGGGAACAAGGCATGTCACTCCCATTGCCTAATTCCCTTTTGAAAATCTCTTCTAGAATACCTACTTGTAAACGGTCCAAGTCATCCTCATGAATATGCAGAACTGGTTACTTCTTACACACCTGGTTCTAGGGTTGGGGGAAAAAGATACCCAAAAAGGCTCAAGCTGCCGCCCAGTGAGAAGTTAGAGGTGCCACAAACATGCAAAAGCCAACTCAAACACACACACACACACACACACACACACACACCCCTCAGATCCCCATCTTTTTCCATCAACATACCATTCTTGGAAGTATTTCTACCACTCATGTCACTTTCCCTCAAATACAGCCCAGTGTGCTAAACATGAGAGGCTTGAAGGTGCACAATATGCAACCATGTTTAGTCACTTGTTTAAGATATCAAGAATTGTCAGTTTTACATTTCAGGGAGACTTCATCTTTTCAGTAACATGGAAAAAAATTTAAAAAATTATATTTTGTAGGGTGCAAAATTTCTATTCTAGTCTTCTGCTTTTCCAATGGTTCCACCTCCACACTTAAGACTATTCTTGTATTGCCAGGTCTGGAAATTAGTTCCCTGACCATTTTATCACACCATTTATTCTGCAAATTCTGGTACAAAATAGGCTAATTCTGCTCTCAATTACAACACAGAGAATCCAGAGTAACTCTGTAAATATTGGTGTAATTGAGGGCCATAAATATCCAGGGCTAAAATTTTGTTAATTATGAAGGGTAAAACTTTCCAAAAGCATTAAAGTCCCATTTTCAAAAGTGACTTGGGCATTTAGGATCCTAGCTCCATTGCAAAGGAACTTAGATGCCTAGGTCCCACTGCTAAGGCACTGCTGACAGTGGGACATAGATTCTTGTGAAGATTTCACCCAAAGAACACAATAGCTAACTTCTATACTATATATAATATTTTGCATAGCCTGCTCAGCAGGCATTGCAATCCTCACTCCATGTCTCAGTTTAACTGAACTGGCCACCATGAAGAAAAAGAAATAATTAAATAATGGAACTGATAGTAGGTTTAACTCCTTACCCAGGAACAACTAGTTTCTGTCCATTATGAATACGAAATGAACACCGATAATCATCAGGGAGTTTGCAACCTATTTGTGCTTCCACAGCATCTAGGTCTTCCTCCTGCACACTATCTGCAAACACATTAAAAACAGGGTTTTTTTAGGTGGCAGCTTCAGACAAGAGAAACAAGAACTGTTGCTTCAGAGATTATCTCAATAAATTGGATCCTGCTTAAAGTACTTTGTGTAAACCCCTCTTAAAATTCAATTGGATAATGCCTGACAAAAATTGGTGGCTCTCTTAAGACAACTAGAGACAAATGTTACTTTCATTTACACAGTTGCAACCCCTTTGGCTTCACTGGAGCTGCATTGCTGTATGTCAGAGCAGAATTTGGCCTAACTAAATGTTTTTAAGTTTTTCAGCTATGCTATAGTGGCATCAGCAAATGTACAATGAATTTAAAAAAAAAAAAAAGGCTCATTTTAAAGCCCCCTCCAGCCACCACAAGGACCCGAGTTTCAACTGCATTTGACATTACAAAAGTGCAGTGAATTAAAAAAAAAATTTGTTTTGTTTTAGGAGCAGTCTTATTCTACATTTAGTGCAAAGGAAAACAAAAATAGAAATGATCTGACTCAATCATCCAAGAGTCCAGAAATTCAGAATTAAGGTTATCACTCTCCTTATTCATCCCACTGTGACTCTCTAAATTCAAAAGTAGGATTTTTGACCAATGACCCTTGATATTGGTGCTTACCGTTGGGCACAATAGCAAGAATAATTATGGACAGCATTACCTTAACTAATACATCTAAGAACATTCAAAATTCAGATTATTATTTGTACTACCAACTCCTTCTTCAAGCAAACAGGGAGTTCATTACATGGTACTAACTCCAATAGTATGCTAGTGTGTTAGGTAACATAAAATACCAGTATATCACAAATTTCAGAACAAGGGTTACTCATATAACAGTAGTCTGTTTTTGCCTCCTAAGAGATCTCAACAATACTAATCTATTAGAAGTAGGTGTTTCTTCAATAGCACAGGCTGGAGAAACAAAGTGACTCACTCTTAGAACCTTCCCTAAAAGAAAACAAACATTGCCCTGACCACTGGAAGTTAGTTGACTGAGTCCTGACTCAGCCACTCTCAGCCAACCAAGTTGTAGCTCCTAGTTGCTACCATAAAAAAAGGTTCTGTGCCGATTTTCTTTTTTTGATCATTACCATACAATTTAGAATATTTCACTAAAGGAGGAGATGGCCACTTTAAATTTCCAGCAAAAAGACAATAAAAAAGCCAATCTTGGAGATGCTTCAGTTACTCTAAGTTTCTCATATGGTGTCTCTTTTGAGATCCTGAAAGAGATCTGCTCTTCCCACTATATAAAATTGTGATAACCTTGCACATAATGAACATTTCTCATGTTATGATTTCCTAGGGCTAGCCAACTATTCTCTCAATGGAGAGATTCCATTTAATTTCAGTAGAGTTGCTCCTGAATTTGGCTGTATGTTTATATCAGTAACATTGGGCTCAATCCAGGGACAACAGGATGAAATTCTATGGCCACTGTTATACAAGAGGTCAGACTAGATGATCTAATTGTCCCTTCTGATTTTAAAAATCTATTACTGAATTAAAACATATTTAAAAAATAAAGTACCAAAAAAAGCAACATTTAATAGTCATTGTAAACAGTTACAAACCTGTTTTCCAAATATTTCTAATAAAAAAAAAATCACAACCTAGTAATCACCAAGAGTAAACCCCAGGAGGGGAAATTTCTCTCTGTAGGAGGGGAAATTTCTTCTCTGCTTCTGAGCTTTGCTATTCCACACCCCAACTTGAGCCAACAGCTCAGCACAGCTTCTGGTCAGTTTCGCACAGAAGACTGAAACAAGCTTAACAAGGTCTGAGTTCTTTTGGCTTTATATGGAATAGGACCAAACAGATACCTATAAACCTGCCTGGGTACATTTTATGTTATAAAGCACTAAAAATTAGAAGCCCTTAAAATATTTTAAATCAATTCAATTTGCTTTATAGATTCTGATGTTACAAGCAAACATTCATAAGACAAAGTTAATATGAGGCTACAGACTGATTTTTAGAAAAAGAATTTTAGCTCAAAGCCACTTGACTAAATATCTTTTTTATGCAGAGATGTTTTAAATTGGGTCTTCAAAACAAACTTATGAATTAATATAGAATAAGAGACATGTAGGGCAAAAAGGGACACAGAAATTATGAAGACCAGCCTCCCACACAGTGGCAGGACCAAGTATACCTAGACCAGGGGTGGGCAAACTATGACCTGGGGGCCGCATCCTGCCCTTCAGACGTTTTAATCCAGCCCTTGAACTCCTGCTGGGGAGCAGGGTCTGGGGCTTGCCCTGTTCCAGAACTCCAGCCAGGGAGCGGGGTTGGGGGCTTGCCCTGCTCGGCGCATTCCAGGCGCTGTACGGCTCCTAGAAGCAGCAGCATGTCCCCCCTCTGGCTCCCACGCATAGGGGAAACCAGGGGGCTGCGCACGCTGCCCCCGCGCCAAGCGCCAACCCCGCAGTTGGCCTGGAATCGCGTCCAATGGGAGCTGCAGGGGTGGTGCCTACGGATGGGGCAGCGCACAGAGCTGCCTGGCTGCCCCTCAGTGTAGAAGCCGGAAGGGGGACTACTTCCAGGAGCTGCTTGAGGTAAGCACCACCCAGAGTCTGCACTCCTGCCCCACCTGGTGCCCCTGCCCTGATCCCCCTCCCACCCTCCAAACCCCTTGGTTGCAGCCCAGAACACCCTCCTGCACCCCCAGCCCCACCCCAGAGCCTGCACCCCAGCCGGAGCCCTAACCCCCCCCCATCCCAGCCTGGAGCCCCCTCCCACACCCTTAACTCTTCATTTTTGGCCCTACCCCAGAGCCCGCACCCCCTCTCACACCCCAATACCCAATTTCGTGAGCATTCATGGCCCACCATACAATTTCTATACCCAGATGTGGCCCTCGGGCCAAAAAGTTTGCCCACCCCTGACAGGTGTCTGTCCACCTGTTCTTAAAAATCTCTGATGATGTGGATTCCACAACCTCCCATGGAAGTCTATTCCAGAGTTTAACTAGCCTTACAATTAGAAAGTTTTTCCTAATATCTAACCTAAATTTCTCTCACTGCAGATTGAGCCCATTACTACTACTTCTACCTTCAGTGGGCAAGGAGAACAATTGATCACGATCCTCTTGATAACAGTCCTTAATATATTTGAAGACTGTTATCAGGTCCTCCCTCAGTCTTCTTTTCTTAGACTAACCATGCCCAGTTTTTAACCTTTCCTTAAAGATCGGTTTTATTGCTCTCCTCTGGATTCTCTCCAACATGTCCACATCTCTCCTAAAGTGTGGCACCCAGAAGCGGACAAAGTACTCTAGCTGGGGACTCACCAGTGCTGAGTAGCACAAGACAATTACCTCTGTGCCTTACATAGGACACCTCACACCCCAGAATATTTGCCTTTTTCACAACTGCATCACATTGTTGACTCATTCAATTTGTGACCCATTAGGACCCCCAGATCCTTTTCAGCAGTACTATCACCCAACCATTTACTTCTCATTTTGTAATTGTGCATTTGTATTTTCCTTCTTAAATGTACTACTTTTCACTTGTCTTTACAGAATTTCATCTTGTTGATTTCAGACCAATTCTTTAATTTGTCAAGGTTGTTTTAAATCTAATCCTGCTCTCCAAAGCACTTGCAACCCCACACAACTCGGGGTCATGCATAAGTTTTATAAGCGAACTCTCGACTCTATTATCCAAGTCTTGAAATGAAAATATTAAATAGTACAATCACACTATTATGACACCCTGATAGCCATCAAAACAATATCCCTATTTAATTACAGGATAGGTGCAGTACAGGCAAAAGCAATGTAAGTTTCCTCACTGTATGGTGTCTCTTATTCAATAAGAAGGCAGTTAAATTTTCACAATAATTCAATCTTTGGACTCTTTGCTGAGGCTGCCAGTGATTATAGTACTTTGTGCAACCTGGACATTCATCCTCTGGAAATTGGGCTTGGACAAACACACACCACGTTTAACATAGGCCAACAGTCACAAGACAGTATTTACTACTGGTGAATGTAGTGACCAGGAAGGGATTTGAACCAGACACCTAGTTGTGAAAGACTAGCCAGATACAAGAAAATCCACAAACAACAAAAAATAGTTAACATGGAGTTAAGGTTGCAGGACCTCAACCCTATTTTAGGTGCTAATGTGGCCCCTATTATTGCAGTATGCAAGTTCCTTGATCTTTAATGTACTTATACGCAACACCTCTGAGGTAGGAAGTGCTATTATCCCCATTTTACAGATGGGGAAATGTCACACAGAGACATTAAGTGACTTGTCACCGAGGGAGCGTGTGGCATAGTAGGGAATTGAGCCAAGGTTGTCTCCTGAGTCTCAGACTAGCAGCCTAGCCATCTGACCATCCTTTCCTCTACACTACCCTTAGCTCTTCATGTCCTTCTAGAACAGGAGTTTGGTTGCGATTGTCAAAAGAGCCTAAGAGTTAGGCAGCCAAGTTCCCTTAGGCGCCTTTGAGGATCTCAGCCTAGATTCCTAAAATTCAAACATTCCAAAACAAAGACATGTAGAGTTAAGAATATTTACATAGAAAAATTAAGATACAAATATTAGAAAACCAGGAAATGCAGAGTAACACTTTCCACACAGTAGCCAGGCAACCTTAACTTAGGCCCTTTCAATCCCTACCCTAAGGATTCACTCAGGGAAATTATAATACCTCACCCCATCTCAGCCTTTTTAAAACCTGATCTCGGCTACCCAGCTACAAGTCCTCCCCAAGTTAACGGTGCTGCAGAGAGCACAGTGAGAGGTCTGCAGGAGTGTATGAACAGAAGTGCCAATTGGGTGTTGAGGAAGGCACAGAGGAAGTAGCCAGGTTTCGTCACTGCTCTGGAATCTGTGCTGCCTACCAACAGTTTCCTAGCTGAATTTACGATGTTTGTTTTACCAATGACACTTAGTGGGCCGGACTACTTGAAAAATCATCACCCTTACTCTCCCCCTCCCGGTGATAATTCTTAAAACACTTATGCCGATTTAACAGAGAAGGAGCTAGCAGCAGGTCACTCTTGTGGAGGGGCTCAACTTTGGACCTCGCTTCATGTCTTGGTTCACTTGACCCTGGATTTGAAGGCCTTCAGGACAAGAAATGGGCCCGCATGTTCTCTCAGACTTGTCCAAGAAGTTTGGGAAATCAGTGAGGAACAGAGGGAAGGATGGGACCATGTCTAAGATTCGGGATAATCTTTTTTGGAGTTCAGTTTGATAAAAGTTAGTACTTTTGCTTACATAGGGCACCTAGATTATGCAGTGGGTGTAAAACTTTACAACTATACAAATATATCTTGGCTTTAAAAACAAAAATAATGTTTATACAATACCTTTCAAAGAACCAATCATCCGGGGACACCGCTGTCCCAAGTATCTCTCTATATCATCCCATGCTTTTTTAAGTGTAGCATAATATTGAATATACCTTCCTAAATCAGAGTAAATACTTATAAAGATAGCCTTCCAGCTCTGCTTTCTCTGAGTCTTCTCTGCCCTGAATAGACAAGAATAAAAATATGATAAGTTTCTAGTCTAACAAATTCACTTTAAAAACAATAAGTTATTGCTTAGGCAGTTAGGGTTTTGCTAAGTAAAATGATAACATTATGTTATAACAGTGTACATCGATACACTTCAGTCCTGTGAAGGTACAGATGTTCAACTAATTCATGGAACTATTCAAATTTTTAATTTCCTTTGCAAGTAACTACATTTCAGCCAGTCATCTTTTCTTTAGAGGACTGTGGGCCATTATTAAACTCAGGAACTTGTAGAAAACTAAATCAGATCAATTTAACTTGCATGTGCAGAAGGCATTTAAGTTAAAAAAAAAAAAAAAAAGTCCAACCCTGCTGTCCTTTCTCAATTTTGCCTAAATAAGGACTACGGGACCAGAAACCAGGTCACGAAAATAGAGGTGACAATTAAAATAAAGATTTCATGTGTAGATGACATTTTATTTTCCAAAGAGCACCTCCTGCAATAAAAAGAAACAAACAAACGCCCATTAAAAATTGAGACAAATAGCAGGGGATTCAGCTTTTATTCATTTGTAGAACAGCAACGAACATTTCAGCATTTAAGTCACAAATAAACTCAATCTTCAGAGAGTTCACAATCTAAAAAACAGATACAGAGAAGACAGGACACATTAAGACAAACAGAGAAGGTAATAACTTGGAAGGTTTATTAATTGTTATCAATTCATTCTTGTATACATCATAAAAGAGAAGTCTTTGAAAGAGCTGAGTGAGGAAAAGGTGGTGGGAGCCTGGTCAGTGGCCTTATTTAAGTTTTAAAAATAGTTCCCATAAAAATCAGACTTAAAGAACAACCATTCATCAAAGTAAGTAACACTGAAAATGAACTCCCAAAATAATTATCTCCTTAGGCCTTTTTATACAAGGACAGAAGTTTCAGATCAGACTAGCATGCCAGGCACTGCCATTTAGGAGGCTCAGATACAATGATATGGCCCATCCACCAAGGCTGACTGTTGAAAGTTTTACCAGGACTGAGTGTTCCTGAGCTGCTAGAGGGCTGGAACCAGTGGCAGATTAACACACAGTCCCAGGCACCCATGCCCAGGGGCCCCGGCCAATTTGGGGGCCCCTATAGGAGCACTGGAACCTGTGTAAAAGCATGGGGGGGAGGGGGTCACATAACAGGTGCTGGAATTGTGGCCCTGCCTCCTGCTCAGGCCAGATGCTGGAGCTGGGCTGTGGTAAGAACTGTCCAGGAAGCCTGAGCTGCTATGGGGAGCATCAGACCCTCCACCTGCCCTGAGTGGAGGGCCGGGGTGGTAAGAGCAGCCCCTGGCCCAGGTACCCGCATCCCAGGGTGCACCACCCAGGGCAGGTAGAGGGTCCAGGGCTCCCCACAGTGGCCTGGGCTCCCTAGGTGGTTCTTATCACTGCCAGGCTCTGGCTTCAGGCCTGGCCAGGCCAGGGCCTCAGAGGGGGAAGAGGAGGAGCAGGGCCCCATGGTGAGTAGGAGCTAAGGCCAATCTCAGCCCCCCACCGGGAAGAGGTTGGCACCACTAGCAGGGACTGTGCTTTATAGTTGGGGAAATTATTATCACCTCCCTTGCTGTGAAGTGCAGCCCCTGCCATGCCTGCCTGAGGCTACTACACCCATGTTAAGAAGTGGGCAGGCATGGCCCTCCCACTTTTAAAAGGGGGGAGGGCCATGGCCATGCTGGTCCTCTCTGGTTCCAGCCCCCCAGGGTGTTGGAGGCCCAAATGTTCTTTGTGCCCAGGGCCCCACTAGATTTTAATCCGCCTCTGACTGCAACTGTTGACTGACCAACTGAGGAGCAAAACTAGTTAGCTTTCTTAAATAAATAAATAAATGGAGATATACTACCTCCTAGAACTGGAAGGGACCTTGAAAGGTCATCGAGTCCAGTCCCTTGCCTTCACTAGCAGGACCAAGTCCTGATTTTGCCCCAGATCCCAAAGTGGCCCCCTCAAGGACTGAACTCACAACCCTGGGTTTAGCAGGCCAATGCTCAAACCACTGAGCTATCCCTCCCCCCAAACATCTTGGTAGAAGCTGAAGGGGAGGACATGCATACCCAGTATTGCCAAAAGGGAAACAGAATTCTCCATTTTGTATATTTCCACTAAGTTGTTTTCAGGCTGTTCTATTCAAAATGGGCAGTTTCTTGTCTCTCATGCAGCTTTCAGATGTGGAACTAACAGGTTAGTTATATTTTAGAGAGAAGGCCATTTCCAAATACTACAAAGCATGTAAAAGTTAGGAAATGCTTTTGTGTTTACCGATTCTTAGTTTGAATGAGAACATGTAAATAGAATACAATATCCATTTGCAAAATGGAAATATTCAGTCATTTTATTTTCAGAAATTGCGAGTGACAGTGACTGTAATTTTATGATGTGTGCCCTCCATTCCCCATGTTCACCCACTCCACGTGTCATCATTTGTTGACTTTTGCCTAAATTTAAGTCCCAATCTCATTAGAGTCTCTGACCTCTGCATCTGTGCAGCACTTCAATTAAGTCAATGGAATATCATCCATGCAAAGCATTTGCAGGATCATGGTCTTAGTTGGTAAGTTCTTTGGAACAGGGACATCATCATTAAGGCGGCGAATCTGTGGCTGGTGCTGGCCCAGGGGCTGCTCGAGCTGGGCAGCCCCTGGACCAGCAGCAGCCGTTTGGGTGTGTGGGAGGAGGCTCAGGGCTGGGGGTAGGGGTTTGGGAGGTGTGGGGGTGCGCTTACCTGGGGTGGGGGGCACCCCTGCAGCTAGTAGGTGGTGGAGGGGTCTCCACACTGCCCATACCTGCAGGTCCCGCCCCCATAGGGAGCTGCCCTGCCCTGGCCCCTGCCTCCGCTACCTAGGAGCTGCAGGGATGGAGCTGCTAGGAAGCCCTGCCCCCAGCATCAGCAGGGCTCCCGGGTCATTGCCCCCAGCACCCCTGAACCACCCCTCCCCCCCCCCATGACTAAAACATTGCCTTAATCATCATCATCTGTCTGAAAAGCACCACACAAAATTGTGGCACTGTGTAAAAATTACCTGAATTGCTCCCTGAATCCATCTCCATTCCTAAAGAAGAGGCCAAATCCACCATGTAACATAGAAGTAACAATATTAAACAAATCTCTAGGAGTATCTTCAAGAGCTAACATTAACTTTGTTCAGTTGATATCAGAATACAGCTGATCTCACAACTTTTGTTAATATTGGATCTACAAAGCATTACTTAAAGACCACGAGAGGCTATGAAGCATTTTGCAATGTTATTCTGAAAGATCCTATGCAAAAATAGTGCTGTTAACCAAATGAGCTGGTTAAAAAGAACTGCTGCAAACTAATTTTTTTTTCCGTAAGATAAGAGTACCCTTACTTACTCAGATAAAAGCCAGTATTTCTTGCAGTGTCTTTTCCACAATGGATCATGACTTGATAGCTGGTTAAATCTTCGACTTACATAGCAGCAGCTATAAATATAAGTCAGTGTTAAGTCTGATTACAAAAAGTAGTAAAATAACGAAGGACAAATGCAAGTCAAGGTATTAACATATTTAAGATTATATGTCAAAATGAACATTAGAGCTATAAAATTTTAACAAGTTGTAACTTTATTTTTAGGGAATACAAACAGTTTTAAATGCAATACAACTGTCATTAAAACATGTTGTAACAAGGCTTTCTTGTCCACATAAGCAAAGAGAAGAAAATAAATGTTATAAACCATGTTACAGAACCACATTTTTAATCCTGTTAGATACCCAAGCAAAAACAGGGTTTTCTAAAATGGTTTATGACATTTGGGGTGGGGGTGAGGTTACCCCTGCACTCCCTCCAGCCACAAAATAGTCTTGTGTCTCATCTACATTGGCAGTCACCATAATACACCACCAGAGTCACTCCATGATGACAAATATGCCTGAGGACTGTCTTCACTATAGCTGCAAAGCCAGTGAATTACAGTGACAATCTGCTAGTGTAGGCACAGCCCTAGAGAATGAATATCAGGGAACTTTCTTGGCAATTAAATATTTTTGTAGAATAGGCAAAGACATAGGTCTATTTCACAAAAGAATTTTACTAGACATTTTCCATTGTGACACTCCATTAGTGGTAGCAGTG
This sequence comes from Terrapene triunguis, assembly GCF_002925995.2. Taxonomy (NCBI): domain Eukaryota; kingdom Metazoa; phylum Chordata; order Testudines; family Emydidae; genus Terrapene; species Terrapene triunguis. The sequence continues at coordinate 21,359,955 of NW_020664447.1, forward strand.
CTAGCATAGGCTAGCTCAGGGGTTGGCAACCTTTCAGAAGTGGTGTACCGTGTCTTCATTTAGTCACTCTAATTTAAGGCTTCACGTGCCAGTAATACGTTTTAACGTTTTTAGAAGGTCTCTTTCTATACGTCTATAATATATAACTAAACTATTGTTGTATGTAAAGTAAATAAGGTTTTTAAAATGTTTAAGAAGCTTCATTTAAAATTAAATTAAAATGCAGAGCCCCCCGGACCGGTGGCCAGGACCCAGGCAGTGAGAGTGCCACTGAAAATCAGTTTGCGTGCCACCTTCGGCATGCGTGCCATAGGTTGTCTACCCCTGGGCAAGGTGTTGATGTTTTAATCAGTTTTATCTACTAGGCAGTCAGCCTACACTAGTGCTTTCATTGTTGCCGCTACAGATGGCGCTCCATCAGTGGTAGTACAGTGATGGAAGAAACTTTTTAACTACCTGTCAGTTGATTACTACCTATTTAAAAATATTAAAATATATTAATTTCAAGTACAGGAAATAATGTAACTATCAGCATGAAATAAGAACAGCACAGTGTGAATATTTGAGAGAGCTGTTTGCACTAAGTCATTTTCCCCCCCAATTTTACTTTGTTATGAAGTTTCCTCAGCTTTGGGAAATTAGCCCTTTTGAAGCACCAACTATACATATTACTGGATAGCTCTATCCTCGGTTTACCCATATTGAATCAGGTCATGATCACTAGTTCCTAGACAAATATCAACTTCCAGTCAAGCGATGGATTCATCTTTATCCACCACAATGATATTCAAAATAAAGTTACCTCAAAATACCTCAAAAGTTATCTATACTTTTTAGAAACTAATCATGTTTTACTACTGGCAGTATAAGACCTCTAGCACACACCTCCCAAATTGAAGTTTCCAATAATCCCACAATTTTCCTTCCTATACATTATAGACATGTGTGTAAGAAGTTAATCATGCTGTTTTCTCAGTGATTTGTAACACCCCTAGTCAGTACTCCTTCCATTGATCCATATGCATTCAAGATCCTGAGTGAAAGTTAATTAAATAACACTAAAACAGGTACAGTAACTCCTCACTTAACATTATAGTTATGTTCCTGAAAAATGCAACTTTAAGTGAAACCATGTTAAACTAATCCAATTTTCCCATAAGATTTAATGTAAATGTAGATTTAATGTAATGTAAATTTAATGTACATGAATTTTTGGGGGGGCAGACAAAAGGCATCATATACTGTAGAGTACTGTGGTGGGGAGGTGCCCCTGGCTTACCTCTAGGGTCTGGGAGGGAGTTAGGGTGTGGGAGGGTACTCAGGGTGGGGTGCAGGGTCTGGGAGGGAGTTAGGGTGCAGGAGGGCACTCAGGATGGGGGGTGCGGGAGGAGGCTCAGGGCCGGGGCAGGCAGGAGGTGCAGAGCATTTACCTGGGGCAGCTCCTGTTTCGTGCAGGGGGTGTGTAGGTGGCTCTCTGCTTCTCTCTGGCCGGCTTTGAAGGGGAAAGCGATGCTTCTCTCTGGCCGCTGGCTGCGCGGCTGCCCCTGCTCCTCCTGAGTCCTCCGGCCCGTGCTCGCAGGGCCGCATTCCAAAAGGGACTTACGAGCTGCAGGCCAGGACCCCGGGGCCTGTTAGCCCAGGGCCCTGCAGCCCCTAAAGCCCCTGCGTTCCAGGTGGCCCTGCCTGCCGGGGGGTGGGGGGCAGCAGCTTCCCCGCTCCCTTCCTCCCTCCCAGAAAGTCCTGGGAAGCGCTGGGAGGGAAGAAGGGAGGAGGAGGAGGCGGAGAAGAGGAACTTGTGTAATTCTCCCTTGTGAAGTCAGCCAAACGACGTTATAAGGAAGCATTGCACAACTTTAAACGAGTACATTCCCTAAGGGAGCAGCGACGTAACTTCGAAACAACGTTAAGCGGGAGGATGTTAAGTGAGGAGTTATTGTAATGGGATCTTTAAAGTATAGTGCCACCCCCCCATCTGTTATCCACTCTAGCCTTCTGAAAACAGGTTATAATCAGCAATTTTAACAACCAAATACTGTGGTTATCCAACCAGGTTTCAGTAATTAGAGATACAAGATGGGTGAAATGGGTCCAATAAAAAGATATTCCCTTAACCACCTTGTCTCTCTAACAGCCTGGGACCAACACAGCTACAACACTGTGTACAGGTTTCAGTAACGTCACATAGGTCAAGTTTCCTCTCATGAGAATTTCCAAGTTTTCTTGCGTGGTACCCAACCTCGAAACGTTTTCTCTTACACAGTTTGCCACACCAATTCGGTGTGCTCACAGCACTGCCCAGCCTGAATGTACACGAAATGTTTCCCTGCAGCGTCCCGGGCCGCTGGAGTTGGGAGAGCAATGTGTGAGCACCGGCGCGCCGAGGGCTGGACAGCAACCCCGTGCGGCTGTTCTGCAGCCAGGGGACGCACCTGGCACGGTGCAGGTCGCCCCGCAGCAGCACAGGACGGGACCGGGGGCGCCGCGCACACAAGCTGGGGCACTTACGGAGAACACACCTGTTGACGCCTCCTTAGAGGGGATCGCGAAATCCACTTGCTGCGCTACCCTACGTCCCTCCCCCCTACCGGGGGCCCCTCCGCCTGCCCGGGGATGTGCCGCACAGGCTCCGAGAGAAAACCCCGCTGCCCCGCGGGCCGCCCACGCCCCCCGGGCCGCTACCGCCGGCCAGGGCGCATCAGAGCCCGGGACACGCCGCGCCAGGGGCGCCGCCCCAGTCCCGCAGCGGAGGGCAGGTAGCGGCGAAGGAGCGTCTGACCCCCGGGGAGCGGCCCGCAGCGCAGACGCGCCCAGCCCCGGGGTCCCGCCCTACCTCAGGAGATCCCTGTAGTCCAGGAAGCTCAGGATGAGCAGTAGCGGGTCGGTGGGCAGCAGCTCCAGGCTCAGGGGCTGCGGCTCCGGCTCTACGGCCGCCGCCATCTTGAAAGGCCTCGCGCCGGGCCGGGCCGGGCCTGCTGCTGCCCGGGGAGCCCCGCCCCTCACGCCGGTTTGTTATCAAACGCCGGGGAGGGGCGGGCTGGAAGGAGGAAGCTCTTAAAGGGCCCGCGCCTAACCCGGGCGCGCAAAGCGCCCTGCAGGGCAGCGCGGGAACTGCAGGCTCGGCAGAGACTTCAAAGGGGGGATCCTGCCCCCACGTGGCCCAACGGCCTGGGCTCAGTCTTAAGTGCTGCTGGAACTAGGGTGACCAGATGTCCCGCTTTAATAGGGACAGTCCCGATCTTTGGGGCTTTTTCTTAGATAGAGGCCTATTATCCCCTAGCCCGATTTTTCACACTTGCTATCTGGTCACGCTAGCTAGAACAATGGTTATGGTGGAGGATGCTGAAAACCATTGAACCAAACTGTAAACCCCATATGCTGGAAACCACTTCAAGCCAGGGGGTGCTGCAGCACACCTGCCCCCCC
>NW_020664447.1:21363387-21436643 GCF_002925995.2 Terrapene triunguis
CCTAGTTCCAGCACCTGGCTTGCCCCGGAGGTTGGCCCTTCTGGGGAGCTGCACTCCCAAGGGTGGGCCCTTGCCTGTGGGGTGCCCTGCCAGACATGTCAAGTCTCACTCATTGGGCATGACTGTGAGAGTCACTGGTTAGCATGCAATCTCACTCTCACAAGACTCATGCCTAAGCTTAGCTCACTCATTTTGAGTAACTAGATAAAGATCTAAAGTGTTTTTACTCAGGGGCTGAAGGAGACAACAATACAGCTGGAGACTGGGGCATGAGGCTTTCCAAGCTCGGTAATGGTACTATAGTAAGCATAGAGACTACAGGATCGCACTTTATACAAGAGTGTGTGAGAGGAGAGAGAGGGGGCCCTGTGGGAGGGGCGGCTTGTGTGTGAATACTTGACGGTCCAAAAAAATATAAGTTTGCCCTAAAAATGAGCAGGACTTGATTGAAAGTTTGCAGGTTTTGCAAAATACAGTTCAAAATTTAAACCCCACTGGACAAATTCATTGTCTTTCATTGTCCCATGAACAGGCAAGACTTTTTTTTTTTTTTTAATATGAGCAATAATATACAAACCAAATAATATGTGTACTGTAAAGTGTTTTTCAAGTGGGTGATCACAAGGCCAAGGTGATATGCAAAATAAACATTTCTGTGTTGATAAAACCATTTTCTTTTTAGTTAGGTTTATATAAAAGTAAGTTTATTTTTGAATATTTCTCCTGTTCTGTCCACTGACTGTGTGCCTAAACTAGGGGTTATTAATTCTAGGCCTCAGGTTTTTATTCCAACCAGTAAATAGTTTTTATTAAAATTAGGGCTGTCAAGCGATAAAAAAAAATAATTACGATTAATCACGCTGTTAAACAATAAGAAAATACCATTTATTTAAATATTTTCTACATTTTCAAATATATTGATTTCAGTTACAACACAGAATACAAAGTGTACAGTGCTCAATTTATATTTTTATTACAAATATTTGCACTGTAAAAACAAAAGAAATAGTATTTGTCAATTCACCTAATACAAGTACTGTAATGCAATCGCTTGAACATGAAAGTTGAACTTACAAATGTAGAATTATGTACAAAAACTTACATTCAAAAATAAAACAAGATAAAACAAGAACAAGAAGTAGGACTGAGTGGACTTGTAGGATCTAAAGTTTTACATTGTTTTGTTTTTGAGTACAGTTATGTAACAGAAAAAATTCTACATTTGTAAGTTACACTTTCACGATCAAGAAATTGCACTACAGTACTTGTATGAGGTGAATTGAAACATAGTATCTTTTTATAACTTTACAGTGAAAATATTTGTAATAAAAATAATATAAAGTGAGCAATATACACTTTGTATTCTGTGTTGTAACAGAAATCAATATATTTGAAAATGTAGAAAAACATGCAAAATTATTTAATATATTTCAATCGGTATTCTATTGTTCAACAGTGCGATTAATCACAATTAATTTTTTTAATCACAATTAATTTTTTTTAGTCAATTGTGTGAGTTAACTGCGATTAATCGACAGCCCTAATTAAAATCTACTGATTTGCATTGCTTATAGAATTCTCACATGCCCTAGACTTTAGTATGAATTAGGACATTTATGCAATATTAAACAGTGTACATTTAAAAACTATTAAGAGCTGGTTGGATTAAAAAATTGGGCAATTGGATGTCGTCAAAGACCAAAGATGAGAGTCCCTGTCTTAACCAATACCTAACACACTTCCTGGAAAGTGTCACACTTTGGCCTTGAATCTCATTCTTTAGGGATGTAAATTTCACTCTTAAGGACAGCCAACCCTTGGCATCTCTGCCTGACAGAGCCTCCCAGCCAAGATGTGCTCCCCACATTGCACCTCAGTCCCATCCAGTTGGTACCCCACTAACTCTAAGGTCGCTAATGGTTCCTGCCAGTCGGGGCAAGGCACACACAAGGGAAGGGAAGGGGGTGATGGGAATAGGGCAGGTGAGAAGAGGGAACAGTGGCAGATGTGGAGTGACACTGAGGTGGAAGAGACTGTGAGGGGTGGGGAGAGTTGGAGCAAACAGCTAATCAGTACAGGGCAAAGAAATCCAGTTAAAACCGAAGAAAGTTCTGCAAATATCCAGAAATCCCTGTTTTCGCTGCTACTGGTCCTACGCTTCTCTGATTTACACTAGTTTTACGCTGGTGGTAACCTCATTTACTTCAACAGAGATAACTCCTATTTATACTGGTGCGCGCGAGAAGAGAATCAAGTCACTTTTGTACTCAGGATAAAACATCAGAATTTCAGATAACCAGGAGTTACAGATAACTGGTGTTCAGATTATTACTCCTCCACATTAAATTGTGTTTTGCTTTTAAGGGACAGGGTAATTAAGCCTCCCGTCCCTCCAAAAAATTAAAATGTATAATAAATGGATCTCTATCAGACTACCCCAGCCAGTGAGCATGCGTAATCATAAATATTGGTAGGATCAGACCCAGTGTAGTGCTCACCACCTCCAAGAACAGGCTCCAAATAAGAGCACCAAACCACTGACATTACTTCATAGCATTATTCCTATATTTAGCACACCCACAAGAGTTACCTTTAAAAATGTACTAAAGTGGATCCCAGGCAAGACAGATCTCTACATTAATATTTTTCAACTTTTTTTAGATCTGCTATTTGATCTGTAGGTCGCATTGGGCAGTTATCCATGATTAGAACCCACTGGGATTGAAATGATAATAAGAGCAATTGATAGTACACTTCCAAATTGAAACAAATCCATGAATTAAATAAATTAAATTAAAGTGATGAAATTGTGTAAGATTGGAAACAAATACAAATATAACACATTTTAGAATTTTTTAAATATGTATATCTTCCACATTATATAAGAACCAAATTTCCTTCTCAAAGTTTTAAAAACATTGTGACTATTAGATATTGTAGTCATAATAACCATAATAAATTTATAATTCCATAGTCCCATGCAACCAAGGGTCAATACATTTACAAGCAGCGAATGAAGTCTCATAACTATCCTGTGAGGTAGATAAATCTAATTACGCCAGTTTTGCAGAAGGGGGAAAGAGGACTAGTGGGACTGAATTTGAGAAAACTATAACACAGTGAGCATCCACACTAGCCACACTGTTTGCAGTACACCCAGTGCATCATAATCCACAGCATTCTCTGAAAGTGTCACGGGGGTGTGAATTGTTGAACCTAACCTACATAGGTGCTGGAACTAAGGGGGGGCGGGGGGGAAGAGAGCTGCAGCTTAAATGACTGTTTCTTGGAGCAGCTGGTCCTGAAACCCACCAGAGGAGAGGCAATTCTTGATTTAGTCCTAAGTGGAGCATAGGATCTGGTCCAAGAGGTGAATATAGCTGGACCGCTTGGTAATAGTGACCATAATATAATTAAATTTAATATCCCTGTGGCAGGATAAACACCACAGCAGCCCAACACTGTAGCATTTAATTTCAGAAAGGGGAACTACACAAAAATGAGGAGGTTAGACAGAAATTAATGGGTACAGTGCCAAAAGTGAAATCTCTGGAAGCTGCGTGGAAACTTTTTAAAGACACCATAACAGAGGCTCAACTTAAATGTATACCCCAAATTAAAAAACATAGTAAGAGAACCAAAAAAGAGCCACCATAGCTAAACAACAAAATAAAAGAAGCAGTGAGATGCAAAAAGGCATCCTTTAAAAAGTGGAAGTTAAATCCTAGTGAGGAAAATAGAAAGGAGCATAAACACTGGCAAATAAAGTGTAAAAATACAATTAGGAAGGCCAAAAAAGAATTTGAGGAACAGTTAGCCAAAAACTCAAAAAGTAACAGCAATTTTTTTTTTTTAAGTACATCAGAAGCAAGAAGCCTGCTAAACAGCCAGTGGGGCCACTGGACGATCGAGGTGCTAAAGGAGCACTCAAGGACGATAAGGCCATTGCGGAGAAACTAAATGAATTCTTTGCATCCGTCTTCATGGCTGAGGATGCGAGGGAGATTCCCAAACCTGAGCCATTCTTTTTAGGTGACAGATCTGAGGAACTGTCCCAGATTGAGGTATCATTAGAGGAGGTTTTGGAACAAATTGCTAAATTAAACAGCAATAAATCACCAGGACCAGATGGTATTCACTCAAGAGTTCTGAAGGAACTAAAATGTGAAATTGAAGAACTACTAACTGTAGTCTGTAACCTATCATTTGAATCAGCTTCTGTACCAGATGACTGGAGGATAGCTAATGTGATGCCAATTTTCAAAAAGGGCTCCATAGGTGATCCTGGCAATTACAGGCCTGTAAGCCTGACTTCAGTACCGGGCAAACTGGTTGAAACTATAATAAAGAACAATATTGTCAGACATATAGATGAACATAATTTGTTGAGGAAGAATCAACATGGTTTTAGTAAAGGGAAATCATGCCTCACCAATCTACTAGAATTCTTTGAGGGGGTCAACAAGCCTGAGGACCAAGGGGATCCAGTGGATATAGTGTACTTAGATTTTCAGAAAGCCTTTGACAAGGCCCTCACCAAAGGCTCTTACACAAAGTAAGCTGTCATGGGATAAGAGGGAAGGTGCTCTCATGGATTGTTATCTGGTTGAAAGATAGGAAACAAAGGGTAGGTATAAAGGGTCAGTTTTCAGAATGGAAAGAGGTAAATAGTGGTCTCCCCCAGGGGTCTGTTCTGGGACCAGTCTTATTCAACATGTTCATAAATGATCTGGAAAAAGGAGTAAACAGTGAGGTGGCAAAATTTGCAGATGATACAAAATTGCTAAGTGGTAGCTGTATTAGTCTGTATTAGCAAAAACAACGAGGAGTACTTGTGGCACCTTATAGACTAACAAATTTATTTGGACATAAACATCTGATGAAGTGGGTTTTAGCCCATGAAAACTTATGCCCAAATAAATTTGTTAGTCTATAAGGTGCCACAAGTACTCATTTTTACAAAAAGATCTCTCAAAACTGGGTGACTGGGCAACAAAATGGCAGATGAAGTTTAATGTTGATAAATGCAAAGTAATGCACACTGGAAAGCATAATCCCAACTATACATATAAAATGATGGGGTCTAAATTAGCTGTTACCTCTCATGAAAGATCTTGGAGTCATTGTGGATAGTTCTCTGAAAACATCCACTCAATGTGCAGCGGCAGTCAAAAAAGTGAACAGAATGCTGGGAATAATTAAGATAGGGATAAATAACAGGACCAAAAATATCATGTTGCCTATGTATAAATACATGGTACACTGTAACAGTGCGCTTCATTCTCAGAAATCAGCTGGAGACCTTTTCTGTGCAAACACCAGTGCCCTTTTATTTGAAGTGTTTGTTCCCACCACCATCTATATACAGTTCAGTCAAAACAGCCAGCTCCCTGGGGGACTGCTAGTCTCTTCAGCTAGCAGGGAACTCCAGCCACAGGCTCCTCCCTTTCCGGTTCTCTTTGCCCCCCTGCTTCCTTCCTGCCAGCTCTATATAGTCTTCTGGCTGATTAGGCCAGCAGGCTTCTCCTTAACCCCTTAGGCAAGCCACACCCAGCCAGCTCCAATTAATACTCCTTACTTGGAGCTGGGCTAACGGGCCTGGCACAGGTCTCCTGGCCAGCCCCTGTTAAATGCCTCCCCCCTTAAGACAGGCAAGGCCCGGCCTACTTCGGCCCTTTCGCCCCTCGGCCCTTTTGGGGAAGGCTCCCCCGCTCCTGGCCGGGCAGTCCCCGGCCACCTCTGTTGGTGGCTCCTCCATCCCTCTCCCACGGAATGTACACTGATCCGTGAGGGGTGGCCCCCCTAATTCCACCTCCACCCGCAGGTCATCACACCAGTCACAGTGCAGCGGGCACCCCACCCCCTGTTCCTCGGGTTGGGGTTCTAAATTCTCCCCACTCTTGGGCAGGGCCCCTTTCACCTCAGTTTCCCCCATACCTCCCTGTGGGCTCGGGGCCTCCTCTGCGGGGAGCGGTGTTAAGAGTGGCTTCCCTGGGTCCATCCCTTCATCTGACGGACTCTGGCCAGCCTCCTACCCCATATACGCTTCCTGCGGGTCCACCCACTCTGGGTTTGGTTGTCTAGGAGTTTCTTTACTATTTCTGGAGCTTTGCTCGTCCCCCCATCTTGGGCTTGTCGGGCAGGGGATATCCGCCCCCTCCGGGCACCCCACCGCTTCCTTCCCGGTAGCGGGCCCCAGTCCCTGCCTAGCACTACCGGGTACGGCAGCCTCTCCAGCACCCCCACCCGCGTCCATCAGAAGCAGCCTCTCACTTCCAGGGGTACCTGGGCCACCGGGCAGGACTTCTTGTCCCCATGTATGCACCCGAGGGCCATCCGTGCCCCCGCGATGAGCCAATGTGGCTTCACCAGCACCTTCTGCACTACTGTACAGCCTGATGCCGTGTCGACCAGTCCCGTTTGAGGTTTTCTCCCCACCTTCACAGGAATGGTGGACATGTTCAGCCCCTGATTTTGCCCCTTAACTTGAGTCCATCTGCAAAATTCCACCCACCCGCACTCCATATCCAGGCAGTCCCGTTTCATGTGACTCAGTTTCCCACACTGCCAACACATTATCCGGGCGGGCTTTTCAGGCGCTCCTTGGGGCTCCCCCTTCTTCCCTTGGCCTTTCCTAGGAAAAGGTTCTGTCTGCGTCCTCCCCGTCTCCCTGTCCTTCCGAGGTCAGTCCTCCCTCCAGGGTCCCTCAGCCTCTTCCGTCAATTGGACAGCCGCTTCGATGGTGCCAGATTGGTGGCGTCTCACCCATACAGGTATGGTCTCTGGGAGGTTCTGCAATAGTTGTTCGAGGACCAGGGTATCCATAATTTCCTCTATGGTCCCACGCCTCAGGTCTCAGCCAGCGTGTGGCCCAGTCCCTCAGCCTCTGGGTATATGCCCAGAGCCGCACTGCCAATGCCCCCTGGGCCGACCGGAACTTCTGTCGGTGGCGCTCGGCCGACAGGCCCACCCGGTCCAGAATGGCTGCTCTTACCGCCTCATAATTGCAAGCTTGTTTCTTGCTCAGCGCCATGTAGGTGGCTTGGGCCTCACTGGTTAAGTAGGGAGCAAGTCAGAGGGCCCTGGTTGTCCTCTCCCACCTGGCGCCCGTGGCTACCTGCTCAAAAGTCCCAAGGAAGGCATCCAGATCATCCACTAGGCTCATCTTACACAGTCCCCAGCCCGGCAGCCAGGTGCCCTCCCCGTCATAGGACTCACCATGTGCTGCAGGAATTGCCCCTGCACGCTGGTCTGCTCCCAAATGAAGTCCTGTAGGCAGGGATGAAAGTAATTTACAGGATTTACCGGTACTGCCGGAGTCCTGAGGTGGCATGGCCTCATCCGGAAAAGGCGGGACCTCTCAAGATTTAAAGGCCTTGGGGCACCGGCTGTGGCTGGGAGCCCAAGGGCCTTTAAATCAACCCAGGGCTCCCAGCTGCAGAGGTGGCTGGGAGCCCCCGGAGCTCAGGGGCAAATTAAAGGGCACGGGGCTCTGGCCGCCGTGGAGCTCCAGGCCCTTTAAATCCCCACCACAGAGGGGGATTTAAAGGGCTCGGGGCTCCCTGCAGCCATGGGAGCGCCGAGCCCTTTAAATCCCGGCCCCAGCCCGGCTGCTGGAGCTGCGGGCGGGATTGAAAGGGCTCTAGGCTCCCCGCAGTGGCGGGGAGCCCAGAGCCCTTTAAATCCCCGCAGCAGAAGCCGGTGCAGACCGGACCGACTTACTTTCACCTCTGCCTGTAGGCTCTGCTGCTGTTCCACCTGCCAGGCCAGGCAGACCTGTCTCTGAGCCTGGTGGGACTGCTGGAAGTTTTGCAGGGCCTACTGTGTCTGTTTCTGCTGCTTTACGAGCCATTGCAGGGTCTCCTCCATGTCCAGGTTGCCAACCACATTCGCTGGCTTCAGATCTCAGACAAGCCCCCACATGTAACAGTGCGCTTCACCACTCCTCTCAAAAATCAGCCAGAAACCTCTTCTGTGCAAACACCAGTGCCCTTTTATTTGCAGTGTTTGTTCCTACCACGATCTATATACAGTTCAGTCAATACAGCCAGCTCCCTGGGGGACTGCTGGGCTCTTCAGCTAGCAGGGAACTCCAGCCACAAGCTCCTCCTTTTCCAGTTCTCCCCCTCACTCCCCCTGCTGCCTTCCTGCCAGCTTTATATAGTCTCCTGGCTGATTAGGCCAGCAGGTGTTTCTCCTTAACCCCTTAGGCAAGCCACACCCAGCCAGCTCCAATTAATACTCTGTACTTGGAGCTGGGCTAACAGTGGCCTGGCACAAGTCTCCTGGCCAGCCCCTGTTACATACACCCACATCTTGAATACTGTGTGCAGATGTGATTGCCCCATCTCAAAAAACATATATTGGAATTGGAAAAGGTTCAGAAAAGGGCAACAAAAATGATTAGGAGTATGGAACGGCTTCCGTATGAGGAGAGATTAATAAGACTGGGACTTTTCAGCTTGGAAAAGAGACAGCTAAGGGGAGATATGATTGAGGTCTATTAAATCATGACTGGTGTAGAGAAAGTAGATAAGGAAGTGTTGTTTACTGCTTCTCATAACACAAGAACCAGGAGTCACCAAATGAAATTAATAGGCAGCAGGTTTAAAACAAATAAAATGAAGTATTTCTTCATACAACACACAGTCAACCTGTGGAACTCCTTGCCAGAGGATGTTGTAAAGGCCAAGATCATAACAGGGTTCAAAAAAGAACTAGATAAATTCATGGAGGATAGGTCCATCAATGGCTATTAGCTAGGATGGGCAGGAATGGTATCCCTAGCCTCTGTTTGCCAGAAGCTGGGAATGAGCGACAGGGGATGGATTATAGAATCATAGAATATCAGGGTTGGAAGGGACCTCAGGAGGTCATCTAGTCCAACCCCCTGCTCAAAGCAGGACCAATTCCCAACTAAATCATCCCAGCCAGGGCTTTGTCAAGCCGGGCCTTAAAAACCTCCAAGGAAGGAGACTCCACCACCTCCCTAGGTAACGCATTCCAGTGCTTCACCACCCTCCTAGTGAAATAGTGTTGCCTAATATCCAACCTAGACCTCCCTCACTGCAACTTGAGACCATTGCTCCTTGTTCTGTCATCTGCCACCATTGAGAACAGCTGAGTTCCATCCTCTTTGGAACCCCCCTTCAGGTAGTTGTAGGCTGCTATCAAATTCCCCCTCATTCTTCTCTTCTGGAGACTAAACAATCCCAGTTCCCTCAGCCTCTCCTCATAAGTCATGCACTCCAGACCCCTAATCATTTTTGTTGCCCTGCGCTGGACTCTTTCTAATTTTTCCACATCCTTCTTGTAGTGTGGGGCCCAAAACTGGACACAGTACTCCAGATGAGGCCTCACCAATGTTGAATAAAGGGGAACGATCACGTTCCTCGATCTGCTGGCAATGCCCCTACTTATACAGCCCAAAATGCCATTAGCCTTCTTGGCAACAAGAGCACACTGTTGACTCATATCCAGCTTCTCGTCCACTGTGACCCCTAGGTCCTTTTCTGCAGAACTGCTACCTAGTCATTCGGTCCCTAGTCTGTAGCTGTGCATGGGATTCTTCCGTCCTAAGTGCAGGACTCTGCACTTGTCCTTGTTGAACCTCATCAGGTTTCTTTTGGCCCAATCTTCTAATTTGTCTAGGTCCCTCTGTATCCGATCCCTACCCTCTAGTGTATCTGCCACGCCTCCTAGTTTAGTGTCATCGGCAAACTTGCTGAGAGTGCAGTCCACTCCATCCTCCAGATCATTAATAAAGATATTAAACAAAACCGGCCCCAGGACTGACCCTTGGGGCACTCCGCTTGAAACTGGCTGCCAACTAGACATGGAGCCATTGATCACTACCCGTTGAGCCCAATGATCTAGCCAGCTTTCTATCCACCTTACAGTCCATTCATCCAGCCCATACTTCTTTAACTTGGCAGCAAGAATACTGTGGGAGACCGTATCAAAAGCTTTGCTAAAGTCAAGGAATAACATATCCACTGCTTTCCCCTCATCCACAGAGCCAGTTATCTCATCATAGAAGGCAATTAGGTTAGTCAGGCATGACTTCCCCTTGGTGAATCCATGCTGACTGTTCCTGATCACTTTCCTCTCCTCTAAGTGTTTCATAATTGATTCCTTGAGGACCTGCTCCATGATTTTTCCAGGGACTGAGGTGAGGCTGACTGGCCTGTAGTTCCCCGGATCCTCCTTCTTCCCTTTTTTAAAGATGGGCACTACATTAGCCTTTTTCCAGTCATCCGGGACCTCCCCCGATCGCCATGAGTTTTCAAAAATAATGGCTAATGGCTCTGCAATCTCATCCGCCAACTCCTTTAGCACCCTCGGATGCAGCGCATCCGGCCCCATGGACTTGTGCACGTCCAGTTTTTCTAAATAGTCCCGAACCACTTCTTTCTCCACAGAGGGCTGGTCACCTTCTCCCCATATTGTGCTGCCCAGTGCAGCAGTCTGGGAGCTGACCTTGTTTGTGAAGACAGAGGCAAAAAAATCATTGAGTACATTAGCTTTTTCCACATCCTCAGTCACTAGGTTGCCTCCCTCATTCAGTAAGGGTCCCACACTTTCCTTGACTTTCTTCTTGTTGCTAACATACCTGAAGAAACCCTTCTTGTTACTCTTAACATCTCTTGCTAGCTGCAACTCCAAGTGTGATTTGGCCTTCCTGATTTCACTCCTGCATGCCTGAGCAATATTTTTATAGTCCTCCCTGGTCATTTGTCCAATCTTCCACTTCTTGTAAGCTTCTTTTTTGCGTTTAAGATCAGCAAGGATTTCACTGTTTAGCCAAGCTGGTCGCCTGCCATATTTACTATTCTTTCTACACATCGGGATGGTTTGTTCCTGCAACCGCAATAAGGATTCTTTAAAATACAGCCAGCTCTCCTGGACCCCTTTGCCCTTCATGTTATTCTCCCAGGGGATCCTGCCCATCTGTTCCCTGAGGGAGTCAAAGTCTGCTTTTCTGAAGTCCAGGGTCCGTATTCTGCTGCTCTCCTTTCTTCCTTGTGTCAGGATCCTGAACTCGACCATCTCATGGTCACTGCCTCCCAGGTTCCCATCCACTTTTGCTTCCCCTACTAATTCTTCCCTGTTGGTGAGCAGCAGGTCAAGAAAAGCTCTGCCCCTAGTTGGTTCCTCCAGCACTTGCACCAGGAAATTGTCCCCTACACTTTCCAAAAACTTCCTGGATTGTCTGTGCACCGCTGTATTGCTCTCCCAGCAGATATCAGGGTGATTAAAGTCTCCCATGAGAACCAGGGCCTGCGATCTAGCAACTTCTGCTAGTTGCCAGAAGAAAGCCTCGTCCACCTCATCCCCCTGGTCTGGTGGTCTATAGCAGACTCCGACCATGACATCACCCTTGTTGCTCACACTTCTCAACTTTATCCAGAGACACTCAGGTTTTTCTGCAGTTTCATACCGGAGCTCTGCGCAGTCATACTCCTCTCTTACATACAACGCAACTCCCCCACCTTTTCTGCCCTGCCTGTCCTTCCTGAACAGTTTATATCCATCCATGATAGTACTCCAGTCATGTGAGTTATCCCACCAAGTCTCTGTTATTCCAATCGCATCATAGTTCCCTGACTGTGCCAGGACTTCCAGTTCTCCCTGCTTGTTTCCCAGGCTTCTTGCATTTGTGTATAGGCACTTAAGATAACTCTTCGATCGTCCTTCTTTCTCAGTATGAGACAGGAGTCCTCCCCTCTTGCGCTCTCCTGCTTGTGCTTCCTCCCAGGATCCCATTTCCCCACTTACCTCAGGGCTTTGGTCTCCTTCCCCCGGTGAACCTAGTTTAAAGCCCTCCTCACTAGGTTAGCCAGCCTGCTGGCGAAGATGCTCTTCCCTCTCTTCGTTAGGTGGAGCCCGTCCCTGCCCAGCACTCCTCCTTCTTGGAACACCATCCCATGGTCGAAGAATCCAAAGCCTTCTCTCCGACACCACCTGCGTAGCCATTCGTTGACTTCCACGATTCGACGGTCTCTACCCAGGCCTTTTCCTTGCACAGGGAGGATGGACGAGAACACCACTTGCGCCTCAAACTCCTTTATCCTTCTTCCCAGAGCCACGTAGTCTGCAGTGATCTGCTCAAGGTCATTCTTGGCAGTATCATTGGTGCCCACGTGGAGAAGCAGGAAGGGGTAGTGATCCGAGGGCTTGATGAGTCTCGGCAGTCTCTCCGTCACATCGTGTATCCTAGCTCCTGGCAAGCAGCAGACCTCTCGGTTTTCCCGGTCGGGGCGGCAGATAGATGACTCAGTCCCCCTGAGGAGGGAGTCCCCAACCACCACCACCCTCCTCCTCCTCTTGGGAGTGGTGGTCGTGGAACCCCCATCTCTAGGACAGTGCATCATTTGCCTTCCAATCAGTGGAGTCTCCTTCTGCTCCCTTCCCTCAGATGTGTCATCTACTCCACTCTCCGCCATTAGTACCTGTAGAGAGAACATGGAAACGATTGCTCACCTGTATCTCCATTGCTGGTCCATGGACGCTCCTCTTTCTCCTTCTGGAGGTCACATGCTGCCAAACTTCTTCACCATCCTGTCCCTGCTGCGCCTGCTCTGAATCTTCAGAACATTGTGGCCGTAGAAGCATCTCCTGACGTCTGTCCAGGAAATCTTCATTTTCCCTTATGCAACGCAGAGTCGATACTCGTTTCTCCAGACCTCGAACCTTCTCTTCCAATATGGAGACCAGCTTGCACTTTGTACAGACAAAGTCGCTTCTGTCCTGTGGAAGAAAGACAAACATGGCACAACCTGTGCAGGTTACAACAGCTGATCGCTCACCTTCCATATCACCTTCCTCTTCAGAGCTTCCTCAGCTGTTGCAGGAACTACTCAGAGAAACCTGCAGATGACAGCCTCAGTGAGCTCTCCCCAGGCGAACTCCCAGGCAAACTCCCTCTGTTAGCCTCTGCTGTTCACCGCCAACAGATGATTACCTGTTCTGTTTATTCCCTCTGGGGTACCTGGCACTGGCCACTGTCAGAAGACAGGATACTGGGCTAGATGGACCCTTGGTCTGACCCAGTAGCGCCATTCTTATGTTCTTATGACTTGAAGTGGTTTCCATTATATATAGAGTTTACAGTTTTGTTCAGTGGCTCTCAGCACCCCCACTATAAAAAGCTTCCAAGAGTCGGGACATAATATCTGTCGTCTATATTATTTGCAGTTCTCACATTTTTGGTTCCTTCCAATGGATGATTCTGTCCAGCACAAGGATCCACACATGCACCCAAAAGAACAAGAAATAAGCCCTAGTATGATCTCACACTGCCAATATAGATGCCATGGCAGAGAGTCACCAACCTCCCTTTGAAGCCCTCAACTTTGGGCCTGGAAACCCAAATTATTATGAAGAGCTCAAGGAGGTAAGAAGCTTGATGTCCTGTCCATGCATGCATTCAGTAATTTTATCAATTTAATTTCCTTGCTATTCTATCTACTTTCTTTTTTGTTGGTCATTTTGTAGGGCGGAGTTCCCTATATATATTTATTCATGCTTACTTATGCATGTTTCACTGTTCACATTTGATTTTATTGTATTTGAATTAAAATAATTAGTTATAAGGCATTTTGGACAATGGAATCCATCTTTTAAAATGGAGTCCAGTTTTGGTTGTTTACAACTCACTCTCGCACCTTTTTGTTTGGCGGGAAACAGGGTTTGCCACAGAAACTGCCTCTGAGGAGACTGGATCAAACCAGTCTGGACTAGAACTTGGCAGCCAGTGACTGTCACGTTTGCGTGGGCACTGAGGACTTCCTTCACCATCTTACCTGATCTATCCCACCGATCCGGGTATCTTCTACCTGAATCCACTTACCTTTTTGCTGGTTCCAGTGACTGCCAACACCAGCAGTCTCCTGGTTCCAACGCAGTGAAGGTCCTGAGTTCCTCCTGTCCTCAGTAACCACTGGGTGCACAGTTGCAGGTCCAGGTCCCTACGAATCCAAGCAACGGAGAGACTGTCACTTAACACCCGCAGCTGATCCCACTCGAGATCCATCCTTCGAGATACAGTACAGTTCTGGGGTACCTTGGTTTAGTTTGTTTTGTTAGAAGTGTAAATTGCCAAGGGTTGTATTGGGGACCGGGCTTAGGCCCATCTTTGGGTAACCACATTGCTGTTTTATGGTTTTAATCTGTTTTACCTGGTGGGCGGTGGGAAGATTTTAGTTAACTTTCTCCCCAGGTGATTAGATATTGGTATTGCCAGTCAAAGAACCTGGCCCTGTTACCTGAGATCATGTAACAATTTACTTGTTTTGTAGCTGAACTAATAGTTTTCTTCTCTGTTGTGTTTCCCTCTAGGACCCAGAGGCAGGAATTTCAGGTTATGTCTCAGTGAGGACAACCAACCCTCCAGGTCCCTCCCTGCAGCCCAGCAAGTTCCCCCATCCCTGTCCCTCATATAAAGCAGTTGAGACCACAGAGGATGTATTCTGTCATAGGACATACAAGGAGATGATGATTGGCTGTTAGAGCATTTGGGTAAGTGGATTTACTTGGCGTAATTACAAGCTGATGGAGTAGTCATGCAGCGTATCCTTCAGTTAATAACCCTTTTCTTTTTTTCTTTTTCAGATCGCAGTAGTGTGGTGCTGAGGCAGTCCATGGACTCAGCGCCGTATTATTGCCTAGGCCTAGGGCGGCAAATTTTCAGGGGCGGAAGCTCCCCTCCGTGCCCCGCCCCCCTGCTCCAGCTCACCTCCGCCTCCTCTGCAAGTGCGCCGCGGCGTCCTGTTTCTCTTCCCTCCGAGCGGTTGCGCCGCGAAACAGCTGTTTCGCGGGGCAGGGAGGAGGGGGAACGCCACGCGCTGGGGGAAGAGGCGGGGCCGGGGGCGGGGATTTGGGGAAGGGATCCAATAGGGGAAGGGAGGGGGCGGAGTTGGGGCGGGGACTTTGGGGAGGGGGTTGGAATGGGGGCGGGGAAAGGGCGGAGTCGGGGCGGGGCCAGGGCGGCAATTATTTCCCAGCCTAGGGGCGGCAAAATTATTAATCCGCCACTGCATGGACTGCCATGGCAACACCAGTAAAAACTTGTGAGGGAGAGGCCTGTATTAGTGTGTCTGCATTTCTGCTAACTAACCTTTGATTTTTGTCCCTTACGTGTTTTGCAAGTGAGTCCCCGTGAGGCAGAGGGCAGGGGATAGGGAAGAAGAAAAGAAGAAAGAAAGTTTAAGTGTACTAAAAATATTACTGAAGTTTGATTTGTCTGGCCTTCTTCGCTCTTCTGGGGTTTGTGGGTTTGTGTGAGAGGCCTCCAGGAGGAACCAGGCAGAGCCAGGTAATGCCTCCCCTGCTCTCAGACTTCTGCCAAAGGATGGGTGGACAGGGCCAAAGCCCCTGTTGCCAGCTCCTGTAATGTTATTGCCAGTAACATGATTTTGGCCCCTGTTGCAAACAGGCTCATTATGACAAGAGATTTCATGGGATTTTGAGACCGGTCTAGGGGGAAAACCCCTCTGACTAGCTGCCCTCACCATTTCCTGAGGAAGAGTGACTAATCAGAGCTGCTGCAGGACGCAGGCTGAGCTCTCTATCCCTCCTCTCTTAAACTGACAGAAGGTTTTGGTGGGAGAAGGAGAGAGAGAGAGCAGGGCTGCCATTTTCACAAGAGGTGAGGGAGGGGAGAGCAGAAAAAGCCCAGCAGCAGCTCCTATTTCCCCCTGCCCTCTTATGAAAAATAGGTCTGCTCCTCCTAGGGTGACCAGATGTCCCAATTTTATAGGGACAGTCCCAATTTTTGGGTTTTTTTCTTAAATAGGTTCCTATCACCCTCCACCCCGTCCCGATTTTTCTGGTGACCCTAGCTCCTCCCCTGCCCCCCCTCTTTATCTCTACAGGCTTGGGAAGTGGACATAGAGGACTGCTGCTGTAGCTGTCTTCTCCCTCCTGCCCTGGGAGGTAGGTGGAGGATAAGGAGCCCCTGGAGCTCTAGGAGCAGAGGTGTGCTGGGGGACAAAGGCACAAATGTGAGTCTGTGAGGGCTGAATTAATGATGGGGTGGGAGGTTAGAGCAGTTGTCAAGACTGGGAGCACAACATTAAACAATATGGGAATGAGGGGACACAGAATTGGTGTGAGTCTAGGGGTGGACAGAGATGGGGCTGGGGGAGGGGTACAGAATTAATTATTTAGCGTTTGGGGAGAAGCTGGGAGTTTCACACTGTGAGGCAGTACTTCATATACGTTTGTGTAGTTTGGCCTCAGTTGAGTTTTCTAACAAGAGCTTCTGCAGTAGGGACCAAAATCGCCTTACTCTGTCAATTTGTGAGAGATGGCAACACCAAGGTCTTATCTGCACTAGAAAGGATTAGCCAGTAGACCTGTACTGGCAAGCCCTCCTAGTGAAGGTGCATTTTATACCAGCAAAATAATTATTTTTCTGATATAGGTTGTACCAGTTCCCCAAACAAAATAAGCTATACTGGCAAAAGCCATATAAAGTGTAAAAGCTGTCACTGATGGGTGAGCTGGAGGATTGTGGGATTTCACTGGGAAGACTAACTGCAAGATTGCAGCTATTACACCAATGCTTGCTGTATGCTCTTTTCCTGCAATGATTCAGAGCAAAACACAGTGAAGGATGACATGCGCTTTAATCTTGTCCAGAGCAAATGCAATCACAATTGTATGAACACTTGTGAACTAATGGAAGCACTTTTGTGTGAACACACAATATGTCATCTAAGAAAAGCTCAGAGAATGTCTAGTCAACACAGTGCTAAAAATTCCAGCAGGCACCAGAGGCTGGTCTATATAGAGCTTGCACCATTGCTACAACCAGTAGAGATAAGGCCTATGTGTATAAGGGAAGTACTGTTTCCAATTCTTGCCTTCTCTGCAGAGACAGACTGCCACTAAAAGACAAAGAGGGTTCATCTTCCTTGAGTAATTTAATAATTCATCACAGTTTTCCTTTCATTACTGCTGATCTTGTATAGAGCCTAAATAGACTAAATACATTGTCTGAGCTATTTCTCAGACTGAAGGTAGTCAGATCACTTCATGTATCTCATGTTTAATCTTGGAAAACTGATAAAGATTTTAATATACTATATTTCCTTATACTTATTGGAAATCTCATAAATGGCAAATTAGGGCCCATTTTTACAAGGTGCTGAATACGTCTTTAGACTTCCTGAGTGCCCTAAGAATCATTTCATCAGGCATTCTTCATTTCACAATCAGATCTTTAATCCCCTAAATGATAACAAATGGACAGAATGATTGCTTTGGGGACTTGATGGCTGAGACGATTGGTAATAGGACAGAATATAGAGCCTTTACAAGGTTGCCAGTTTGAAGCAAGAGCAGTTTAGTGGCTTTCTGAAATGAGTTTGATGGGTCTCTATCCAGTTCCTATTGGATAGGTATCAACATCACAAAAACCACCACAACAATGGGCACTAGTTAGCAGGCTCAGGAGAGAAGCCAAAGATTGACTGGACAATGAAAACTGAACCACCATTTTACCCCTAAAGGTGATTTGTCCAGAACAGAGTAAAGGCATGCTAGCAAAGGGCTAGGTATTAGAAACTTGCACTGTTGCTGCCCATGCCATTCCAGTTGTGTGGGTGAACAAAGGACCTCCATTATTAACCAAGAACCTCACAACCACTAAAGGTTTAAATAAAATAATTATTAAACTATCAATTGGTATTAAATATTTATTGTAATATAATCTTTGTAGACATAGGCTTGGGTCAGAAGACGTTGACCAAACTGCTCCTTATCTCTGTATCCAAATGAAGGCAGGTGCCAGTGTATGGTAAGAGACCCAGGAATGGAAATGGGCTAAATACCGTTAACATGTCACACAGCCTACACTGTACTTATGATTTGATGCAGCACTCTGGATCCTCCAAAACATGGGGCTATACAACTAAGCTTAAAAATGGCAAATTCTTTGCCATTTGGACACTCAAGCTAGCCTCACTTACTGTACTGCCTGAAACAACATACAAAGGAACTTACATTCCACTGAGGATAAAAACCATGAAAAAAACCATACAAAGGAACTTACATTCCACTGAGGATAAAAACTTTAGAGACGTTGATTATTATTTGGGGGGGCCGGGAGAGAGGTTACAGTGCCCGAAGATGTGGTCAGGGCTTCACCGAAACAAATAGAAAGTCATGGTCCCTTGCTTAGAAAGCTCACAATCTAAAATTAGCCAGGATGCAACAAATGGAAGTAGAAAACAGTATGGAGGGGATGAGGTAAGAAAAAAGAATAGGTACAGTCATTTGATCATGCAGTGACTGTTTAGTCATGTGAACATGATCTGGCCAGATGTCTTAGTAATGTATAATATTTAGTCCATTCACACAGGGCTTTCATTGAGGTTCAGATTGTCCTCCAATGGAATGAAAAATGATTTTTAAAAACCTCATTGTTAATATAATGTAATGAAAAGTGACACAAACATGTGCAAGAATAACAGCATAAGAGCAGAACTGGGCCCACCCTTTGGGTTGTTTGCACTGTACTTGTCAGAGGAAGGGTCCTCAAAGGGCAACCTTACAGTACAGCTGTGATGTAGTGGTTAGATACAGCACTGGAAGTAATCACGCTAGGTTCTAGTCCCAGCTTTCTAACAAGCCTGATTTTGAGCCATCCAGGTGACATGATAAAGAGGCTGGAACCCAGGCAGATTCCATAGTGCAGAGCGATTCCCTGATGATTTAGGGCCAGCCTAATGGCCTTACACCACTACCCCCATCTCCTGCCCTGGCATAGAGGTGTGCTAGGAACTGGAGGGTTTGTGGCCAGAGGAGCTTACATATTAATTAGTCTTTAGACCATTTTGAACTGCCAAATGGCTTAATGGGACTGCTCTGCTTACACTGAGGGCCAAGCCAGCTTCTGCACCAGCCCCAAATTTGTCCCTTCTCTGTCATGAGCTGTGCAGCTCAGATTTAAGGCTGCTGTGAGACCTCTGGCAAGTCATTTAACCTTACCAAACCTTAGATTATCATCTTCAAAATGGGTCTAAGAACACTTACGTATGTCTGATGGTGTTGTGAGTCCTAACTAGTTTCGTAGTACGCTGGGCTCCACATGAGCACAAATTATTATCACAACCATGTTTTAATGCAGGGGTTCTCAAACTGGGGGTTGGGACCCGTCAGGGGGTCACGAGGTTATTACATGGGGGGTCGCGAGCTGTCAGCCTCCACCCCAAACCCCGCTTTGCATCCAGCACTTATAATGGTGTTAAATATATAAAAAGTGTTTTTAATTTATAAGGGGGGTCATACTCAGAGGCTTGCTATGTGAAAGGGGTCACCAGTACAGAAGTTTGAGAACCACTGTTTTAATGGATGTTCAGTTTTAAGCTGGTTTTCCTTAGGTTTAATGTAAATCAAAATTTAAGAGATTGTTACAACTGTAAATATTAACATTATTAAATGCAAAACCAAAAACAACCCAGTAACTCAGTCAGGGTTTACTTATTTTTTATGGAGCATGTGTAGTGTACTAGGTACTGTACAAAACATAGAGAAAAACAGGGTCCTTGCATTCAGGAGCTTACATATTAATTAGTCAAATAATGCTGAACAAAAACACAATGCACTGGTTAATCAGTAAGTAGCCTCATCTGAGAGCAATGCACATATCTTTTTTTTTTTAACATGCATATTTGTCTTCATTGGACTAACATTGACAAGATTCGTGAAAGACATTTCAAGTGACATTCTGCACAAGAAAGTTATTTGCACACTCAATTGGGTCAAGGAAACAATAATGAAGCCTCAGGAATATTTATAATTTTATTTTAGTTACAGCATTTGTCACTTTGGGTGATTTATGGTGCTAATAGGATGATATGGTCCAAAGCATCTGTCAACTGTAAAAGGCCCCCATTAAAAGCAAGGCTTAAAGCAGTGTCATTTTCTTGATCTCTTGGAGAGTACTCGGGCTAGACTTATGCATGAATTTAGTACTGGATTGAAAGTCCTGGAGAATGACGGTCCTTTTTTATCCAGGGAACAGGTACAGTCACAGTGCAGGTTTTCCTGCACTGGCTCATTATTGTGCTTCCTCTCTGACCCAAGAGGACCAATTGTTCGAGCAAGCTTGCAACTTACTTTTCAGGTACACTTATTCTTTGCTGCAGTTTTCAACAAGGGTGCCAATTAGTCCCAAATGGGATGGTATTTTTTGGATCTTCAGACAGACACCTGTCGAGTGGGAACAAGTCTGAGCCCGCCTAACAGTCATCAGACAGTGAAAACTTCAGGTTACTAACAACTCTGGCTGGATTTGAAAAGGTGACAGAGCTAAAAGGCTCCAGATCCCATTAACAATCCCCTAAGTCATCCATTCCCACTAAGGGCTCCTCTTTTGAAGTTCCCAGGGGCACTCACATGACCTCTGTTTAAATTCATAAAAACTCTTATCTGTCTAACACAGACCCTGCCACTTTTCCTAGTAGTACTCAAAACAGTTATTATGATGTAAACAAACTGTGCATGCTGATGCTCATTCTCAGTTCCCTTATCAACTGAACAGCATGCTCCTCATACACATATTGGGTCAAATTTACCCGTCATCTAACTCCAAGGATTTCAGGGAAGATATCCCCGGGCTCATTTGCTCACTCACCTCCTGAGCGTACATATAATGTAACAACGGTATTGTAAACCATATGTCCATGGGGCCCTGCAGTTCAGACTACAAGGGTGTGAAAAGCAGCACACATTAATGTGCTGTAATTTAGGTGCAAACTAAAAGGTAGCTAGTTCACATTAACATAGTCCTCTTTAAACAGGACTATGTGACTTTTAGTCTGTGTCCACATGTGGGAGTTACAATGCAGCACGCAAGTGCACACTGCAATTCACACCCCTTTAGTCTATACTGTGGGGCTGTCGTGTAGACATAGGCAATAGAATTCCCCACTGATCTGATGTGTCCTTGTTTTGATGAACCTTGCTATCTATCTTAGACATTTTAAGGAGCTATCACCTTAGTGGTGTCTAAGCACCACTACATGCAGCCCTCTCTTGCTGAGGGATCCCGACTGGCTGGAGGCTAGTTGTCTCACTTCCAATTTGGAATGTTCCATTTTAATTAGGATAGTCATTCTTTTTTAAAAAAAGATAAATAAAGTAACTGAATCTCAAAGTACTGGGAGGTTAGAAATAGCTGGTTAACAGCTTTGTTGAAATACATTGGTAATGATATATGGTGTGAAGGGCAGAAAGTAACACTAAATGGGAACAAACTCACCCCATACTAAAGTCAGGGGACTATAAATCAAAACATTAGGGACTAAAATTGAGAGCTAAACTCCCCAGCAGAAGGACTTTTGTATGGCTTCTTGCCAGCCAGGGAGAAAGTACCTGCTCAGCTAAGATGCTGGAAGAGAGGTTAGCTAAAGCTGCTGGAAGGACTATACTAAAGGAACTACCTGCTCCAACAGATACAGAGCAGAGCCCAGACTGCTAATATTAAGCAGGGAAAAAAGTTCTTCTCGCTACTGACACCATATGGCATAGAGACTAACTGTCTGGGTTGTCTTTATAAAAAAAACCAGGTGCTAACTATAACTTATACCATAAGGATCTTCTCCTACTATAAAGTGATGATCACTAACACTTCCTGAATTAGGCTACTTCTTCTGCAGTTGCTTTTTTTTTAAAATCCTGTTTCTTATGCCTTAGCTTCCCATTTGTTAACCTGCTGCACCTGTGCTTCCAGCAGAGTTTGGCTAATCTGGCCCATCCAGTCATTAGTAGCCTGGCAACCATCTACAGTAGCTTTTACACAGGAGTAATGTTTTTGCTATTTTATCTTTTAGACAGAAAGCTGGAGGATTAAAAAAAGAAAACAAAAGCCTGGCCTGTCTTTCATACTACATTCACCTTTTTCACTCACAAACTAACCCCACAAAACAAGGAGGACTGAATGTGGTAGAACAAAGGTCCCTATCCACTGATTCTAGTAGCTATGTTACAACATCCCCCTGGCTTGGCACCTACATGTAACTAAGATCCCTAGGGCTAAATTCATCCCTCATTGTTAACTTCAAGTGAGCTACGCCAAGAATAAATCTGACCAGTATAGCAAAGTCTCAGGGTACATTGGGAATCAGGTAGAGATGGTCAGAGACTGTTTTGTTTTTTTCACAGAAAAAAATGACTGTTTTTTTGAAAAACCAAAAACATTTTGGCTGAAAACCAAAAATTTGGGTTTAATTTTTTAACATGAAGTGCTTTCAGCAGAAAATTTTGTTTAGTCAAAAACTCAATTTTCCATTGAAAAATAGTTTAGATAGAAAATGTTTGTCCAGCTCTCCTACTGAGTAAAGTCTGAGATGGAGTCTTAAACAGCTGAAATAGACATTGCTGCTACACACTCCTGGCTAGGAACACAGATTAAGGGTTTGTAAGCATTACAAAAAACAATGAATACGTGACTACAATTAGGTGGGGGGGAATCAAGTAGTACATTTAATCAGGTGTGTTTATTCTAGCAGAAGGGGGTTCTCTAGTTGATGGTATGGGTGCCAGAACCCTTAAACTTCAGCAGTTCTCTCATCCATACCACTTTAAAGGCAACAAACTGTCTTATACAAGAAGTGATATCCTGAGAAGTCCATATATTCTCACAGAGATTTAGGCTCTAAGTCTGCTAACGCTTATGCATGTGCTTAACTTTACATACTATTAGTTCCACTGAAGTCAATGGTTTTTATCAAGTGCCTGTCATGCTGGTATCTGAACATGTATTATTAATAATTTTTATATTTAATTTGCTAAAAGCCTCCATTAAAAATGTTTGGAGGTCCTTGGATGGACAGTGTCACAGACATGCAATGTACTTTTATTAACTGACACTCACAGAGCTTTTCTGGTTTATTAGGTACCTTTCACAGAGACCCCTTCTCATTAGGCTGGAACAGATTAATAGGAGTCATATTTTCATTTTCAATTAAAATACGGGCCATGCACAGTCTATGTGCATCCTGGCAGATGTTTAAAAGCGTTGGCTCTCAGAGGTGAAATGTTACCTTATATCTGTTGGGGGTGATGAGAGGGTGTTCCAGGAGCAGAAAGAAATGTTAAAATGCAGCACTTCAGACTGTCTTCTTTTCTGAATTTACAGCATCAGACTGGCAGTTGTATAAATGAGTGATAGACTGCAATGCTCTTTTCCAAGCAGGCTATGAAATGAGGGAGCCTTCAGTTTTGTGCTGATGTGTCCAGAATTCAAATAATTTGTTTCTTGAATATAATGACAATTGGAAGCACGGTATTACCTTGAGAAAAGAGGTGGGAGAGACAGCTGCAGTACCCTGTACTCATGAAAGATATTGCATTAGCAACTGCTTCCCAATTACTCTCTCCACTGAAAACTCTATTATGCTAGGCTCTTATTGCTTTTATTCAAGGGCACAAAATTAAAAAGTGATATTGCTGGCACTACTCTCATCTTCCTACCATGACATTGAATAATTGGACAATGAAAGAAAATGTTCAATGATGCTGATATTAAACACATCTAAAGGACAATGCATTTGAACATCAGCTGATGAAGTAATGTCCATATTATTATGCATTCCCTTCTACTACTTCGAAATCACTTGTTTTCATTTTTGTTGTTGGTGATGGAACATTTTATTTTCCCGTAATTGCTGGAGACATGCCCTGTTTTAAGGAATATACTTGTGAAAGGGATGTGTGTGAGATGCTTCTCAAGTTAACCGCCTCACTGTATTTGTCCTTTCTATTAAAGGAGTAGGACATCTACTGCCTTTTTCACAAGGATCTAGGGAATCAATTCACTAATGACCAGGGTGGTGTAAGTTACAGTTTGGTGAGTCAAAAAACTGGTATAAATTGTGAAGGGTAACTTGCATCAATTTGGCATACATTGGGTGAGCAAAATGAGTGTAATCTACACACAGAGGGGTAAGAAATGGGGAGTTTAGCAGCAAAAAGCAACTGGAAGGAATGTGTACAATAAGGTTTCTTGTAGGGTCAGGTGGGGTGGAACATGCATTATCTTACATGTTACAGTTGCTTTTCAATTACCTCCTTTCCTCTCACACCTTCCCTCCCACAACACACACATGCATACTCCCTGATCCAGGGTACGTAAGGACATATAGACATGGGAAAGTTTTACCAGTTATATTGGTATGGTTATACACATGCAGTTATACTACTATAAGCCCCTTATTCTGGTTTAAGAGAGTCTTTTTACAGTTTAGCTTAAACCCTTTCCCAGGTGACAAGCTAAACCAAAAAACTGATCTTATATGAGAATAAACGTCCAGAGAGGTGGGTAGGGAGGAAGGGTTGTGTTACATTAGTATAACTATATCTAAATAAATTCATATTTTAGGTTATACTGAAAAATCTTTCCCCTGTAAACAAGAAACTTTACAAAAGTCAGTAAGTGTTATTATCCCTGTTTTACAGATGGGAAGTTTAGGATGATGTAAATATTCTGCAGAATCTTTAAGTGACTTGCCAAAAATCATACACGAAATCACTCTCAGAGGTGGAAACAGAATACAGATCTTCTGACTACCAGACCCTATTGTAAACACTAAAACCACATTATTTCTATGGACTATTGAAATCATTATTCAACATCAATCTATTCAATATCAATCTAGCTAGTAATAAAATTATTTATACTAGTATTTCAGACAAACATCTATATGAGATAGGATCTCTGAAATTAATCCTTTTTAAAGGATGTCCAATGTATGAGTCAAACTCACAAATTATACACCATTAAATGAGTAGGAAATAATTATCAAAGCTTTCACTTCTTTGGAGATAATTAATTATCTTGATGCTGCTTTCACCACACTGGTTTTATACTGATGTAACGCCATGAACTTCAGTGGAATTATTCATCCTGGATTTATATCATCCTAAATGAGATCTGAATCCAGTTCAATACCTCTTTTGTAGCAATACAGGGGATCCAAAAACACAGTGCTTACTTCTGTTAAAATGAATCTAACTTTGTTACCTGTTTCTGCTAATGTAGTCGTAACTGTTAAGCAGCAGCAATCTACAGCCTAATGAAAACACATGGCAACCAGTCAGGGGTCCTTCAGCCAGCAGGTGAGTCTGACACACCAAAGGTCCAGAATGCCTAGTGCTTACTGCTCTGTACTATCACGCAGAAGATGCTCTTTCCTATGTAGTCTTCTTTGCTATAGGTCACTGATCGGCGAATACAGCAGGGGACAGCCTTATCGTTTGTAGCTAGCATCCTTACATCTATCTTGCCGTGGACTAGTAGAAGATGATCATCTCACTGTTTGTGTAGAGATGCTGACCATAGGCGGTGCCAAGCACTCCCCAATGTATTAGGAAGCAGTGTCAGTAGGATGTGTGGACTCAAGGAGAAGAATACTAAGGCCTAGATTCTCAGCTTTGCTCGGTATTTGCTAGGTGCTGCTGAGGGTGTGAGGAGGTCACAGCTGTGGCTCCCTGTTCTGGAGGCTGGTTCTATGCCTGCCATGCCCTGAGCATAGTGTAAAGCAGTGTTAGGGCTGCTAAAAGTATATCAGCTGTTTATGGCCCCCAGGCCAATGCATTAACTGAGAATATTTGGACCACAGTAGCACTCTCTGGCCACACTGTCTCCCTTCTTCCATGTCCTCATTATGCTCCTTATTCTTGGGTCCCCAGTTCTGTGGCTACAGGGAGATCTGCTGCCTTACTGCCCCTCAACACCAGTGGCTATATCAAAGAAGAGAATATAAATTGTAAAACTGTAAATGTAGGGGTCAGTGACAGAATGTGGTGAATGGTAATAGCTCTGCTGAAAACCATCAGACAGGCAGATGCACCATGCGCTGAGAGCCTTGGACTCACTTAGTTACACTCTAGTATTGCCTAGTGTGAATTTTCGCAACTACTTTCTACTAAATGGAATGTCAGACCTGTTCAAGTGTTTGTCATAAGCCTTAATACTGCTACAGTTAAAAGAGATTTACCTTTATGTCAAGAGACTATGGTTTTGCAGGAAGGGATGGAGTTTCATTCTCTCTAAACATGGTGAATCCTGGGTGGCTGCAGATCTGTTGTATTAGGTTCAGGAATGACACATGTGCAGATGAGAAAATCAGGTCCAACCACATTCTTAGGAGATCCTTGTTCCTCATGGACTCTGCTGGGTTCAGACAGCTTCTGTCTTTGTTATAAAGCAGCCGAACAATGTTTTTCTTTGGTTGGCAGCCAGCTCCAGAACATCCACTGTCCCACATCACTGCTTACTTTCTCCCTCCTCAGGAAGAGCTACACAAAACTCACTCAAAGCAACCTGGGTTCTTATGTCACTGCCTTAGACTGGATCACATCCCTTTGGAATATGCCCTTGAGCAGATCGATAAAAATCAGCTGTGCACCAAATGTAGGCAAATGCAGCCATGGTGCAAATAAATGAAATAAATGATACTGATGCAAAAGCAAACTCACGTCCAAATGGTTGTACATTATCGAAAGAAATAACAACACTCAAACCTTTTGTTGTTTTTATTAAAGCATTCAACTTCTTACTACACACAACAAATAGTTTATTGATATAATCTAAATTAATAAAATAGTTGAACAACTCTTTAGATTTATATTTGTATAGAAATGATCTGTGGAGCATCTGACCTTCAAACAGTGCTGCTTGAAAACAGCTATTCATGAGAATTTATTGAAAGAATTGTTTGGGGCTAGATGTTGCACTTTTCATTCTCAGGGGAGAGGGAGAGATTTCCATGCAAAAAAACCATTTACTCTCCTGCACAAAGCTTAAGGCTTTGGAGACTCTGACTGACTCTTCATCGCCAGTGTCCTTCCTTATGTCTATATTGGAAACTATTGTCTAAACAGAGTAACTAGAAAAGATGGGAAGAAAAATCAATTGCACAATCCTAGTCTGCGAGTGTCAAAGTCATAATGTCTCTTTACACAAGTCATTACTGCATTTCCAGTTATGAGAATCCATTATCACAATGTATTTGTTCCCCAACTCTTGCCTACATGGCTGATAATGTCAGTTATTGTCAATACGCCTTTGCTAATAGAAGTCAGTCTATTTGCTATTGCTTGTAGTTTAGAGTCTATGTAGCACTGTCTGAAAAGGGCCTAAACTGTGGTCTTTCCCCCCCAGTTTAGACAAAGCACATAGTTTGAGCGATTATCTCCTCATTGCAGCTATGCATTTGTGCCACCCATAAGATACCTCTTGATGACTATGAGGCATGTCCTGGCTATATCATCCCATTTATCTTAGTCCACTCATAGATGTCCTGCTCACATACTATGTCTGAGTTGATGAGGAGGTATCTGTCGCCGACACAAAAATGTTTCTGGCAAGCAGCACATTTGAAGCATTCCAGGTGGTATACTTTGTCCTTCACTCGCATAGTCATCTCATAGGCCCGGATTCGCTTGTCACAGGAAGCACAAAGGCCATCTTGGCCAAAGAGTCTAAAACAACAACAACAAAGAGTTATGCAGAGTTTCCTTGGAGAAGAGGGAGGTTAGGGGGAAAGAGAGAGAGAGAACTGAAACAAAAGAAGTGCACAACATTGGCTTTTTGCCACATTTAACATTGCATTGTAAGATACGTAGAAGTTTAAACATTTGTTTGATGAAATCCAACAAGCAGGGACACTCAAAACTTTCCAGCATCAGTGGCATCCAGCAGTGGTGACCTGCCAAGAACCCAAGGGTGTCACCTATTTTTTAAATGAATATACCTGTTTGTTGTGATCAAAGTAAGAGCCTAATTCTAAAAAGGAAATGAGCAACTTCAATGAGATTTGAACCTCTCTAGATCAGACCATGAATTCAAACCACCCTAATACTTTCTTCCCACTCTTAATACTTGCTTTCACTTGTATCTTTCCTAATCAATCAATAGAAATTACCTGCTGATTGATAAATCTTGCCATTGCTCAGTTTTGTCACCACTATGCTGCAAGCTGTGTTTTAGGATTCTGCAGGGTATTTGGGATTCCTTTAAACTCAAATATCAGAGGGGTAGCCGTGTTAGTCTGTATCCACAAAAACAATGAGGAGTCCAGTGGCCCCTTAAAGACTAACAGATTTATTTGGGCATAAGCTTTCATGGGTTTTTTACCCACAAAAGCTTATGCCCAAATAAATCTGTTAGTCTTTAAGGGGCCACCGGATTCCTCATTTTTTTAAAACTCAGATGTTTCTCTACTCATAAAACCACTCCTGCTAGGTTTCAGGAGCTGGACTCTACGACCCTCTAGAAATCCATTTTAGTCCAAAGGATTTTATGATCTGGATTGCTCTTTAAGCCATATTAAGAAACCCTATTGAGACCATAATTATTGGGTTGTCTATTGAAAGGACCCTCTAATGCATGCACAACATATTTATCCCTCTCACAAATGTACTACTTTCAGCTGGAACACTATGACCTATTCAGCTATTTGTCATAATGTAATATCATCCTCTACTGTAGGCCGCAGCTTGCAGAGTTTAAAAACCCTATAATTAATACATAAACAGAAATGTATTATTTGTAATAAGAAAGGGAGAAATTCAGAAATATTATTTGTCTGAAATATTTGCTTGTGTGTTTAAGTTCTCTGATTTGCCACATTAATTTTAGAACTAGTGAGTCCATTTCCCATATTTTTACTGTGTTTATCACAGGCTGTGCCTGCTTCAAGTAACCTACTAGGTTTGAAAGACAAAAAACCTATTAGACTCAGATCTCTGATGGAAAAAGAAATAATTTCTCTTGTCCACCAGGAGATGTCGCTGTTCACTTCTGCCTAATGAAAATGATATTAATATTATATAAAGGTTGTGAAATGCTTCATTTCTGAAAACACGCAGTCTCATTGTACAGAAAACACATTAATTTTGTTCCCATAGCCTATTATTCTTCCATTAAAAAGTTAATAAATATTTGGCAAGCGCACATGGGACTGGATCAATGTTAGAATGTTTCATATAATGGAGATGTACAGTTTAAGCCACTATTGGGGCCCAACCTCCAGTCTCTAGCAAAA
This sequence comes from Terrapene triunguis, assembly GCF_002925995.2. Taxonomy (NCBI): domain Eukaryota; kingdom Metazoa; phylum Chordata; order Testudines; family Emydidae; genus Terrapene; species Terrapene triunguis. The sequence continues at coordinate 21,392,448 of NW_020664447.1, forward strand.
CTCCCATTGGAAAAGCTATGGGATAAAATTACTAGGAACTCTACCATCTCCTCCTCCCAATTACTTACACTCTTAAAGGGAGTTTTGTGTAAGGAATATCAGGTTCAATATAAAACTAGACCCTAAAAAGTTTGGTGGGGGGAGAAATGTGGAGTTCCTACTTATTCCATTCCCCTAGCTCCTAGAGCACAAAGGATACATTATAACAAATGATGTAGAAGGAGCAATACACTTTAATTGTAATCAAGAACACACAGGTTCTTTGTTATCAAGTTATTCGGAAATAATATATTAAACTTTACTCATCTGATTTGTCAAAGTTTGTAAGTAGAAAGATGGGCAAGGATCTACTAATGCAAAATCTGTAACAGGTGCTCTTATAGGATCAGACTCAGGAAGACACTAAAGCAAATGCTTAAGTCCATTCTATTCAGGACAATGCTTAGGCATGTGCTTAACTTTATGCACATGCTTAAATTACATTGATTTCAAGTTCTCCTGAACTGGGCCATCATTATTATAATAAATGTAAACAGCACAGTGCCTTTCAGCCTGAAGTGTCCTAGAGAACTTTAAAAACTGATACTCAAATCACAGTTATTGCACAGCAAAACACCCCTCTTCCCCCACATAGAGAGTAGCAAAGCAAAACATCTCTTTTCCAAGCGGTATTATTATACTGTGGGAGAGGGAATTTGGCTAGGCACCAGGATACCTTATTCTTACAAAAGTGGCAGAAGATCTTTCATATGCACTCATCCTTTGGGCCTCAGTTACTATATACACTGCATCAGAAAGGCAACACCTGCAGAAGTACAACTCCTCTAAAACCATGCTGGGGCATTGGCTCATTACTGACTCAGAGGGAAGAGTAACATTCACTGACTCTTCAGCACCTACTCGAGGTGTCCCCATGCAAGTGCTAACCCAACTCAGCTCTGCTTAGCTTCCCAGATCAGGAAGCACCACTTAGCAAAAGGTGTTGCAACCACTGTAACTACCCTCAGCATTTATATTTTAGGAATAAATTATTCAGTATAATCTCTTCATGGATTCTTGCACTGCAACATCATTAGGGATCCTAGCTTCATTATAAATACCTAAATAAACCTGAAATTACAGAAAGAAAGCAAATTAGGATAGGCTAGTATAGGGTAGGAAGGCTCTGTACCTGAGATAGTCTCTCCTGCAGAGTTTCCTGCCCAGTTTATAGTACAATCGTCTCCCCACCTCTCCAAGCCTGCATCCACACAGGTCACAGCTGAGGCAGTCCTCGTGCCAATACTGATCGATGGCTTTCAGGAAATAACGGTCCCCAATGTTCTGCTGGCAACCTCCACATGTCAGCAGTGAAGGGGGAATTTGGAGCACTTCATCCACTGGCTCCCTGAGAGAATGAAACAATTGTTGGAGAAGGGAAAGCCCTTTAAACTCAACCAAACAAGCAAAAAATCAAACCAGTCGCCTAATTAGAACAGGAATTATGGCCAGATTATTCTCCCATTGAAGTCAATGCCAGCCCCCTTCACCTCCTTGTTATCAATGGGAGCAGGAGTAGGCTTTTTTCATTTGTTTTACAAACAGAACAGCCTAATATTTAGGAAATCACCAAAGGTGGCAAAAACATTGTTAATTCTTTGTTTCTTCTTGTGCAAAGACTAAGTTGCAAACATGACAATCTGTACAACACCTCTAGCTGTTCATTGCAGTAAACACATTTAACATATTGTAAATGAATTGTCTGTACATGTATACCACTGCCCTCTACTGAAGAGAATAAAAATGTCTAACTATGAGTCATAGTCACCACACTGCTATAAAATAAACAAGATTGTCCTTTAACACACGAGGTAAGGGACAGTGATTTTGGAGGAAGAGAGTCTGGATTCACTGTCTCAGTGAAGTTCTGATTGTGCTTCTGCATATGCTGATGACAACTTAGAGACAACCATTAAGTCCTGGGATTTTTTATAATCATTTTGGTATTTTAAAGTAGTTCCCTTTTATCCATAGCAAAATGTAGCAATGCCTTCCCTACCATGAAAGGGACATCTTACATGGTGTTTTTCAATAAGATTACTATGTTTATCAGTAAGTATTTAAAAGGGACACCCATCAAACAGTATAAACCCCAAGATCTATCTATAGATTGTTGAGGACCACGAACAGTATTGTAAAACAATTGCACTCTTAAAAAAAATACACACTCATTCTGTGGGCTTGAACCTGCAGTCCTCGTTCTGCAGAGTTGCTGCAATCAATGGGAATTCTGCCTTAAAAAGGGCTGCAGGATTAGAAGATGTATACTAAGAGTCCTCCAGGGTTGTTGCATGGAATTAAACTTTCCTTTGAGGAAGGTACATTTGAAGGCTAAGCCTAAAGATAGCATCTGTTTGAATAACATTAAAAATGAATAAATACAACAGGCAAGACTCTGGCCCCATGGAAGTTTTGCTCTTGACTTCAGTGGTGCCAGAATTTCACCCAACCTTACTACAATACTTTTTTCCTCCTGGTTAATGCAACCAAGAGTCTGACTCTGATCTCACCTTCACTGGTTTTACACCAGTATAACTGCACTGACTTCAAGGAGTTACTCCTGATTTATACACATGTGGATGAGAGGAGACTCAGGTCCCAAAACTGTATTGTGGTAGTACCTTAAGGGGTTTTTTTTGAAGCAAATATTCATCCACAGTATTTTGTTCCTATACCAGTCTGACACCTCATCATTTTTAAACAAGAACAAGAAGGAATGGATCTACTAATACAGGGGATGAAGCCATAATTTTCTGCAAATACACTTTAAGAAAGTCTCACTGTTGCCTGTTTGCACCACTTTGCAAGTTCTGCCAGAAACACTACTGGCAAAAAATTAAAAGAATCGCCTATAGGCTTAATCCTGCAAGGTGCTGAGTACCCTAGCCTTGATCCAGCAAAGCATGTAGGGCCTTATACAATGCTCATTGAAGTCAGTGGAAATAGGACTCCATTGGATTAGACCCTTAAGCACATGCTTAACTTTAAGCATGTGACCAGTCACATTGAATTCAACTACTCACATGCACATGCTTAAGTGCGTTCCTGAATCAGAGCCAGAGCCCTCAACACCTGGCAGAATCTAGCCCAATATTCTTAAGTACCTTATTCAGTTATTGATATCACAATCTGTGGACAATTTGCTTTTATTACATACTGCAACTGCACTGCTGAGGACAGAATGTAACTACACTGCCAGAAAGAAATCTGGCTGTTTAGCATTTCCAACAGGCCAGGGAAACTAACATTTTTCTACCACCTTCACTTACTGAAAAAAACAGTTTCCTAGTCAAAAATGACTTTCTTCAGTGTCTGAAAAACGTACAGTGCTCCAGAACTTCCATCCTAAAGACTGCAGTCCTTACTTAGGCAAAACTCCCTCTGACTTCAGAATTCAGTCATAAGATAGCATCTGCTCTTACGCACTTCCATTTTCACTCTTCACAGTTTATATAGCTGTGTCCTAACATTCTTATGACTTGCAGTCCACACCTGCCAGCCCAGTATTGCCAGTAAAGTCAATGGGAGTTTCTACATGCAAAGGATCAGACCCTAGAATTTCAAAGCATATAGAGGCAATGCCTTACAATTGCGTCATAAGTCAGAACGTCGCAACTCGGAACCGCAATCTACTCTATTGCGGGACTGAGCATCGTAAACTTGAAACCTATAGTCATAAGTCGAATCAGGGTATCAGTGTAGAACCACCATAAGTTCAGTTCGTTGTAACTCGAACATCATAAAGTCAAGGACTGCCTGTACCTCTGTGCCCTGTGCCTTTCATGCAGTGCTACTCATAGTACCATCCAATCACATATATAACTATAAAGGAATGCATGATGTTTCTGTGAGGCTGGCTTGAAAACATCAATGCACTAAACAACACACATAAGCCAAATAATATAAACAGGGCATTATACCCACAGAACAAAGCACTGTGTTTATCTGCAGTAAATCCTACAGGTCCACAAGAATATTTTAGGGATATGAGGAGATAAGGAAGCAGCTTTTCCACAATAAATGCAGCCCTTCTTTTGGGAGTTCAGATGTACACATACGTGCACCAATATCAGGAACCATGAGTTCGTTATTTCAAAGCCCAAGTCAGGTACTACAGTCTTACACTTTGGCAGATGATCTCTTGAGCTGCTTTCCAGCCCTGAGTCTATGTTTATTTTTAATAGAATTTCTGTTTCATGCATTAGCTTTTCAATGTGCTTGGATTTCATACCAAGCAGTTATTCACTAGAACATAAAGTAGGTAAATAAATAAATATTGCTACTACTTTGTAGTTGAAACCTTAAAAAAAGTACCTAGAAGGTTAAATTACAATTCCTTAAAAATCAATGGGAAATGAGAAAAATGGTAACAAATGCAAAATGTCTGATATGACATATTAACTGCCTTGGAGCATGTGTGAGTTATGTTTTACACACATTAGATTAGGGCTTCAGAAGACAACATTCTTAATGACTTACAGGAAACAAAGCCCAAATTAATTAAATTTATAGGGGGAAATAATATTTTAAGTTTTACGTTGAAAACCAGGACTTTACAAGAGTTTTTTCTCTCTGTAATATCACGGTGCCCCTGAGACACAGACAAGTGCAATGCGCTTAATCCTGCTCTTGAGATGTACAGCCCTGGAATTCAGTGGAATGACACCACACATTGTGGAGCTGAATTAACACTCCTCTTGCAATTAAGTGCCTGCATGTGCTTGGTGTCCGAATGGATGGCTCCAGGAAATCTACTGAAAGAGCCAGATCATAATGCTACAATCAGTTACTGAATTTATGTAACCTCTTCCACAAAGGTGGCAAATGAGAACAAATGTCTCCTCCCACGCCCTCTGTGTATCAATTCTTTATATATTTGTGGTCCATGTATGGAACCCCTCCCTCCCCCACACCACCATTATAATCTTTTGAAAGTTTCAAACTGACTTGTAGTATGAAAATGTGGAAGTTGTACACCATCAGATAACAGCTCTGACCTTTCAGTCTAGTCAGCTACTTCGGCAGATTAAACATGGAGCAGAGACTAAAAACAAGTTAAGCTTTGGAAAGTATTATGCACCCGGTATCTCTGAATTACTCTCATCAGCATCACTGAATCTCAAGAAGTGAGGAGAGGAGAATGTACTGATCTTAAGGGTTGTTAGATTTTTTCAAACAGGAGGTTTATTCTGGCACGTATTTCACAAAACCTGAGAAATCTGATGAATCTATAATTTGGTTTCAACTCAAAATGGGGAACTGGATGTCTCTGGGCTGGTGCTGCCATCCACATGATTAGCACACTGATATCCACAGAGGTTGCCTAGTCCAGCACCAGCTCAAAGAAATCTACCAAACCTCCCCATTACAGGCACCAAAGTGACACACTACCAAATCCACCCAGGTTGTAATATATTACAATGGCAGCAGGGTTTGGAAGGGGTGGTGGTGCTCCGGACTTTGTTGCATGCAGGGATATTATTTTGAAGGTAAAAGCAGCCCTAGTATATTTCTGAACCACCTTCTACCAGAAAGAGATCTCCAAAGCATCTCCCTAGAACTGGTGCTTACACAAAATAAACAATAAATAAATAATAATAATTAATAACAACAACAATAATAAAGGACTCTTGAAGCTCATAAAGTCCTTTTCAAGCCCATTTGTTGGAGAAGCTCAATATCCATCAAAAGGCAGAGGGGGGTTAGGAAAGAAAAAAAGGCCACTTACTCGGAAGGATCGAGGCTTTTCCTCTCGATGGCTGATGACATTGGCAGGGCTTGTTCCTTTGTAGTGTCTCTGGTAGGATCTGCCCCCTCTGCCCCGACAAAGGCTGTCTGCTCCTGATGCCTTTTCACCAGCTGAGTTTCCCCTCCACCCCCCAATGACATTCACAGGATTTCCTCCTGCAGCACCAAAGAGAGAAAGAAATATGGGTTGCTGCTGCTGGGTTATGTCTCCGCAAGGCTGACCCTTAGGATCTAACCTCCCATCCTTGCAATGCTCCTCCTGTTTGCTGCGTGGCTGGGCAGCCCCAGCTGCTGCTGCTGCTGTTCAGATCACTGATGGAAACAGACTGTCTCAGCTGTCACTGCTGCTTACCCTGGAGTCCCCTTTGCTTTGCTTATGCTTTCTGCCTGGACAGCTCTGTACATGCTCTAGACTGAGATAGGTGCATATGCCGCAGATGCAGAGAGCAGCAGCATCCTTATTATTATTTAGCTCAGCCCCGAGTCTCTGGTTTCATTTCCTTTTTCCTGATCACGATTCAAATACAATAGAAGGAAATCACACTTAAAGAGACAGCTGCCCATTTCTTAACTGGACTCCGGGGGATTTAGCAACACAAACAGCAGCATCACGACCGAGTTGGCTTCTTAAAGGGCCAGTAGCACCCTTGCCACAGAGTCCGTGCTGGGGAGCTGACTTCGCATTTTTACAACCCTGTGCAATTTAAGATTACGATACAGTTTTGCAGCGAGCGAACAAACAGATATGCAGCCTGAAAACGATCTTCTGGGCGTGTATCAAGTACCTAGTACTATTTTTACTGGCATCTTTAATCACATATATTACCAAAAGCACTCTAAGGTAATGGTATCTCTCTCTCTCTCGCTGTGTGTGAGTTCAGTGCTTTGAGGTCCAAAAATAAAAAGCATTATGTAAGAACTAAATATTACTATTATTATCTACCTAGCTATGAGCCAACTAGGTCCACCTAAGCTATGTCTCTGCCTCTTTTATTCTATGGTTTGATAGTCATCAGGTATCAGCACAATTGATCCTCACCTAGTTCATGATGGGTAATATAGCAAATTTATACCTTATTGCTGTTTGCTGCTAATTAGCTAGAAAAGCTCTGGAGTGGGAGGTTATTGATCTGTAATTAATCACGTAAACACTAGAGATGGGAACCTATGTGACCATTTCAGCTATCTCCCCACCCCTTGGCAGTCTTCAGCCCTTACTCTCCCTCAAGGCAGGAGGGTTCTCTGCAGTGCATCCTGGAGCGGAGTGATTTACACCAGCAAAATTAAACCTACTACTGCAATTACAGCATTTTGCCTTCCTCTGAAGCATTAGGTACTGGCCACTGCTGGAGGCAGGGCCCTGGATTAGATGGACCATCTGCTTCAGTAATTGCGATGTAAAAGATCAGAAATAAAGTCTGAGTGAAGAATGAGAGAAATAGTTCACTTATATATTGAATCCCATTCAGGAATATATTTGGTCTATTTTTATTACCCCAGTCTCATTTTATTAACCCCTTGATCCAGTTCTTTGGTCACTGGGGCAATAACACCAGAGAAACATTAAGGGTCTGATCCAAAATCCAGTGAAGTCAGCAGAAAGACTCCTATGGACTTCAAGGGGGGGCTGGATCAGGCCCTAACAAATCTCTGAAGCCATCTTTGATTATTAGGAAACACCCATCCATTTTATTTAAATATACTGTGTCCAATATACTTTAAAGTTACAGTATGATAGTCACATTCATAATCCAACATTTTTTACTAAAGGAAAAAGCACTTAGTCTTCATCGGCAGGATGGAATGGTGATATAAATATTTCATGTCAGACATATTAACTATGATCAGGAGCAAAAAGTAAACCTTCCAGAAAGAGAGAATAATTAAACTACCAAAAGACAGAATAATTAAACTGCTGGGGCCTTTATTAAGATGGCTTGAAGGATTAATAACTGAATTTTAAGGGGGACCAAGAATAAATGTAAGGACTTCAGTTTTTTTTTTTAAATTAAAGGGACCAAGGGTTCAATCCTACCAGGAATGGAGCACTGCTATGAGGCCACTGACTGGCCTCCAGTCAGACCACCTCAGGCCAGGCCTGGAGCTGGCTACTAAACAGAGAAGACTCAATGAAGTTGATGAGCCACCCAACCTGCTTAAATTGAAGCGTGTGCTTAGAGGCTTGGCTGGACTGGGCAAGAGTGCTCAGTACCCTGCGGGATCAAACTGAAAGAAATGTAACATTTTACAATAAATATATTGATCCAAATTCTGCCCTCAGTTAACTCTGTGCAATTACTAGATCCTTAATAAAATGCCAGAGTCAGTGGGGTTGCACAGCAGTAACTGAGCGTGGAATTTAGCCCGCTGTATCTTCTTATTCTCTACATATAGTGCATTTGCACCTGCCTGCATCTTGCATTTGATCCTCTATGTCCAGCAGTAGGTTATATAACTTTGTAGCTTAATTTTTTTTTAATAAAGCATGGATTGGTTGTGAAAATAACCTTAACACTGCATGTGTGAAGTCAAATGTTCTAGATGGGATTGCTCTCAAGGACAGTCAATATTCAAAGTTCTAGCTCCAAAACTTTCCGTTTTTTTTTTAAATAAAATTTATTTATTTAAAAACCCAAAACAGTGCACACATTTACAGGAAGAGCCTATTGGACAGTACAGTCCCGCCAAAGAGAAAATCACTCAATGCAAACCTAACAATGGGTAGACAACTTTTGAAAGAAACATTTTGGGTTCAATCCTGCCAGGAATGGAGCACTGCTGTGAGGCCACTGACCTCAGTCGACCACCTCAAGCCAGGCCTGAAGCTGGCTTCCAAGTAGAGAAGGCTCATCGAAGTAAATTAGACACCTAATGTGCTTAAAGCTAAGCATGTGCTTAAGGGTTTTGCTGGATTAGGCAAGAATACTCCGCATCCTGCAGGATCAAACCCTTAACCAATAAGAACCTCTCCCGTCTGGAAATGGCTGAACAAGGTTCAAAGCATCTGGCTAAGAAGCTGAAGCAGGCTGTATATGCATTTCAGGTACAGGGTTTGACTCAGGCTTTCAGATCCTGGGCAATATGCCTAAAGAAGGTGATATGCTCAGTTGCTTAAGTAGACAGCCTGTGAAAGTGCTGATGGTGCTACATGATTCTTACAGATACCACCTATCTGCAAGTCTAAAGAAAAGCATGATGACCACCAGAAGAAGCAGCTCTCTCAAACTCCCTATTCTCCATGGAGATAAGATGCCAGCAGGCGGTAGGGTGGAGAGAACTGGATATAGAGGAAAAAGCAGATCACTTTGCTGGTGTGTAAGATAACAAATGTTCGTTTCACTGTGCTTAGTGAGAGAGTGCTGCTTGAACTCAACCTAGTTAAACAAACAGTAATCAGGCAATACTGCATGAGTATTAAAGTTGTCATGGTACCTTAAATAGGCTGCACTACAAAGACACAAGGTAAGATTAGGCTCCATATGACAGGTGCAATTTCCAAAACCAAAAGAAGGTCACTTTGCAGGCAGCACAGTGGCTGAAGACAAACTGTCAGGAAGAAGTAGTCTGCATTGATGGGCATGCACCAGACTGCAAGATTTGTCTGAGTGGAATTTCCATAAACCGTGCTTAATTTGTGCCAGGGCTTGCCAGGGCTGAGCCCAGCACCTCTAGGCTTGGCAGTTCATAGCCCTGGCACCTCTGGGCTTGCCGCATCAGTTATGAAAGTAAAAATATTGCTTGAGTCCCGGCACCTCTTTCATTACAAATTAAGCACTGCCCATAAGCATCTAAAATAAGTGCCTTTCCCTAAATTTTCAGTGGCTGGATTCAACACCAAGTTCTAAAGAATTAACAGACTGAAAGCTGAGTAAGGAAGTGCTCACCATCCTAATTAAGAACTGGTTTTCTAGCAGCTCTATTAGGGTGAGGAAAATGCACATAGCAAAGTAATGGATTTCGTGAGACAACTCAATTTTTCCTTACCAGGTTTGTAGACGATAGATACTGATTCTGATGAGAAGGACAGTATTCTAGTGGGCAGAGCAAGAGACTGGGAATCAAGATGGGCTTTCCCCCCACACTATCTGGGCAAGTCGTTTAACTAATTGTGCCTCAGTTTCCCCATCTGTAAAATGCTTATCTCCCTCAATGGAGTGCAAGCTTAATTAATTCATTTTTATCTCCTTATGAGGAATGCTACAAAAGTACAGAGTGCTATTAATTGCTAGAAACTGCAGTGCCTATGTTTCCTGCATGGGGACTAAAAGGCAAGTATTATTTGTAGTGTAATCTTTTCTTGTCATTGTACCTTTCTCCAGGATGCCATGTTTTCCAGTGGTGTTTAACACAGCTTTTCATAATCATTGACCGCTTGGAAATCATGAGCAATGAGTGTTGGTTTCAATTAACTTTCATTAAGATGGATGATCCTGTAGACTTGCTCTTGAACCAAGGCCTAGATCAAATCCAATGTTGCTGACTGTATTTATCATGCAGAACATGTGCACTAAAGGGCTGTGAATAAATTGGCTGGCTACATCAGCATATTTCTCAATGAGAGCATTTTATATAATGTTTCATCGCTCCTATGAAACAGTGTCATCCAAGCAAAGAGCTAAATTTGTGCATTTCCAAAGAACTGCACCCCCTGTTGGAATCTGGGGAGCCATCGTTATCCTTGCTTTTGATCTCAACTTATGCGAGGTACCAGGACTCCCTCTTGTACTAACAGAGCTCAGCCTAGCCAGACCTTAGCATTATTTTAAGGCTGACTGTATCTGAGCATTTCCCATAGATTGCATTGATAATGTGGAACCATTTCAGATCACACCAGTTTATAGACGCAAAGGCCGAGAACTAACTTTATTTCTTTCAACTATAATGGATGAAAATCATTTTGCTTTTTACCTTAAAGTGCAGTTAATGAACCATTGATGCAAGAATAGAATCTCATTGACTGTGTGGTGGGTTAGTTGCTAGCCCTCCGGCTATTAGGCCAGAAAGGTTTAGAATCAAAACCATGTCTAGTGGTTAGAGCAAGATTGCCAAAGTTGTATACATACTTGCGTACAATTACACCATTAGGATGTACACAATTAGATCAGGGGTTTGGCTGTCAGGACTCCGGGCTGCTATTCTTGATTCTGCCACTGTTTCACAATGTGACCATGGGCAAATCACTTCATCTTTTGTGCCTCGGTTTCCCCATCTGCAAAATGGGGGAATCAGGGCTTGTATATGTGGTGAGTTACTGAGTAGCAATCCAGGATCTAAATCTACCACACACCAGCTTGCTACACAGTAATTCACTGTATGGACATTACTACCACCCACTGAAAGTTCCGGACTGCAGTTTAGCATGTGCGGAAAGCTTGTGCACTGTAGGTTTACACCCTGGCTTGCTGTGCAGTAATTCGCCGTGTAGAGAACTCCTTAGCTGTATCTACTTCACGTGAGCTGTGTGATAATGATTGTACAGTCCTTGGAGTTGCTCGGATGAAGGTCCTATAAAAGTGTAAAGCTGCCACTACAGTGCAAGCTGCACTGTGAGAAGTGCAGGCCTTCTGCTAAGAGATGTAACTGAGGTGCTTTGTGTCCACCTGTGATGTCAATTACAGAACTCAGTTTACTTTATGAAAACTATATGTGACCTACTGCTGAGCACATATTGGCTACTCTATTACAGTACTATCCTGTTACATTGCAAAGGGCTGCTTTGAGATAACTCAAATGTGAAAGGCAACATACAAAAACATATTCTTTTCCTTTTTCATTTACTACTTTTTCAAGGATCTGGAAAGCTCTTTTATCCAATAACTTTGTCAATGCGCACTGCATCATTCTAAGTGCTGTTTCTTTTATATGCAGGACGCTACACCTTTAAAAAGAGCTAGCTGCTATCATCCTTTTTAAGTTTTCTAGGGACGGAGATGGTGATAGGATGTTAGGGAGGTTTCTCTGAGTGAGGAGAGCAGGATCTAGCCCTAATTGCTTTTGAAACTCTTGGTAAATCATGTATTGAGAGGACTTGAAAAGTCCTGGCCAAGGACACACTTGTCTTTTTTCAGGATTAACCTTTTCCTTCAATTGAAGAAAACAATGAAGTCTGCAGTTTGGGTGAGGGTTGCACTGGGATTGTGGAATCTAGACTTTCAGATAAGAAGATAAAGTGCAGAAAGAAGATCTAGTGACTAAATGTTTTGCCTTATTTTTTTCAACAGGCAACAAAGATGAAATCAGCCTGCTTTTACAGCCGAGAGAAAGCTTCCACGGCAGGTCACACCACTGATGATGAAAAGTAAGTTATAGGCAGCCAGATGAAAGGATATTTCACTGGAGAAATGTGTAAAGTTTTTTTTTCTCTCTTCCTCCCTCTTTCTTTATTGATTTCTCTCGCTCCCATCAAGACTTTGCTGCCTTGTGCACAAGCGCAATCCAATTACCGTAAGCTCCTTCCTCCACAAGGCTATTGCTCTTCAGTGTCATCCTTCCAAGTAATTTGCACTTTTCCTGTGGTAAGTACTTTTGCTCTCTCTCTCATGTGCCACTGCTCAGGCACGTGAGTCACAGGGTATGGCTACACTGCAATCAAGAGGTATGATTGCAGCACTTGTAGACATACATGAGCTAGCTTTGATCTAGCCCAGGACTTTGGGTACATACAGACTCTTGCATACAATTACACCATTAGGGTGTGGACGGAGAGGAGCACTTTCTGGCTAATGGGCACAACGCTCTTATTTTAGTGTTAAGGGTCTGATCCTAAGCCCATTGGAGTCAAGGGAAAGATACCCATGGACTAAGTGGGCTTGGGATCAGGCCCTAAAAGAATTACTGCTCTTAGAAAATGACCACTGAGTGTGAGTACAATAGTTGGTCCCTCCTAGGTGGAAGGCCCAAGGGCATTATTGGGCAACAAGAGATTCTGTAGTTCAATGTCCCCAGGGAAGACTCTGTCTATTATAATGATAATCTTTAGTACTTATATGGCAGTTTTCATCTTCCAATTGCATTTAGGGTGACCAGGCAGCAAGTGTGAAAAATCGGGACAGGGGGTGAGGAGTAATAGGAGCCTATATAAGAAAAAGATCCAAAAATCGGGACTGTCCCTATAAAATCGGGACATCTGGTCACCCTAATTGCATTACAAACACTAGCATAATTTGTGTGCAGGTAGCCTACATGGTTTCACATTGCTATTCACCAGGCTGTTTAGTAAAAAGACAGATTTGTAAGATTATCCCTGGCATTAGTTGGTACACACAATGCCCAGTTCATCCATTAGTAGATGGAGTCTCCTGGTAGACGCAGTTGCCTTGGCATCACTATTAGATGCATTAACCCTGGCATCACCTGACAATATACACCATATCTCTAATGTCACTTAGGACTTACACTAACCTTGTTGTCACCTCCCACAGTGTTTCCATTCCTATTTTTAATTACTCGTGAGCACTTAAATACTGTGGTGATGGGTGTCACAGACCTGCAGATAGATTAGGTACATAGCAGCACTAATCTCATCACCACCAGATCTACATGGGCATCTGGAATCACAAGGAGGCTGTGTGGCCTAGTGGATAGACCATAGTGTGTAGAAAACCTGGGTTCTATTCCTGGCGATGCCACTGGTCTGCTGGGTGACTTGGGGCAAGTCACTTCCCCTCTCTGTGTCTCGGTTTCCCCATCTATACAGTGCGGGTAATGATACCGACCTCCTTTGGGAAGCTCTTTGACATCTACTGATGAAAAGTGCTAAATAAGAACTAACTATTATTATTGAGGAGTCTCTGAAGAGTAGCATAGGTAAGTGTCCTGCCTCTGCAATGCCTAGACCACCAAGCCAGCTGTAACAAACAGCAGCACAGAGAAACAAAGTTCAGATCCTGGAGCTCAGCATTTGCACCGTTCCTTAATCTCTCAAACCCTGTCACTCTCCCTCCGTAGTCCCTATATATATTCACCCACTATCCATCTAACCCTTTGTTATGCTGCACCCCCGGTTGCAGCTTTATCTTCAGGCCACTGCACTGTAGCCCTTTATCCTCACCCGCACACATTATCCCACAAGCCTACATTCAACTGATCTTCTAACACTTCTTAACAGGACAGAAATCTCCTCACCAGGGAATGTCTGATGCATCATTTGAGTTATTTTTTGTACATAACGAGGTTGTGTTGCAGGCATTCCAGTCACCTAATTATTATCCTTGACCTTGGGAAAAAAAATCTGAGTGCATTTAATAATAACCCCAGTGAGCTGAGGCAGCTTTGCAATTACGTTGCATAATGTTGTCACGCAAAGGGGGTTGCCAGGGAGATAATGGTAAACACCAGCCTCAGTTCTGTCGGAAAAATAATTGGAGTCATCTCCCTTTGTGGCTGGTGCAGAGGAGCAAACTGGATGGGTAAATTTTCAGTTACCGTAGACATCAGCAACAACACTGCACTTCACCATTGACCAGATCATTAGTCCCCTTTAAATGCTATGGCCATAAATTGTCTGGCTCCCTCTCAGTACACACAAGAGTGCATGTAGGCATCATTGCAGTGTGAAGCCTGAAAGCTGGCTGCATTATAACCTTTATTTTTTTCATGCTGTTATTACATCTCCTCTGATTATTTACAATGGTCCTATCAAACTGCTGCATTTGTCAATGAATCCATCACTTCTGACAACTCCATAGATAATATAATCCTAGTAGTCTTGTAAATGAGGGGCTAAATTCTCCTTTCAGTTACACTGGTCCAACCCATTGACTTCACAGGGGTCACACAGAGTAATCAAGTGAAGAATTCAGCTCCTGGCAATTCCCTGTTATTCTACCTCCTTGCTTTCTGCACTAATTGCTGCTATACAACATCTGTTTCATCTCAAAAGGGCCTCAACAGCTGTTGTCGGTACCACCTCTGCTTTGCCAGCATATAAGGATGCTTAAATGAATGTAGAAGAACTGGGATGCTTTGAGGCTCTCTGGCAAAATTGTTAGGTACTTTCCTACCCATTCTTGGTCACCAAACAGCATCTGTATTTGCTCCTCTTCCCCCCACCCCCTTACCTATTATTCACAGAAGCTCTCCCTTGAAACGTGTTGTTTTCTGAATGGACATTTTAGCATTGGAAAACCTGGTTAGCATGGGGCGGTTATGAGAGAGGTAGTTTCAGGGCTGATGTGAGTTATACAGCTATATCCAGAGGTGCCCACAGATATTTCAGCAAGAATTTGGTTCTTGTCTGTGTTTCAATCAGACACCTCACTCTGCAATGAATTAGGATGTGAACATTCCAGGCTAAATTCTGCTCTCAGTGACACCCATGAAATCCCATGGTAACAAAGCACCAAATTTGGCCCTAACAGATATAGACTTTAAGGCCAGAAGGGACCATCATGACCATCTAGTCTGATCTCCTGCACATTGAAGCCCACAGAACCTCATCCATCCACTCCTGTAAATAGATGCTTAACTGCTGGCTGAGTTACTGAAGTCCTCAAATCATGATTTAAAGACTTCAAGTTACAGAGAACCCACCAAGTTTAAACTTGCAAGTGACTTGTGCCCCATGCTGCAGAGGAAGGCAAAAAGACCCCGGGGTCTCTGCCAATTTGAGCCAGGGGAAAATTCCTTCCCGACCCCAAATGTGGCAATCCATTAGACCCTGCGCATGTGAACAAGACCCAGCAGCCAAATACCTCAGTTGACTGGTAACTCGGGAAAATGTGTTCTCTCTCATTCATTCAGCATCCCCTTGGTGTTTCCAACTCTTCTTTCATGGAGCTTTTAAAGGTTTTCCCTTGTTCTACCTAGGAAGCCCCTTGCAGCTCTGCCATTGGAGCTAAGGCAGAGTGTATGGACCAGTAGTGGCCTTCCTGGTGGTTTGCAAACTGAAACGTTTGATGACCCATGCAATGTAGGCTTGGGCTGTTGGGAGGTGAGGTCTTTCTCTGACAGAATAAAGAAGTCAGAGAACAATTGAGCTATGCCATTGGGTTCACATCTCCACCCCGCCTGATTGCTCCTGTAGCTCCCATCCCCCAGTCTGTCTGAAAGCTCCAGGTCCTATTTCCAGGATGCCTTTTCTCACTGAGCAATCAGACTGTCAGTTGGCACTGGTTCTGGTTCTTACTGATTCCGGTCAAGCCTCTTGTTCTCTACCGTGGCTGTCCATTAGCTGCTTATACCTTTGGCATTAGCAAACTGTCTCCTGGCCATGCAGCGCAGACCCTGCCACACTATAAGTGCACTCAGCATTGCAGTATTGCTGTTATTTCCCTACCCCTTCTCAATAGATCTCTCATGATGTCAGACACACTTGTTGGTGCACACACATCTTTTATAGCTGTTCTCTCCTGGCCCCCTCTACCATCCAATTAGAAGGCTGTCAGCGACAAAGCCATCACTCCTCCCGCAGCTCCTGACAACACTGGGCACTGCTGTACTGCTGCAGAAGATTAAAAGAGCCTTTCCTTTGTATTATCCAGTGGCTGCGTGCTCGCCAGAATCCAATTTCTCTTCTCAATGCATGTGTGTATAGAACAACTAATGCTCTACTTAAGAATGCTGTCTTCATCTTTATTAAAAAGAACAAGAACACCAAAATCCAGAGCTGTATATAAACATTTCCCCGCTATTTTCTTTTTACCAAGCCTTAAGAGAACTGCAGACCTTGACAGTTACAGGGTTTAGGGAATGGAGGTGCTTTCTAGTGGTTATAATAGGGGACTGGAATCAGGAATCCCAGGTTCTTTTTAATGATTCATTTAAAAATGATGGTGATTCTATTTCCTATTCGGTGATTGCTCTTTATCTTGGAAGTGCTCTGCAACTGAGAAACAAATGGGTGTGTAATTCTTTCCCCTCTAGATCACTGATTCAGATTTGCTCTAGACTGGTAGTAACTGAAAGTCATTGTACTTGGAAGACTGTTCAGCAACCTGTGTGGTGAATGACAGTCCTGTACATTAACTTTACCACCCAGCATAAAGATTATTGGGTAATACAAAAGAAATGTTGCTTTAACCTTCTGCAGCAGTACAGAGGTGCCCAGATTTGTCAGGAGCTGCAAAAGGAGTGATGGTCTCAGTGCCTAGATCTCAATGGCATTCCAGGAGTTCTACTGAGAGCAGAGTTTAGCCCATTAACTTTCAAACTATGGATTGCATTAAACAGTAAATGTGATGGATGGAATATGTAGGGTTGAAATGCAGTGTAAATTATCAACAAATGCTGTATAACCCCCAAGAAGGGAAACTAGCAATGTACAAACTAGGTTCAAAACAACCTCTCTGTTAATTCGTTTAGTGTCAAATACTGCACTCAGTTACACTGATGTAAATTTGGAGTAACTCCACTGTTACTGCAGTTACACAAGTCCCACTGAGGTCAGTATCTGATCCACACAGATTTAAAGATAAATGCCCTTTAGAATTCCTGATCCCACTATGCAAAATGAAATGCAAGATCAGGGTACTCTTTGAAACTGATAGAAATCGCTCTATTAGATTTCTCTCTCTACCCTCTCTTTTAATCAAATCATTGCACTGTAATCAGCTCCGATTCTAAGTCTCTATCTGTAAGAAACAGAGTGAGCTTAGAAAATAAAATGATTTAACACGTTGTTTCCTTCCTCATTTCTGCCCCGATTGAGTTTATTTCACAATTTCTCCTATTCATATGACTGTGTTGTTCTGCAGCCAGGAAGCCGGTAGGTCATTAATGCCACCTTAGTGTGATACCTTGGCAGAAAGATAGTTAGTGTTACTATTTAATAGGGAATCACTATGTTTGGATTTTCCATTTTAGAATCAGAGATGTCTTCAATGCCTTCTTATTTTCCGAATTCCTAGTCCCCTTAACTCTTACTTACTATATAGGGAACATATACTTTTCATCACAGCCTGTGTCCTAAAATAGGATGTAACCAATATGCATCCACCTGATGCACACAGCAGTAGTAGATATAGCAAAAATGAGCTTTTGGGGGAAATACATCTTTGTTTACTTTCTAAGATAAATATTGCAGAAATTACATCCTTTCAGCTTACAAATTCGTGTCCTGTAGGAAGAGTGGATTTCTTTCGATCACTTTCAGATGATATAAAGAAAAATGCTAGGAATGCTAAAGCCATAATCCTTCTATTCCTTTTGGCTACACTGTTTTGATAAAAATGATTACAGAATCCTCTTGATTTATGGTCAATCTGAGATAAATGTAAACAGGGTATTTGATTCTGAACAAATATGTCTTTCTATTAACACTTGTTCTGAGGATTTTCTGAAGATTTTTACAAGAAGACAAAAAACACAACAATTAAACAATTAAATAAATAAATTCAACACGGGAAGAATATTTACAAGTTGAGATATTTTCCCTGATATGTTTTGTTCTCACCATAGTTGTGAACAATTTAACTCTTTTCATTCTCAACAACATAATTCCCTAGCATTTTCCTGCCCACCATAGTAGGAACAATTGAGGGCAGCAAGAGAATAGTCATTATTTAGCCCTGGAAAATACATTGTTAATTCCGAAGCAGGGGACCTGGGACTGGCTCACTTTCTTCGGCGACACAGAGCAAGGACTCTCCATTGGGATCTGATCGGAGTCTTCTGCATTGTTGCTTTCCCATGAGTTGAGGGGCTGAGGGTCCTTGGTGGACTTCACCCCTCCCTATCCAGACAACCTTCTTGTCTCAGTTTCTGTGACTCTTTTACCCCAGAAAACTGATCCTATTTTTTCCTCTGTGTTCTTGTGAATTAACCGAACCACTAAAGCATAAATTTCTGCATGGAAAAAAATTCTTCTGCCCAGGAAAAGGGCATCACTGTATTTTTATATTTATTTCTACTTCAAGTGGACTTCCTGTCAACAACGCCCTAGAGGAAATAAACCAAAATCTGTTATGCATCAGTCTCTGTACTAAAGTACTTTGCATTCCACAGCTAATAATAGGTAATGATTTTCAATTGACAACTTACTTCCTCCCAAGTGTCATTTATAGACAATGTCAAGGAGAAAACTGTCAGGGACAGAATCATGTTTGAGAATGCAGCTGGCCTGACTTGACTTCCTGTATAGCTGGCTTCCTGTAGACCCCCAACTGCAAACAGCACATTGATAGGCTAGCTTTGTACAGATGGCTTCCTGTGATAGCTCTTCCTGGTCACCACAGCCTGCTGGATACAGACAAATATACATCAGCAATGAGCATTTTATATTTGTAAAACATCTGCATATTTGTCCTCAAGTTGCGGTGACCCTGGTGCAGTTATTCACGCGTGGAACTTTCTGTTCGATCTACTTAGAAAATTATTCATTGAAATATTTACTCAGTACTTCTCTAATTCCAGCCAGCTGAGTAGCTCAAAGGGGTTTGTAGACAATAATGAGTTAAGACTCATAGCACCCAGGTGAGGTAGGTAAATAGCCTTCCAACCATTTCACAAAAAAGTAAATTGAGATACAAAGAGGTTAAGTGACTTGCTCAAGGTCATAGAGTGAGCTGCAAAAAAGAACCTATGATTTGTGACTTGTGGTCCGAAGCTCTACCCACTTCTCAGCTGCTCTGTGAATTCCTTTCATAGTTCGATAAAAAGTCTCCACTTAGTATTAGTATATAATGGGAGGGTTAGTAGCACTATTAAGAGAAGTCATATTTATGGTGCCTCTAGTCTTCAGATTCTTCCCAGATCACCCTCCTTTGTGGTTTTGCTACTTTGTAAGTCAATTGATACACAGCATAGAGCCAACTCTGGACTCCACTCCACTGCTTAGGAGTTACAAGCAGCCAAGGGACAATTCCCCCAGCATAGGAGCCAACATAAGCAGACCTGTACAGTCCCCTCCTTGCCAGTCCTGATATAGGCTGAAAGTGGGAGAGATGTCCCTGTAGCACTGAATGCTCACCTGGGAGTGGTCTAACTTACTCTGGGAGCCATTTTGTCCCCTGCAGCAGCCTAGAATCCAGAGGGTGGAAATATGGCATAATGTGGATAGCCATCTGTCTTGGACGGGTTAGACACAACAAATCCTGCATCTTGGCAGGGGGTTAGACTAGACTGGCCTTGCAGTCCCCTCTTTGACCCTTGCGGTCCCTTCTATCCTATCCGTATGATTGTATAACAACCTTTTCCCTGCCTCCTTCTGGGCTGCACCTTCTGAGCTGTGCCTCTCCGGAGACCTATATATCCAGATCTCCTGGTCAGGCTTCCATACAATCACTCCCAGGCCTGCCGACAGAAATTTTTTTACATTACTGATCTTCTTGTAAAGATGCTGATTTCCAGACTGAATGTGGATATAAATGGGGCAGGCCATAGAGCGTTCTACTTCATGAGCTGACCAGCGTAATGAGATATGTGACACACAGGAGGACTGGTAAGGGACTGAACTTTCTTTCCTGACCCCAGCCTATGCACAGGTAGGTGATAGGTAACACAATGGGGTAGGTAACACGGTATATAAATCAGAGCAGGTTTGATCCCAGAAATACATTACTAAAAGGAGCAATTTCAGAAAAGATGATCAGCACCTAGACTGAGAACAGTAACGGCTTGGTCCTGCACCCACTGAAATCACTGAGAGTTCTGCTCTTTGTCCAGGAAAGCAGGATCAGGCCCTAAAGCTGGAGAACTCAGTGTTATACCTTCAAATAGATACTATTAAATGAAGCACTCTGTGCAATTCTCCCCTGTTTAGACCCATGGGGGGGGGGGTCCTACATATATTTCTGAGTAAAGTACATGTTTGTAGGTTGCAAGCAACTGCTCTCTGAATACCCTGGTTTCTGAGTGCTCTGCAGATACAGTAAATCACTTTTATTGACTAACGTCATTCACCATTGAGCTCCCAGTGACAGTGCTGCAGACTTTGGGACTGGCTCCTGTTTGGGGTGAGAAATGCAGCTGGATCTCTTCCTCATTTAAAATCAAAATGAGAGACAAGCCCATGTTTGATGTTGCTTTCAGTGGTTTTTAACAGAGAGGCAGATTCTTCATCCTGCCTGAGCTCTGATGATAAAAACATAAGAATGTCTGTACTAGGTTAGACCAATCTAGCCCAGTATCCATCTAGCCCAGTATCCTGTTTTCTGGTACCAGATACTTCAGAGGGAATGAACAGAACAAGGAAATTATCGAGTAATCCATTCCCTGTCGTCTAGTCCCAGCTTCTGTCAGCCAGAGGTTTCAGGACACCCAGAGCATGGGGTTGCATCCCTGACCATCTTGGCTAATAGCCACTGATGAACCCATCCTCCATGAACTTATCTAATTATTTTTTGACTCCAGTTATACTTTTAATACAAGAACCAGGGGACACCAAATGAAATTAGTAGGCAGCAGGTTTAAAACAAACAAAAGGAAGTACTTCTTCACAAAGCACACAGTCAGCCTGTGAAACTTGTTGCCAGGGGATGTTGTGAAGGCCAAAAGTATATAATAGGATTGAAATAACACCCAGTGCCTCTCCTCACTGTCCTGTACTATGTACATATTTAGACATTTCATTTAGGGCCTCATCCTGTGAGGTGATAAGTGGCCCTCAACTCCCACTGTCTTCAATAGGAGTTGAGGGTGCTCAGCACCTCACCGTATCAGACCCTTAAAGCACTATCCTATCCAGCTTGCCCAGCTTCAAGCAGGAGTAGAAAGTATTTCCTCAGCATTTGGGGTGACTCTTAGCTTCATCCAGACAAAGCTAAACCTACACTTGACCCTTCACTTCACATGCACCCTCAAACTCCTATGGAAGCTGATGGGTGTCTGAGATGCACAAAGAATGTAGGAGTAGGCCCATATTGTGTAAATATTTTCCATTTGAAAACAATCATTTGCCTCCCCATTGATTTATCACAGCACAATGTGTAATTTTTCCGATGAAAATTAGCAGTAGCAGTCGGCTAGACATGGCATGACTCTTGGATAATGAGAAAGCTTTGCTAGTGTACATCTCTCAGAACTAATATTTACCTAGACTACTTCAGCTTTCATAAGCTTTGATGGCTATCGAATCATATGCTGATCAGACTGGGTGGAATTCACTTCAGTCACATACAATCAGATTCATTCCTACAGGCTAGAATAGTGGCTGCTACCCCTCCATGCCTCTTGCACAAGGTGTTAGGACCACTGGATCCACACAAAGGCAGATCCCACTGCCTGTTCCCTGACTTGCTCCCAAAACCACCTTCTGCCAGGACCTAGATGAGGTGGGCGTGTGGGCCCAGACTGGGGCATACAGTGTGTGAGAGGACACCCAAAGCAGCAACTCTGCCAATTGTTCCCCTGTCCAGCTGCCCTGCAGTGGCACAGAAGGCATTGCATAGCCCTTCATGTGAAGGTGATTTTCACTCTTTATAGCTATTAGGCCAAATTCTGCTCTCAGTTATACAAGTTCAAGGAAGTTATTAGTCCTGATTCTTCTCTCACACTGATCTTACACTGATATAACTACAGCTGAGTAGGAAACAGTTTTCCTGTCCTGGGAAAAATGTCAAGATTTCAAGACAATGTCCCATACCAAATAGAGACAAAAGTCAAAAATGTCAAAAATTTTCTCAAACCAATCGCCCCCACCCTCCAAAAAAATTCAGTTCAGGTCAATCCAAACATTTTATTTAGATTTTAACCTTTTTTGTTTAATTATTTTAAACTATAAATTAACTTAATTTTCAAAACAAAAAGTCATTTTGAACCAAAAAATTGAAACTTTTCATTTCAAAAATATGGTAAGGGGACATTTTGACCGTTTCAAAGTGTTGTTTTTTTTTTGTCAAAACTTTTTTGAAAGAGGAAAAGCATAAAAACTGATCATTTCCTGTGAAAACCTGGTTTTGATAAATCGGCATTTTCCAACAGAAAAGCATGTCATTGAAAAACTTCCAGCAGCTCTGGATAGAACTCCATTGATTTAATCACTTATTCCTGATTTACTCCAGTGAAGGAAGAGGAGAATCAGGCCCATTGGATTGGGGTAAGCATTTGGCCCACTTTTGTTATTGGATCAGATGTGTGATCCACCCTGGAGTGAGCACATTGAGACATGTAGAACCATGGATGCATGTAACAGGCATATTGTCGCTGATTCGGAATTACTCTGTTCCTATGCTCAGTGCAGAAACAAAATGGGGGAGGCCTTTAAGCCATCTTTGCCCTTCCCATATTCTGGGGTAGTCAGCGGCCTGCCCAGGCCTTGCTGTAAATTAGAGTGGCCTAACTCTAGTGACCCTATGGACCATGAGAAGCAGAGACTAGCCAGAGTGCATTGTGCTCCAGACACACACTTCCTCCTTCCCAGAGTGTCCCTTCTCACCTCTGGCTCATATAAATGCTATACAGTAGTAATAGCACTGCCTGCCTTCCAGTGTACCAATGTCCCACAGCACCATCTGAATTTTCTTTTTATGTATCTGACTATTTCCCTAACACTGACATTGATTTTAACCTTCTTGGGCCCATGAGCCCAAATCAGCTTATCCTGACTCAATGCCAGCTGAGTTAGGCTCCATGTGCTGGTAATACAGCCTAAGAGCAGTATCCACCAGCTCTCCACTCCCTGATACTGGAGCAGCATACAGGGGCAAGAAAGAATTGGGCTCTTTATGCCTATTTCAAGAAGGTATGTTGTAGTGCAGACAGCATTTCATTCTAGCTGCATGTGGGCTTCCGTGTCAGACTTATCAATATTATTGCATTTCCTAGAGCTGTGACTGGAGAGATGGAATAGAAGAGGCAGGCAAAGATTCATGTGTTACTTCTGGATCTATGTTTGGAGGAAAGACTGTGAATCTGGCAGAAAGGCAAGAGGCAGGACATTTTCTAAAACACCAGGATGACCCTTTTTACCTGTGTACATTTTTAAGACCTTAGTCTGGTCCCTTTCCCCTCCTTCTACATCCTTTTGGATTCTAGCATCCGTAGTTCTGGTGCAGGGAAGAAAACTCAACACTGCTGTTGAGTTAATGACACAGGAGTTTGTAATTGCTGATACTGGTTTATGTGGTGGAAGCTGTCTTGCTCTCTTCATCACTTTGTTTTTAATTTCCTTTCCTAAAAAAAGCAGCTTATTGCATTGCTCAGGTCTGGATATTTGTAGCCAAATTTTCAAAAGCAGCCACCAATTTTGAGCGCACAATTTTTTGGTGCCTGACTTTAGACACTGAGAGCCTTTTTTCAGAGATGTGGAGTTCCTGCAGCTCCCATTGACTTGAAGGTGGAGTTTAGCATGCACAGTACCTCTGAAAATCAGCTCTTAGGTGTCTCAGTTGGGCATCCGGAACATGAGGCACTGAAGGCAATGAGCACATTTTAAAGTTTTGGTTTTGAGTTTTTTTCAGGCTATGATATGACCCAAGCCACAACTGATCTTCATATCTGAACTTTTCCAAAATTTGGGATGCTGGATCCAGGGTTTTGGTTTGAGTCTCTCCTATTTTTTTGTATAGTGATTAATTTTCCTATGTTAAGAACAAGTCACATAAAGCTAGTAACAATCATTACATCTACCCAAGAGTGCTGTGTCCCACTCATCATAACATCAAGAGCTTTTCTTGCTAGTATTCTATATTATGTTTCCATATGATATTTTCTGCCTGTTCCTAGAGCCCCTAATCCAAAATTTACCAGAACGCTTATGTAGCAAGGGGGCATGGCCTCCCTCCGAGATTGACAGGGCCTGGGCTCCTAGACTATTGACTGTTTGGCCCTGCTTGAGGGCCAGAGCCATAGACTGTTTGGGGCTCCACCCTGCCTGAGGGCTTACGCCCCAGAGACTGATTACTGCCCAGCCCAGCTCAGAGAGCCTGGGGCACCAGAGATAGCTAGTTTCTCCTTTCCATACTGCCTTTCTAGGTCTGAGACAGCGAGGGGGCGTGACCTCCCTGGGAGGGATGGCCACACACTCTTACATTTTGAATATGTGTGTGTTCTACTTTGCTTGCCTGGATTTTCTACTCAAAAATTTTGTTTAATCAACAAATGCAGCCAGTTTTTAAATTAAATCTGTCTTCATTTTCCAGGTCATTTTCTCTTTTTTAAAAACTTTACAAAATGAATAAAACTGCCTCTGCCCTGTTGCATCCTGCTGTATATTCCTTCACTGCCTGGACTTCTCTTCTTCTTCTGACAATCTCTGTTTTCTTCTCCCTAACCCAATTATTTTTCCATTTTAATGGTTCTTCCCCTTCTTCCACATAACCAAGATACCATGCTGGTGAGTGTGATAGATAGATAGGGGCTGGGAAGGAGGGTCCACCCTGAAGGCCCAAAATATTGGCATCTCCCACCCTCCATTTAGCCTCAGTCCACCCTTTCTTGGGGAGCTGGCAGAATCACATATAAGCCAGCTCCCCAAAAGCTGCCTTGAAATTCTAGCAGAAAATCTAGCAGAAATTTCTTAGCTTATATGCACATGTTTACAGTCATTCTCACCATCTTCCTTTTCATCTTCTTGCTCTGATATTTTAGACATCTAATAAGCTGCCTGTTTTGCCTTTAATCACACAGCAAAAGCCCCCTTCACCATTCATGCTGGACTCTTTTTATTGCCACTATATTCATTACTAACTAATCCACAGAACCTATTCAGCACATAACCCTCTTTTTTTTTTGTTTGAACATCATCCATTTCCCCTGTGTGTATGTTTCTTTCTTGCTCCCTCTATCTCATCCCATCCCATTAGCGCTCTGTGCTGAATAGCCTGTTCCAGGACATCAAACTTTAATTTAAACAGAAGATGATCAATAAGCTTAGCAAACTGTCCATGTCAACCTCAGCAGTTTGACTCAAAGTGTTTTATAGGTAATTTAAAGAGCATCCTCATTCGTCCCTATGATGTGGGAAATATCTATTGCTTGCTTGGCCTGCTGCATCTTAGCATGCTGGTTGAGAAGAATGTGAATCTCCTTTAGACACCCATACTAGTAAATGGTACAAAGCAGCTATTCTGGGTCTGAATGTTAGGATGTGTCTATACAGCTATTAAACACCTGCAGCTGGCCCAGGTCAGCTGACTTGATTTCATGGGGCTCAGGCTGTGGGGTTGTAAAATTGTGGTGCAGATGTTCAGGCTCAGGTTGGAGCCTAAGCTCTGGGCACCCATGACAGGTAAGGGTCCCAGAGATCAGGCTCCAGCCCAAGCCCAAATATCTACACCACAATTTTACAGCCCCGCAAATGGAGCCCTGGGAGCCCGTCAGTTGACATGGGCCAGCTGTGGGAGTTTTATTGCTGTATGGACATACCCTTAGTGTCTTCTGAGGCCACAAAAGCCAGGACATTTGGGACAAGACTTCCAGTCACACAGGGAGTGTTGAAAAACCCCTAGTTAGAAGATTAAAATAAAAGTCTGTTAGGGAAATAGTCAGATACATAAAAAGAAAATTCAGATGGTGCTGTGGAACATTGGTACACTGGAAGGTGGGCAGTGCTATTACTACTGTATAACATTTATATTGAAATAATCCCTAACGTCCACAACCAGGTTGGGCCCCATTGTGCGTCACAAACACATAACAAATGATCATCACTCCCCTAAAGAGCTTACAGTAGGGTTGCCAACAGTCCCTTATTACAAGGGACGTCCCTTATTTTTTCATCTCTGTACAAGATCAGGAATTTCTGAGATATGCAAAAAGCAGCAAGAAATTCCCCTGCCGAATGTAGCTGAGTACGGCTTATTAATTATTATTATTAATAGCAATAATAATAATAATTACTAATATCAGGAGGCAGGGTGGGGTAGGGGTGCTAAGAAAACAGTTCCTTATTTTTGAAATACAATGTTGGCAACCCTAGCTTACAGTGTGATGGATGTTTGCCCTGCCATTACCCTGCACCTGTTCTGTGGATAAATAGAGAACTCCTCACTCTTGCTTAAAGTAGTTTTAACTCACCCCCTGGGATGATGATTCCCTCCTCCCACCCCAACTTTAGTCTGTACTGGCGGGATAACAGGACAAGCAGATCAACTATTGCCCAACTCTCATTTTTCCTGCCTGGCCCATGGGCTGAGTGGAGTTTTGGGATGGAAAGAGGATGTCAAGGAGCAGGACAGTTTTCTAGCAATACACTGGACACAGCTGAGCTGATCCTACCAGGGCTGACTGACTGCACTTCCTCATGTCGAGATAACTACTATTTAAGCCAGCAAAGCTCACTGACTGCTCAATGAGTTTCCTGTCTGCAGCTGTGCTTGGTCCCACTTCCTGTCCTTCCTGCTCCTGTGCCCGCTTCAGCCCCTACCCTTCTCCATCCTTAACACTCCGGCTCTGCTTCCCGACCAAGTCTTTGGCTCACCCACTGGCTCTGATATTCAGCTTCTGATCACTGGCTCTGACCCTTGGCTCTGCTCTCAATTACATCCCCAGTTGTCCCATGGCCCTGATTCTTAACTCCAGCTCAGCTCCGCTCTCACCTCCGGCCAGGTT
This sequence comes from Terrapene triunguis, assembly GCF_002925995.2. Taxonomy (NCBI): domain Eukaryota; kingdom Metazoa; phylum Chordata; order Testudines; family Emydidae; genus Terrapene; species Terrapene triunguis. The sequence continues at coordinate 21,419,661 of NW_020664447.1, forward strand.
ACCCTAGGGGCTCTGACCATTAGGCCCGATCATGCATGTCCTGGTCATGTCCTTGACAGATTGAGCAGCCCAAAAGAAAAAGACTGACGACCAGGCTCAGCTGTGAGACTGAACCCCTTTAAGGCATCCCTCTTCCTGATGGAGGAAACGGGCACCTTGCAGAGGCTGCAGATCCAGATCATGGCCCTGCAGGCACAGATCTCACTACCTCAGGCCCATGTCCTTCATGAACCAAAGAATCCGCTGCTGGCTCACTTTGATGGTGACTGCAGGAAATTTTGCAGCTTCCTGAATCAATGCCGGCTCCTGTTCATGCCAGGACTTCTGTCATTGCCCACTGACCAGGCCCAAGTGGGGCTCATTATCAGCCTGCGAGGGCAACTGGAGGAATTTATCCAAGCCATGGTGATTGTTTTCTATTACCCGAATTGTGCCCACTCTGCTAAGAGCACACTTCAGAGTCTACACCAAGGGAACAGACCAGTTGCCAGGTTCGCTGAGGAATTCCAGCACTTAGCAACCAACACTAGATGAAGAAATTAAGAATGAGCTGGCACAGATAAAGTCACCATTCCACCTAGACATGCCCTGGTCAAGCTGTGCATCAGCATCAACAATTGCTTAGCCGAATGCCAACTAGAAAGGGAGTCCAGTTTTCAACCCCCACAAGCCAACCAGATTTGACCCTGCATTACTGACTCAGAAAAGAGCTGGCGACAAGCTTTAGACTTATGCCTATATTGCAGGGAACCTTGTGTCCTGTCCTGGTTGGGAAAGCACCTTTTGTCAACCAGTACCTTGGCCATTGGTGGCCAATGAGCCACCGCCCTCCAACTTCCTCCTCAGTTATGCCATTTTATTCTAGCTGAGGTTGAACTGAGGGTGCTGGTGGACTTGGGTTCTGACAACTTTATGGACATAGGATTTGCTCAGACTCATAACATCCTCAGCATGAGAGATCCCTGATTAACTCAGCATAAAAGCAACCCCTATTAGGTGTAATCCAATTATGAGTTCCCCACTCTCCTCTGGCCCAGTTACTCATCAAACAACACTACTGACTATGACCACCATCCAAGCCCATTTGGAGATCTACAATTTGTTCTGATATGTATCCCTCACTCCCCTGTCATCCTTGGTATTCCTGGGCGGGTTGTCCACGACTCATGCATCCAGTGGGGCTCACTCATAGTGCACGTTACCTCAAGATTCTGCTGCCAGTCATGTCTTCCAAGGTCAGGTGTCAGAGCCGAACCCACCCACGATGTAGTGGCTGAAGGGGAGGGGGGACTTTAAAGCTAGAAGCTGCCCTCTCTGTCACCCCTTCAACCACATTGGGTATTCCAGAGAAATATTGAGACTATGGTGATATCTTTAACAAAAAAGGGGGGCAAATTATGATTGCCCCATCGACCTGCAGCTCGGGTCTGACATTCCCTTCAGCCATATTCACTCCCTCTCAGAACTGGAACTCCAGACACTCCAGGAACACCTCCATGAAAATTCAGAGAAAGGATTTACTTGCCCTTGTTCCTCTCAGGGCGGGAAGGGGGACTCTGACCTTTTTCATGGCAAAAAAAGATGGCACCCTGCACCCCTGTGTTGATTACTGGGCCCTGAATTGAGGGATTTTTCTAAACTGGACCTTCGCAGCACCTATAATCTGGTTCATATTGGAAGGTGATGAGTGGAAGACAGCATTCTGCACTCGATATGGACATTTTGAGTAGTTAATTATGGCATATGAGCTATGTAACACTCCAGCTATGTTTCAGCATTTTATGAACAACATATCCTAGGACATGCTGGACTGATTTTTTGTTATCTGTTTAGATGATATTCTCGTCTTCTTTGAAAACCAGAAGCTAAATGAGCAACATGTTTGCCTTGTCTTTGACAGACTTTGCCAGAATCACCTCTATGCCAAACCAGAGAAATGTGAATTTGAAAAGGACACTATCGAGTTCCTTGGTTATATCATTTCTCTCAAGGGCCTAACAATAACCCACAGAAAGTGTCTGCCAACACTAGGAGGAGTGCCCCAAAGGATGTCAAGGAAGTTCAGTGGTTTCTTGGATTTGTCAATTTTTATTGGTGTTTCAATGAAGAATTATCCCAGCAAGTGGCACCAATAACTGCACTCCTCCAAAAACAGATTTGTTTTCTCTGGTCAATGGAGGTATGGTCTACCTTGGATCAACTGAAGAAAGCTTTTTACTTCAGCTACTGTTCTTGTGCATCCAGATGCTAGCAAACCTTTTACTAAAGAAACAGATACATCAAACATTGCAAATGGGGCTGTACTTTCACAAAATGCAGGCCCCCTGTAACCAACTTCCATCATTGTGCGTATTATTCCCATAAACTAACCCCTGCTGAGAAAAACTATGATATCTGGGACAAGGAGCTGCTCACAATCAAAATAGCATTCGAAGAATGGAGACATCTTTTGGAGGAGGCTCAATTCCCAGTCCAGGTCCTTACAGATCACAAGAACTTTGAACAGCCCATAATCTTAATCAGTGGTAGCGCCAATTGTCACTTTTTTTCACCAGATTTGATTTGATCATTACCTACTGCCTTGGGACATGAAACAGGAAAGCAGAACCCTCTCCCACAAGGACGAATATTCCCATCTGAACATGGCTCCTGGAGATACTCTACTACAACCAGCTAATTTTATTTGTGGAACCACAGCCCAGGATTTGATGTCTGTTATTTGGACGCTACTCCCAAAAGACCTGCAAGCAGTCAAAATCTGTCAGACACTTGATAACTCCGACACCCCTGTCAACTTGAATTTGCATTTGCACAATGGTCTACTGTATCATGGGAAGTGCCTTTACATTCCAGAAAGTCAGCCCAAACGCGAAGTGTTGTGGATGTGCCATGATATGCCAGTGGCTTGGCATTTCGGCTGTTATAAAACTCAGGACTTGGTGGTATGATGTTTCTGATGGCCAGGGGTGAGTACTGACATGGCAAAGTATGTCAGCTCCTGTGACTGTGCTGTTGGAGCAAGTGCCTACATGCTAAACCACTCAGTCTACTTCAACCTCTACCCACTCCACCTCAATCCTGGTGTGTGATCTCGTTGGACTTCATTGTAGAAGTACTTTGCTCCTAAGATCATGGTGGCAGTTGATCTCTTCACTAAGATGGCATGCTTTATTTCTTTTCACTCTCTCCCCACCACTCAGGAAAAAGCCTGCCTTTTCCTAAACCATGTTTTTCGGCTCCATTAATTCGGAATAGTGTTTGATTAGGGCCCACAATTCACCTCCCAGTTCTGATGTGAACTCTGTAACTCTGTAGGAATTGAACTTTTCATCTCCTCAGCCTACCACGTGCAGACCAATAGGCAGAGAGAGCAGGTAAATCAAATCCATGAGCAATACCTCTGATGCTTTCTTAACTATCGCCAAGATGACTGGTCATTTTCCTGCCATGTGCCAAATTTGCTTACAATAACTCCATCCGTACCACTATCCAGTGTAGTCCTTTTTATGCCAGATATGGTTTTCACCCTCACCTCCATCCAGTCACTCCTGCAGACTCACAAGTTCCTGCTGCAACAGACCTCATTACCCACTTTCACCAAATTCACCTGGAGTATCTGGAAGCTGCTAAGGAAACACATACGTGTCATGCCAAACCTGCCAATTTGCACCGACACTAAGAGTAGGGGATAAAGTCCGGCAGTCTGCTAAACATCTCAGATCCTCCCACCCATCTGTCAAATTAGACCATCAACACCTGAGTTTATTTGAAATTATTGAACAAGTCAACCTGTTAGCATTTTGACTCCAGCTGACCGAATCTGTGAAAGTTCACCCAGTTTTTCATTTGTCTGTCCTGAAGCCCTACACAGAAAATCCCTTCCCTGGCCACTCCACTCCACTCCCTTAGAGGTTCAGGATCAGGAAGAATATGAAGTCTGAGAAATCATGGATTCTAAGCAAACCTGAGATCTGCTTTACTCCCTGGTGGACTAGGAGGGTTATGGCCTGGAAGAACGATCTTGGGAACCAGATGGTCGAGAAGGGAATCTCCATGCTCTGGAGCTCATATTCACCTTTCACCAGAAGAACCCAGAAAAAATGTGTCGAGGATCTGGTCCATGATCTGAAATCCCCCCCCTCCCCCCCCCCCCCCCCCCCCTTAAAATTTGGATAATATGGATCTAACAACTGCTGGGTTGAGTTTTGCGAAATCAAAACCCAAGCAATAACTTTTCACAAAAACCACACCCAGCAGACTCATCTCATCTCTGCTGTTTGTGCCATAGCTTGGAGTCCATATGTATTTTCAATCTATTAGAAAAAAGAAAATATCTCCACCCCTTCCTGTACATTGCCCCCGTGTGAGAATTTACAGCAAGAAGCTTGGGTCACTGTGACCACTCAAGCCTGAACCCAATTGGGTGTCCCAAATAGAATAAGTTATCTATCCATAAGGCCCTATGGTCTAATATTCAGGCACCCTGGGTAAATCTGTAATCTACAGTGTTTTGTGTCAGAGAGTTTACAGAGAAAAGATTACATCCATACCTTTATTTTGAAAATACCTGTTTTATATCAGAAGTCACATGCCTAGCTGAGCTGTAAACACACTCATGAGCTTCCTGTGATGATAAAATGAACTGGGTTGAACATAACTAGTGAGGTAAATGAGCTAGTTAGAATATATTTGATGTTGTAATGTACAGCTGGTCACAATGGTAGTTCACATTTCCTATCCTAATCCCATCTCCAGAATGTCTACACTAACAGCAGATGAATACTTAACTGGGGAATGTTCCATCGCTGCATTTATAAACTCAAGCTATCAACTATTAGTTGGAGAAGTGATATGACCCAATACTGTGTATAAGGGAGGAGGAAGGAAACTTCATTAAAATTAATACCAAATTAATGTTGGGGAATTTTTGGCTATCAAACAGTATGCTCAGAAAGCCAGGATACAGAAGAAAGTGACAAGGGGAGCCTGTGAACCAGTGGAATACGAAGTTTATGGAATCTTGGGTGGTGGAGGTTGATGGTTTCAACAATCAGTCCTCTTATCATGATGACATTATTCCATTTGCTTTAGGTCTCCTACCCACAATGCACTGTGGATGCAAGACTAGGGGCACCTACAGAAAATAGTGGTCCTGAGGACATAAAATTCAGTGCACCCTCAGCCTACACAAAAAGGGCTTGCATCAGCCACATAACTCATATGTTATTTTTCCATGCCTGCTCTCTGCTTGGAGCAAGTATCTGTGATTTAGCATTCGAGAAAAGGACAGTTTCTGAAGAAAGACTCCAGGTCCCTCTTCTTTTATAGATCAGGTCTTCCTAGGGCAGTCAGAAGTCCGTTCCCTGACTCCTACTCCCTTCCCTCCACCTCTTGCCTCACCAGAATAGGCCTAAAATGATCAGCTGGCCACTGTATCTCACTAGAATGATTGACAATCTATTTTTTGGCTGCTGTACAAAGTTAGGGGAATCTGCTGGGTGCATGAGGTATGCACTGCAGGCACCTGATACCTCACAGCAGGCCTCATTGGGTAAGTGTTGTGAGGGGAAATCCTTGAGGAACAGTAGCTAGCATTCATGTTTCCAGTGCTATGGGAGGAGTTGCTGATTGCCCATCTTAGGCCTGGTCTACACTACGAGTTTAGGTCGACTTTAGCAGCGTTAAATCGAATTAAGCCTGGACACGTTCACAAGACGAAGCCCTTTCTTTCGACTTAAAGGGCCCTTTAAACTGGTTTCTTTACTCCACCTCCGACGAGGGGATTAGCGATAAAATCGGCCTTAGCGGGTTGGAATTGGGGTAGTGTGGATGGAATTTGACGTTATTGGCCTCCGGGAGCTATCCCACAGTGCTTCATTGTGACCGCTCTGGACAGCACTCTCAACTCAGATGCACTGACCAGGTAGACAGGAAAAGCCCCGCGAACGTTTGAATTTCATTTCCTGTTTGCCCAGCGTGGAGAGCACAGGTGACCACGCAGAGCTCATCAGCACAGGTAACCGTGATGGAGTCCCAGGATCGCAAAAGAGCTCCAGCATGGACCGAACGGGAGGTACGGGATCTGCTCGCCATATGGGGAGATGAATCAGTGCTGGCTGAACTCCGTAGCAGTAAACGAAATGGTAAAATATTAGAAAAGGTCTCCAAGGCCATGAAGGACAGAGGCCATAACAGGGACGCACAGCAGTGCCGCGTGAAAATTAAGGAGCTAAGGAAAGCCTACCACAAAGCCAGAGAGGCAAACGGAAGGTCCGGGGCAGAGCCGCAAACATGCCGCTTCTACGCGGAGCTGCATGCCATGCTAGGGGGTGCAGCCACCACTACCCCAACCGTGTGCTATGACTCCTTCACTGGAGAAACACACAGGGAAGCGGGTTCGGGGTACGAGGAAGATGAGGATGAAGATAATGTAGATAGCTCACAGCAGCAAGGAAGCGGAGAAACCGGTTTCCCCAACAGCCAGGATATGTTTATCACCCTGGACCTGGAACCAGTAACCCCCGAACTCACCCAAGGCGTGCTCCCAGACCCTGAGGGCACACAGGGGACCTCTGGTGAGTGTACCTTTTTAAATATTACACATGGTTTAAAAGCAAGCATGTTTAATGATTAATGATTCATTTGCCCTGGCAATCGCGGCCAGTACAGCTACTGGAAAAGTCTGTTAACGTGTATGGGGATGGAGCAGAAATCCTCCAGGGACATCTCCAGAAAGCTCTCCTTCATGTACTCCCAAAGCCTTTCCAAAAGGTTTCTGGAGAGGGCTGCCTTATCCCGTCCGCCATGGTAGGACACTTTACCACGCCAGGCCAGTAGCACGTAGTCTGGAATCATTGCATAACAAAGCATGGCAGCGTATGGTCCCGGTGTTTGCTGGCATGCAGACAACATCCATTCCTTATCGCTCTTTGTTATCCTCAGGAGAGTGATATCATTCACGGTCACTTGGTTGAAATGGGGCGATTTTATTAAGGGGACATTCAGAGGTGCCCCTTCATGCTCTGCTGAACAGAAATGTTCCCCGCTGTTAGCCACGCTGTGGGGGGGGAGGGGTGAAGTGATCATCCCAGAGAATTGGGTGTGGGGGGGGAGGGGGGTTAGTTGGGTTTGTGCTGCATGTTAACCCAGAAACCGCAGCCCCTCCTTTTACATTGCAAACCCATTTTAAATGGCCAACCCAACGGGTGCTTGGTATGGGAAATGAGGGCGTTACTGTTTGAAACCATTCCCACATGTTAAGAAGGTTAAAAAAGCCAAAAGACTGTGGCTTACCATGGCTGCCTGCAAGCCGAAATCTGTTGCCTGGCACTGCATGAGTGATCTCTCACACCAAACCGGCAGGCCCTCAATATAAGAGGAAAAATGCGACCTTGTAACGAGAGCACATGTGCTGTGTAATGTGAACAGCAAAATTTAACGTGAAAGAGTGTACCCATTGTTCTCTAAAATGTGTCTTTTTTAACCACCTCTCCCTTCTCCTCCACCAGCTGCAAATGTTTCTTCTTCACAGAGGCTAGTGAAGATTAGAAGGAGAAAACGGCAGACTCGGGATGATATGTTCACGGAGCTCCAGATGTCCTCCCACGCTGACAGAGCACAGCAGAATGCATGGAGGCAGTCAATGTCAGACTACAGAAAAGCACAGTATGAACGAGAGGAGAGGTGGCGGGCTGAATCGCGGGATGAACAGAGCAAGTGGCGGGCTGAAGATGATAGGTGGCGTCAGCTTGCAGACAGAAGGCAAGAGTCGATGCTCCGGCTGCTGGAGCATCAAACTGATATGCTCCAGCGTATGGTTGAGCTGCAGGAAAGGCAGCAGGAGCAGAGACCGCCACTACAGCCCCTGTGTAACCAACAGCCCTCCTCCCCAAGTTCCATAGCCTCCTCACCCAGACGCCCAAGAACACGGTGGGGGGGCCTCTGGCCACCCAGTCACTCCACCCCAGATGATTGCCCGAGCATCAGAAGGCTGGCCTTCAATAAGAGTTAAAGTTTTAAACTGCAGTGTGTCCTTTTCCTTCCCTCCTCCCCCACCCATCCCGGGCTACCTTGGCAATTATCCCCCTAGTTGTGTGATGAATTAATAAAGAATGCATGAATGTGAAGTAACAATGACTTTATTACCTCTGCAAGCGGTGCTCGAAGGGGGGAGGGGAGGGTGGGGTAGTTGGTTTACAGGGAAGTAGAGTGAACCGGGTTGGGGGGGCGAAGGGTTCATCAAGGAGAAACAAACAGAAGTTTCACACCGTAGCCTGGCCAGTCACAAAACTCGTTTTCAAAGCTTCTCTGATGTGCACCGCGCCCTGCTGTGCTCTTCTAACCGCCCTGGTGTCTGGGTGCGCGTAATCAGCGGCCAGGCGATTTGCCTCAACCTCCCACCCCGCCATAAATGTCTCCCCCTTACTCTCACAGATATTGTGGAGCGCACAGCAAGCAGCAATAACAATGGGGATATTCTTTTCTCTGAGGTCTGAGCGAGTCAGTAAGCTGCGCCAGCGCGCTTTTAAACGTCCAAATGCACATTCCACCACCATTCGGCACTTGCTCAGCCTGTAGTTGAACAGGTCCTGACTACTGTCCAGGCTGCCTGTGTACGGCTTCATGAGCCATGGCATTAAGGGGTAGGCTGGGTCCCCAAGGATCACGATAGGCATTTCAACATTCCCAACGGTTATTTTCTGGTCCGGGAAGAAAGTCCCTTCCTCCAGCTTTCGAAACAGAGCAGAGTGCCTGAAGACGCAAGCATCATGTACCTTTCCCGGCCATCCCACGTTGATGTTGGTGAAACGTCCCTTGTGATCCACCAGGGCTTGCAGCAGCATTGAAAAGTACCCCTTGCGGTTTATGTACTCGGTGGCTTGGTGCTCCGGTGCCAAGTTAGGGATATGGGTTCCGTCTATCGCCCCACCACAGTTTGGGAATCCCATTGCAGCAAAGCCATCCACTATGGCCTGCACGTTTCCCAGAGTCACTACCCTTGATATCACCAGGTCTTTCATTGCCCTGGCAACTTGGATCACAGTAGCCCCCACAGTAGATTTGCCCACTCCAAATTGATTCCTGACTGACCGGTAGCTGTCTGGCATTGCAAGCTTCCACAGGGCTACCGCCACTCGCTTCTCCACTGTGAGGGCTGCTCTCATCCTGGTATTCTGGCGCTTCAGGGCAGGGGAAAGCAAGTCACAAAGTTCCATGAAAGTGCCCTTACGCATGCGAAAGTTTCGCAGCCACTGGGAATCGTCCCACACCTGCAGCACGATGCGGTCCCACCAGTCTGTGCTTGTTTCCCGGGCCCAGAATCGGCGTTCCACGGCATGAACCTGCGGCAGTAACACCATGATTTCTACATTGCTGGGGCCTGTGCCTTGTGAGAGGTCTATGTCCATGTCAATTTCCTCATCACTCTCGTCGCCGCGCTGCAATCGCCTCCTCGGCTGGTCCTGGTTTTGCTTTGGCATGTCCTGGCTCTGCATATACTCCAGGACAATGCGCGTGGTGTTCATAGTGCTCATAATTGCCGCGGTGATCTGAGCGGGCTCCATGATCCCAGTGCTAGCTATGGCATCTGGTCTGAAAAAAGGCGCGGAACTAGTATCTGACGGACGGAGGGAGGGAGGGAGGGGCGAGTGACGACATGGCGTACAGGTACAGGGAATTAAACTCAACCAAGATGGCTGTGCATCAGAGAGAAACACAAACAACTGTCACACAGAATGGCCCCCCCCAAAAGATTGAACTCAAAACCCTGGGTTTAGGAGGCCATTGATTTCACGGAGGGAGGGGGAAGCAAATGAATACAGAACAAATCTATTTTTTACATCTTAAGCTGGCAGACGAAGGTGCAACATGACTGATAGCCCTCATCATCTTCTGGGTGCTTGGCAGAAAATTCTGGGCGCTTGGCAGAAAATAGCATACTACGACTGATAGCCATCATCGTCAAGACAGTTCGATAGGACTGAGCACGTCTGCCCAGGTGCCCATGATTGACAGCCACTGCAGTACGATGACGACTGATACCAGTTGTAATATACCATCTTCTACCAAAAGGCAAGGGGCTGCTGCTGTGTGCAATGCAGCCCCACGTCTGCCAGCCCCACGTCTGCCAGCACCCAGATCGCCGATGAAGGCTACCAGTCATACTGCACCGTCTACTGCCAAAAGGCAATTAGCTGCTGCTGTGTAGCAATGCAGTACCACGTCTGCCGGCACCCAGAGGACATATGGTGACGGTGAGCTGAGCTGAGCTGAGCGGGCTCCATGCTTGGCATGGTATGTTGTCTGCACAGGTAACCCAGGTAAAAAGGCGTGAATCGATTGTCTGCCGTTGCTCTGACGGAGGGGGAGGTGCCTGACGACATGTACCCAGAACCCCCCGCAACACTGTTTTGCATCATTCAGGCATTGGGATCTCAACCCAGAATTCCAATGGGCGGCGGAGACTGCGGGAACTGTGGGATAGCTACCCACAGTGCAATGCTCCGGAAGTCGACGCTAGCCTCGGTACTGTGGACGCGGTCCACCGACTTAATGCACTTAGAGCATTTTATGTGGGGACACACACAATCGGCTGTATACAACCGATTTCTATAAAACCGGCTTCTATAAATTCGACCTAATTTCGTAGTGTAGACATACCCTTAGAGACTGATGATCCACACATGCAAGTTATTGAAGGGGCCAGGTAGGATGTTCAGACTGGGAGAAATCAGCAGTAAAATATATATTGCTGTGATGCAAACTGTTTGGGGGAACTGTTAGTAGGGCCCCCAGGAAACCTTTTCAGAGCAGGTTTTAGAACAGCAAGCGTTGTCTTCTCTTACTGAGTAGCACAGACAGCCAAGCAGGCCCTTACAAGAGAGGCTATAAGTTTCTAAAGTCATTTAGCTCCTAACTGACTCTGGGCAGGAAATTACACAACGGATGTTGAAATGTTGCCCTGTTGAAAAGTTGTCATTTGAGTAATGGATGCTTTATTTCCTGTTTTTGCTGAAAGGTAAAGTGCAGCATAATTAGCGAGTGAGAAAGCAGCCTTGGCAGCCAAACAAAAAAAGCACATTTTGGGCGCCTGAGCCAATTAAAATTGTTTACACAGCCACTGAACAATATTTTCTCCAAATAATTATGACTGGGAGAATTGACAATAACAAAGCTAGGCTTACCCGTCACAAACCCGATCCTGCAATGTGCCTTCAACTCCCAGGGACGTGAATGGGAGTTGAGAGCATTCTGCAAACTCTCAGTATGCAGAGTTTGGAAGAAGGGGAGGGGGTGTTAGATCCAAACTCACTCCTATTCTTTAGGTTCTGGGTAGGATCCCAAACTGGAAAAGATTAGATCTCCAGTACTTTCTGGATCTGGTTCAACTGCTCTGGGGAGAACTGCTGTGCTGCTCTCAGCTAATTACAGTTCAAGAAGGTGGAAGTCTGAAAGCACTAGATATTGAGGGATTTTTGACATTTTGGGCATTAATCTCACATGATTTTGGCTGTGTAATATGAACCCAAACTTTAATTCAACCTCATGTCCAAAATGTAGATTAATTCTAATCCTGATTCAGAGTCAGCTAGAACACTGCTTCCTCAAACCAGTTTTACATTGACGAGGCTAAAATTCTCTCATGCTTCTATAATAACAATCTATATCTTTAATAAACCTGCACATACACTTCTGAATCACTGACCCACACCCCTTGATGCTCATTCAGGCAAATACTCAGCTGGATGTCCTAGCTATTTCTATGATGGTTGGCTCTCCTTCCTAGGAACAAAATAATGCATCCGATGCAACCAGGAGGCCAGATAAATATCATTGCTTTTTGCCATGATGTTAATATGCTCTTCTTATGACATAATAACAACATACTTACCATGCATTGTGGAATTCTCTCACTCCTGGGTCCTGTATTCATACACATGCTTTATTTACTATATTTTTATGTATGACTTCTCCCCATTCTTCTATTTTAATATTTTCTTTGGTTGTTTCTGAACTATAATTAAACCAAACTGTGAAAGCTACTATAGGATGACATACTCTGGTAAGCGTGCTATACAGAGTCGGTAATAAGTAATAATGAATGAATAAACACAGAATAAATAACATTTATAGTATGTAACCCATTATCAAGCAGCAAACATTACGTTAGATACACACATATATACACACATTCTGGGATGCTGTCTATGTCCAGACTTGTACAGGGTTGTATTTTTTGTAAATAGGATCTGCCTGCTGCCTATTTCTGCCTTGCACAGTGTTGTGCATGTGTATGTTTTAATTATAAGGTATGTCCTGTTTTGTTTTGAGACTTTCAAAAAGAAAAATGAATTGGGCGTGACCTGCCCAGGGAGAGTTATATAAACAAAAACCTCTGGTGGGTGTGCAGTCTGTTTTGACTTGCCCTTGGATTAGAGCGCGGAGAACAATTGGGAAAAACATGCTCATAGATCAAATTTGCTGGAAGCAGAAATCCTGGGCCTAGGCTCTAATCACTGGAGAAATTTGAAGTGCTGGGTGAGGGGGTTATGGCAGAAGGAAAACAGAGTCATTTGAAAATACTCCAGGAAATGTCAAAGTGGTCACCACAGAGTTTAGTTTATAGGCCCCTCATGCATGGGTGCAATTTCCATTGACATCTGAATTCCTGCACTTCAATGGGAGTTGCCCATGTAGGGGCACTTCAATGGGAGTTGCCCATGTGGTTTTAGTAACCACCGCAGGGCGTGCAGAATGGGGAAGGATGCAGAAGGGCACTGTCACAAATCTGTGCATTGTAGGGCACCCCCTATAGGCAAGGTAGGGAGTGCACCCACATGGGTCCAATTACTCCACCCACACCACAGCAGGCACTGCGGGGTGTCTTTTTAGCGGGTGGATGCTTACCTTTCGGCTGGAGCCTCTTGACTGGTTAGTCCCCTCTCTGTGTACCCTCTGATGCCACCAAACAGCCTGTAGTCAGCAAAAGGAGTTAAGCAAAAGAAAGGTAAAGAAAAGCCTGTAAGCAGCCTCCTCCGGGATATGGGCCTCTCTTACTTCAGAGGGGCCCTGGGAGTGTCAGTGTCCATTTCAGAGCGCACTGGGCTCCAGTGCAAGCCTCAGTTCTTTTCCTCTTCAACTCAGGGGCTCTTCACCCTCCTTCTGCAAGGGCAGGGCTCTGCAGGCTGCCAGTCCTCTCTCCAAGGCTGGAGAAGCTCAGTAGTCTGTTCCTTTCCCAGGGTTGCCACCATCTGAGTGGAGTTCCCTCTTTTTAACTCCTCCTCCAGTCCTGGCTTGATTTGCAGGTGTGGTGGGGTAGGGCCACTGTAGTCCAAATCCGCTCCTTAACCCCTTCCATACTAGTGTGAGGTTTATATATCCTGTCGCAGGCCTCCGACCACTAGACCGTCCTTGGCCATCCATTTTTTACCAGGTCTGTGAGGGGGGCTGCAAGCGTGGCAAATCCTGGCATGAAGCGCCAATAGTATCCTGCCAGACCCAAGAAGCGCCAGACTTATTTCTTGATCGTGGGCACTGGACAGTCTGTCAGTGCTTGGACCTGGTTGACTAGTGGCTGCAGACAGCCTCGTCCCATGGTGTAGCCCAAATAAGTGACTTTGTGGTTCCCTATTTTACATTTTGCCCGATTAGCCGTTAGGCAGCCATCTGTGAGGCCTGGAGCACTGCTACGAGGTCTTTATGTGGCTGTCCCAATATCATTGTCTACAATCAAGGTCATCCCAGTAGGCAGCTGCGTGCTGCCCATGTGGCTGTATCCAGTACAATAGCCTCTGTAAAGTTGCCACTGCCCCACAGAGATCAAGAGGCATGAACTGGAATTTATACAAGCAGAAAGGCATGGACAAGGCCATCTTCTGTCAGGATTCTGACATCAATTGTATTTGCCAGTAACCTTTCAAGAGGCCTAAGATGAATATATATCAGGCCACTCCCAATTGTTCTAATAGTTCATCCACTCTTAGTATCGGGTAGTTATCAAATTTTGATATCTCATTGATCTTGCAGAAATCAGTTCAGAAACTGATCATGCCATCCTGCTTTGGCACTAGTACAATGGGAATCCTGGCTTTTCACTCCACGGTCCTGAATTCATGCACATACATAAAAAATAGCAAATAAAGTATAACTCCTCCCTGTTATCTGTTTTCATGTTTTCTTTGACTGTGAAAGCTACTACAGGACAACATACTCTGGTGAGGGTGCTATACAGGGTTTGTAATAAGCAATAGTGATTGAATGAACACAGAGAATAAATAACATTTATATTATGTAACCCATTATCAAGCAGCAAACATTAAGTTAAGTACACATATATATACATATATTCTGGATGCTGTCTATGTCCAGACTTGTACAGGGTTGTATTTTTTGTAAATAGGATCTGCCTGCTGCCTATTTCTGCCTTGCACAGTGTTGTGCATGTGTATGTTTTAATTATAAGGTATGTCCTGTTTTGTTTTGAGACTTTCAAAAAGAAAAATGAATTGGGCGTGACCTGCCCAGGGAGAGTTATAAAAACAAAAACCTCTGGTGGGTGTGCAGTCTGTTTTGACTTGCCCTTGATTTAGAGGGCAGAAAACAATTGGGAAAAACATGCTCATAGATCAAAATTGCTGGAAGCAGAAATCCTGGGCCTAGGCTCTAATCACTGGAGAAATTTGAAGTGCTGGGTGAGGGGGTTATGGCAGAAGGAAAACAGAGTCATTTGAAAATACTCCAGGAAATGTCAAAGTGGTCACCACAGAGTTTAGTATTCAGGCCTCTGGTGCAATTTCCATTGACGTCTCCTTGCACTTCAGTGGGAGAATCTGTATCATTATTATAACCAGGCCATAATTAACAAAGATATTATTGACTGAGATGTGAGTAGTGGTGAGCATACTAGTTCCCATTGTAGTCAATGGGAGCAAGGGTACTTAGTATCTCTCAAAATCAGGCCCTAAGTATTCAAGGTCATACTCTAGTCCAGGGGTGGGCAAACTTTTTGGCCTGAGTGTCACATCAGGGTTCTGAAACTGTATGGAGGGCCGAGTAGGGAAGGCTGTGCCTCCCCAAACAGCCTGGCCCCCACCCCCTATCTGCCCCCTCCCACTTCCTGCCCCCTGACTGCCCCCCTCAGAATCCCGGACCCATCCAACCCCCCCTGCTCCTTGTCTCCTGACCACCCCCTCCCAGGACCCCCTGCCCCTTATTCAACCCCCCCCCACTCCCCGCCCCCTTACCATGCCATTCAGAGCACCAGGACTGGCAGCGGTGCCACCCGGCCGGAGCCAGCCACACCGCCGCGCAGTCTAGAGCACCGGGGCAGGCTGGTGGCTCTTGCAGCCGCGCTGTCTGGCAGGAGCTCACAGCCCCGCCCCCAGAGTGCTGGTGGCACGGCGAGCTGAGGCTGCAGGGGAGAGGGGACAGCACGAGAGGGGCTGAGGGCTAGCCTCCCCCCCGGGCCACATCTGGCCAGGCAGGACGGTCCCGCGGGCTGCAGTTTGCCCACCTCTGCTCTAGTCAGATTACCTATGTTTAACATTTCCCAATGTTAATTCTTCTTGGTGTGTAACTCCAGTTTTGCTCCTGTATCTCTATGTTCCTAAATCCTATAAAGGATGCATCTTTATTTTGCAGAGGCACAATAGAGAAAGAAGTGCAGAAATGTAAGCCATTGTTCCCTTCTCCGCTGGTTAAGGATTTATGTGTTGGGAAAGGATTTGTTCCAACCAAGTAAGTGGAATTATTTGGCAGCAGGGTTGTTAACATTAAACCTGTAATGGAATGTGAAATGTGAACATTTATTTGATGAACCAAAAGCAATGTTTCGTTGAAATATACGGGGCCAAATCACTCTCAGAGTGATTTGACTGGCTGTCTTGGCTGAATTTAGGCCGCTGAAATACCGCAATGCTCCAAGCCATCTTGATGGGGGCCAAATATCTCTGATAGAAAGTAGCAGCCTGACATGGTCAAGATAGCCAAAGAAATGTGTTCAGGGAAATAAATGCTGGACTGAAAGCTATTGATTTGGTCACATCAGTAGTATTGAATGTGAGGTCTCCTATTAACTGGCACTGTGGCATTAATGCACTTGGAAATTCAGACTGTTTATCCATCTCCATCAAAGAATAAAAGGAAATTAGGACACAGGCTCATTGTTTATTCAAAGTTGTATTTTTATTTATCTTTTGGTTCTTAAAAGCCTCTTGGCTTACATCTCCTCTGGGCAGAGGCATCAATTTAAAGACATCGCTGATGAAACAAACAATTCAGGGAGAACAACAGAGACATGAAAGTGACTCAGCCTCTCAAAGTGCCCCTGGAGGTAAAAGCCTGAGTAAATAGGCTTTTCAATGAGCCTTGGAAGACAATGATCTCTGGCTTTGTCAGACCACCCAGGAAGCTGTGTTACCTGCCATAGGGAATGCTCTGATTTTGACTCCTCAGAGTTCAGATCTAGGGACTGTTAGCAAGAGCATCTGAAATTATCTCAACTGTTGGGCTAGAGCATAAGGAGAAACATGGCACTGGTGCATGGATACTACAGCGTAAGTGCCTTTGGGTATGTCTACTCTACGAAATTAGGTCAATTTTATAGAAGTCTATTTTTAGAAACCGATTTTATACAGTCGATTGCATATGTCCACACTAAGCGCATTAAGTCGGCAGAGTGCATCCTCACTACCGTGGCTAGCATCAACTTACAGAGCCGTGCGGGTAGCTATCCCACAGTTCCCGCAGTCTCTGCTGCCCATTGGTATTCTGGGTTAAGCCCCCAATGCCTGATGTAGGGTTACCATATCTAACAAATAAAAAAGGCTCTGCTCCTCCCGACTCTTCGGCTCTGTTTAAGAGCTGAGCTGCCCGAGCGCTACGGGCTTCGGGCAGCCCCCATGCCTCCGGACCCTGCGCCGCCGGAGCCCGGGAGGGGAAGTGCCCGGCCGGCGGCTGGGGTCCGGAGGCAAGGGGGCTGCCTGA
>NW_020664447.1:21451643-21492775 GCF_002925995.2 Terrapene triunguis
TTGACTACATTTATTTCAGAAGCATTTTGGCTGTAGAGCAGTGTAATAAATATGAGGCCTTGCTGTTACAGTAAAAAACACCATTGGAACAGAAAAGGTTAAAGGTGTTGTTATAAGTGGTGAGAAATGTAATTGGGGATCTAGTGGTAATTATAGCTAACCTGCTGCTGAAGGCACAACAGTGGGGTTTTTATAAGGCCCTGGATACCTGTCGGGATAGACTTCTTTAGTTGTGAGAAGCCAAGAAGAAATGAACTCTGAGCATGCAAGTCCCGAGAGGGTGCTCCTAGGAGGGTAAAGCCTTCTGAAGGGGATAGGTGGGAGGACTACAAGCCACAACATTTATAGACACATCCCTGAATGATGAGGGAAACTGCTGGAAGATAACCAGCTCTACACCTTCAGCCGTCACCTTCAGCCCCCAACTAAAACCTGTCCAGTGCATCATCAAGGATCTACAACCTATCCTGAAGGACGATCCCTCACTCTCACAGATCTTGGGAGACAGGCCAGTCCTCGCTTACAGACAGCCCCCCCAACCTGAAGCAAATACTCACCAGCAACCACACACCACACAACAAAAACACTAACCCAGGAACCTATCCTTGCAACAAAGCCTGTTGCCAACTCTGTCCACATATCTATTCAAGGGACACCATCATAGGACCTAATCACATCAGCCACACCATCAGAGGCACGTTCACCTGCACATCTACCAATGTGATATATGCCATCATGTGCCAGCAATGCCCCTCTGCCATGTACATTGGCCAAACCGGACAGTCTCTATGCAAAAGAATAAATTGACACAAATCAGACATCAAGAATTATAACATTCAAAAACCAGTCGGAGAACACTTCAACCTCCCTGGTCACCCAATTACAGACCTAAAAGTTGCAATTATTCAACAAAAAAACTTCAAAAACAGACTTCAACGAGAAACTGCAGAACTGGAATTAATTTGCAAATTGGACACCATTAAAATAGGCTTGAATAAAGACTGGGAGTGGATGGGTCATTACACAAAGTAAAAATTATTTCCCCATGCTAATTTTTCCCCTACTGTTACTCACACCTTCTTGTCAACTGTTTGAAATGGGCCATCCTGATTATCACTACAAAAGTTTTTTTTCTCCTGCTGATAATAGCCCACCTTAATTGACTAGTCTCTTTAGAGTTGGTATGGCAACACCCATTTTTTCATGTACTCTGTGTATTTATATCTTCCTGCTGTATTTTCCACTGCATGCATCCGATGAAGTGGGTTTTAGCCCACGAAAGCTTATGCTCAAATAAATTTGTTAGTCTCTACGGTGCCACAAGTACTTCTCGTTCTTTTTGTTGATACAGACTAACACGGCTACCACTCTGAAACCAGCTCTACACAGGATTTTAGTGGCAGCAACCACTAGAAACACACAACACTGCAGGCCTGATCCCTTACTCAAACTAAACCCCCGATGAAGTTTTGCATGAGCATGGAGCATAGTTTGGAGCCCTGCCTGTGCATTGCTGATATCGTCCTTTGAATGAATATTCAGTTTTGTGCTGAAGTGCAGCCGCGATACAAGTGTTTAACAGTGGACCTGGCAACGTGAAGCATACAACATGCCAGTGAAGTTAAGAAGAAACTGCGTGAAAGGTGGCTATACTGCAAAGGGATGTGTTGCTGTGTGTTTTCTCTGCAGCGTGCTGATAATGAGCAGGCAGCTATCCCTCCTCCCCCCTATGTCCTGCCATCCAGAGAAGAGGATAAGAAAAAAAACAAAGGAAGAAGGGGAAAGGTTATGTGGTCAGAGTGGGTGGGGTAAGACCACCACCCATCATGTCTTATCGTCCCTCACACAGACATAAACTCCGTTCTAGAAGGGCGTGCAAAATGGTATTCAGAGTGATAGCAACGGAACCAACTGAGAAACAACTCACCAAAGGGAATTGCAAAGGAAAATATACTTGACCATTGGTCTCTTTTTTGCCTGAATCCTTTAGAATGGTCTTTTTGCAGCCCACAGTCCTGCACAGTGAACATGGGCAGTCCCTTGAAACACCCAAGTTAGGCAAATCCTCTCTGAGGAACACTTTTGCCTGTCAGCTGCAGGAAATGCCCCCTCCCGTCCCCTGTGCACAGTGGAGAATGACTCAGTAAGTGTCAGCCCATGGTTAAAAAGGAAGTGTACAGAATGTACTAAGCACTGAAAAACTCATGTGGGTGAGTAGGTGGGTGAGAAGCAAATCGGGTGTGAAAGGGCACCTAACCATATTCTACAAGCCTAGGTTTGGTTTGGGGTTTTTTTAGTCTTAAAGATGTTTCTTATTTACAGAGAGTGGTAAGTGTGCAACGCCCTTTACAAAACCAGAAAGAGACACTGGGAGACATTCATCCCTGGAGTAACTCCATTGACTTCAAAGGAGTTGTGCCAGCAATTCCTTTGGGTCAAGCTCCCTGCCGCAAGAGCTAGCCATCTGAAGACTTGATCCTGCAAATTGCTGAACACTCTCAACGCCCACAGATTTCAACAGGAGCTGAGGGGGCTCGGCAGTTTGCAGAAGACACTTGGCACTCAGTAGGTTTGGGCTCAAGCTCAGCCAGAAACTGGACAATGGTTCAGGTCCAGGAAGGTATGGAGACAAAGGAGTGGGTATTAAAAGGTTCGTGGCACACTGAAAGTGTCAGTGTGCTGAGAATAGAGGCAGCATGAAAGAAAACGTGGAACCAAGAGTGGGAGCAGTCAAAGAAAGCTGTTGGGCGCAGAGGAGCGTAAGAAACGAGATGCAGTACAGACTAAAATGATGGAAAAAATTAGTTGGTGTAGAGTGAAAGGAAACCACATCAGTTACTGTAGTGGAAATATTCAAGGGCATCCATTTGAATAATGAACCATGTTTATACTAACAATAAATGGCAGGAATTTACAATCCAAATCATGAATAAATGCAGTACTCAGTTTGTCTCTCCTCAACAGAGATGTACATAAAACTGAAAGGTAGAGAAAAAGCACCGTAAAGAGGAGCTCCTATTTACCCTTTCATAACACTAGAACAAGGAAACATTCAGTGACATTGAAAGGCAACACATTTAAAACCAGTACAAGGGAATTACTTTACACAAGGCACAATTAACCCATAGAATTCACTGCCATGGGATATGATGGAGGCTTGGCACTTACATTCTAACCATGATCAGACATCTATACAGATAATGAAAACAATACAGAGATACGTCAATCAGATATGGAAAAAAAACTGTTTTTAAAAGGAATAATGTTTTTAAACCCTGATGCTTCAGGTCATAAGCCAATCACTAACTTCTGTGAGTTAGAAAGAAACTTTCTTTGGGGGAAGATTATTCCATAATTGTTCACTAGGGAGTTTTCCTGCAGCTTACTTTGAAGCATCTGGTTCTGGCTGCTGATGGAGACAATACTGACCTAGATGGACCGTGGATCTGATCTGGTCTGGCTGGCAATTCCTATTTTGTCTTCAGTATGGATCTCTATTCCACACTCTTTCTGTGCAGGCTGTTACTTATTGAATTCAGTAGGAGTTCTGGAAACAGATTAACTGTGGAACATATACTGAATATCACAATGAGGGTAAGAGACAGCCCGGTGGATTGATGAGGAAAATGTTGTCCACATTTTGAAATCCTTAATTATAATGGAATTTGTCAGGTCTGTTTCTATTCAAAGAATGATACATTCGGTACCTGAACTTTATATGAATGTTACCATTTTTAAAAGCCAAGTATTCTGTTCACCACAGCAAACATCACACTTGCAAAAAGGTTTCAGAGTGGTAGCCGTGTTAGTCTGTATCAGCAAAAAGAAACGAGGAGTACTTGTGGCACCTTAGAGACTAACAAATTTATTTGAGCATAAGATTTCGTGGGCTAAAACCCACTTCATCGGATGCATGCAGTGGAAAATACAGTAGGAAGATATATATACACAGAGAACATGAAAAAATGGGTGTTGCCATACCAACTGTAACAAGAGTAATTAATTAAGGTGAGCTATTAGATGAGCTATTTTCAGCAGGAGAAAAAAAACTTTTGTAGTGATAATCAGGATGGCCCATTTCCAATAGTTGACAAGAAGGTGTGAGTAACAGTGTGTGTGGGGGGGGTGGGGGGGAATAGCATGGGGAAACAGTTTTTACTTTGTATAATGACCAATCCACTCCCAGTCTGTATTTTCCACTGCATGCATCCGATGAAGTGGGTTTTAGCCCACGAAAGCTTATGCTCAAATAAATTTGTTAGTCTCTAAGGTGCCACAAGTACTTGCAAAAAGGTTAGTTTCGAGAAAAATAAAGATATATATCCTTTTATTTCCAGTCACATTCATGGTATATCCCTCCCATTTTATCCTCATCTCTTTCCCGAAAACTCCCTCTCCTGGAACTCCAACAGATTGTCCCCATGGCTTCAGGCATTCGAAAGGTTATAGTGAAAATTATTGATGTTTCATTACCAAAAAATACTGTGTAGAACCTGCAGATATACAAGGTGGCCTGCAACACACCAGCTTGTACTGCTGCCCTGTCAGATCTCATAAACTAAAAAAGATTAGTATTTGATGGGAGACATATACAGCAAATCATGGTGGTGGGCCTCTTCTCATTGATTCAATGCCAGATGTGTCTGGATAAGAAACAAAACTGATCCCCTGACCACCTGTGGGTTTAAAGATCCTATGGCACTTTTTCCAAGAGTAGACA
Source organism: Terrapene triunguis (assembly GCF_002925995.2). Taxonomy (NCBI): domain Eukaryota; kingdom Metazoa; phylum Chordata; order Testudines; family Emydidae; genus Terrapene; species Terrapene triunguis. The sequence goes on from NW_020664447.1 coordinate 21,456,364, forward strand.
TATTAAAGCCTCTGCCCTGGCCAAATTCCAATTTGATTAATTACATTCTGCCTCCTTGAATTCCCTTTGTTTCAGCTGGATAAGGTATTTTTCACTTCCTGTCCTATCATGCAGTGTACTGTGGACCCAACACTGCTGTGGATGAAATGATCCCTGTGAATAGTTTGAATACCAGTGTGAGTTTCTAAAGACTTTGGGATCCTTCAGGATGAAAGATGCTCTGTAAGAAGTAAGATGATTAAGATATAATATAAATAACAACAAGCAGTAGTAGCCTTGCTTTAAATCTTCTCATTCTGTGCAATACACTTGATGAAGGTACTGATAAAAGCCCACTGCCCACGTATGCCTTCTAGTAGATAGAAGATAGGAGAAAATCAGTGCAAAAAATGGAGGGGAGACAACTAAAAAAAGTAGCACTGGATTTTGCAGCACAGATTATCCACATGATGCATGGCTCAGAAGATAAGACTAAAGCAAAAATCATATATTTGTGACTCACAGCAACAAAAGTTTCAATCAGCTCTTGCTCCCTCTGGCCTGAGCTTGCTTTCACTTCAATGAAGCAGGATCAAACTTTAATATGGGCCTGGTTCTGTGAGGATAACCTCATCACAATCCATTGAAGTCAGTGGGCACTGAAGCACTTGTTACCATGCTGATTCGGAATGTATATTTGCAAATGACAACAAAATTTAAGAGGACAGGACTCTGAACTGAGTACATTGTCTTTGCTGTCACTGTTCTGCCAAGAGACTTTGTGAGAATTGTTTTCACATTGTCATAGATAGAGCCCTGCACGGATACAAAATGTTTATCCTCATCCGATCCATGAATCATAAACATGGTCTAAACATGATATAAAGTGGATTTACACAGGGCTCTAGATATAAAATTTGGATCCTCATCGATCCACAATCCGCAAACATGGTCCATGGATATCGCAGACGCGGATATCTGCAGCTATAAAGCATCGGATATCTGCAGATCTGCAGAGCTCTAATCATAGGATACTACGTACTCAATCCAAGATGCTTGCCAAGAAGTTTTCCTTTGTGCAAATAATACTTATTTGACATGATTTTCAGAGATGCTGAGCATCCACAATTCATGCTGAAGTCTACAGGAGGGACAGGTGTTCAGGACATCTGGTAATCAGGCCAATGATATGTAATTTTTAAGGACTTGTCCAAAGCCCATTAAAGTCAATGAAAAGACTCCCACTGACTTCTGAGCCTTGAATCAGGTCTCAAATGCATTCATTTCTATGCATTAGCAAGCAGACCATATTAATCAAGAGGTTCCCATGTGAAGGAGGCAGGAGGAGGGGAAGGAGTTAACATGTTCCATGCTCATTTTCCATTCAGACAGAAGGTATTTACATATCTGGTATCAGATACTGATAACCTTATTCATGGTGAATGAGAAATCAATGGGACCACTCGTGCAGTAAAGTGCTATTTAATGTGAGTGAGGAGAGTGAATCTGGCCTTTAGGATTTTGTTAGGCTGTTCCCCCAACACAGTTCCCTATGTACATAAAATGTATTGGCAACCAAATCTCATCAGAATGATCTATCCAAGAGAGAAGTTATTGGGCTTGAGCCTTCAAATCCTTAATCATGAGATGCAGACAAGCAGCTGCAGTCTAGTGGAATGCACATGGGACTGAGAGTCAAAAGACCCAGGTAAAATCCTGGCTCTGTTGAAGTCATTGGGAGCTTTGCCAGGTATTTCAGTAGGGCCAGAATTCTACCACAGGTTCTAGTCCTGACTGAGGTGCTGTTTGACCTTGGGAACATCAGTTACCCTCTCTGTAAAATAGGGAGGATAATAATGCTGACCCACCTTTGCACATGCTATGTAAAGGGAAAGTAAAATTGTATTAAATCAATGGGTTATGGACCTGCTTGCATAATCAAGAGTTTGTAGGATCAAGCCTCATTCTTTTTTACCAAAATGACCGATTGATTAGGTTTCACACAGACTACCTTGAATGTGAAGAAGCCTCCTTACAAGCCAGGACAGGAGATGTGTCAACAGCAGGGCCTCCTCTCCCCATGTCCACCTACAAAAGTGGGAAAGTGAAGTAGTGTCCTTCCAGTGGTCATTTCCACTCTCCTCAGCCATGCTTTGTTTCTTTTCTGGCACACTCTTTTGGCTCTGAGTATATCTCATCCTCTTATACCAGGTAACCAAAGCTGCATGCATTTTTACTACATCAGAAATTCAAAATGATAAAGTATTACATTTTCTAAAGGATCCTTCTAAGGGTTTCTTGTTAACAAAGCAGTGATGCCACCTGGAGGCCACCATACAAATTCATATAAAAGAGTAGGAGACAGCTAGTGAACGTGCAAGCAATATTTCTCCCAAAGTTCTTTACTTGTTTTATTAATGAGCTACCATCAGCTTCTTAGATGAAGCTGGCTTCTGAAACTGTACTTCAAAGGGGAAGGACAATGTGAAGCACACAGCAGTAGTGGCATAAAACAACTTACTTACATTTTCTTATTCTGGTCATTCCTTTACACCAGGTCTTGCTGCAATCTTGGGTCACCTTCACCCAAAACTCTGAGCTAATATGACAAAAATAACCAAGGAAGTAAATGTGTTAAGCTACTAGTGCTGAGTCTGCAAGACAGTCTTACTCTTTTATGCACAGAATACCAGGTACAAGATTAGAGTGATCATAAATGTTTTCGTAGTAGCAAAACAATAGCAGCCTCTTTCAAGGAATGTATTTAAATGGTTCCTTTCTTAACAGTCACACTATTAGTCATCATATTTGCAGCTATTAATGCCTTTGTTTTAAAAATATGTTTGCTTGTTGAAAACAATCAGAAAAGAATTTAAAAAATAGGTTTACAAAATCAAGAGCCAATTTAAACTGAAGGCAGTATTGCTACTTAATGACATTGTCCTTGCTCCCCTATGTCCTTTTCTAATGAATTCAGCAGGAATGCTCCCATTACTTTTCATTGCACTGAAATTTAGGGATCTGTCATCTGTTTTCAGCTGGTCTGTTTAGCAGGATACTTGGCAGGGTTGCAAGAGTATCTTTACTGAGATCAACAGGTACCTTTCTAGACAGATGTTTGGGACAGAAATTTAATTATATTCTAGCTCTCCTCCCAAATGAGATTTTGACTGATGGGTCCAACAACTTTCCTTGTATGGGTGCAGCATTATTTTTATAAATAATCTAATACCACATTTGAAAAATGATGATATATACACCTCTACCCCGATATAACGCGACCCGATTTAACACGAATTCGGATATAACGCGGTAAAGCAATGCTCCAGGAGGTAGGGGGCGCTGTACACTCTGGCGGATCAAAGCAAGTTCGATATAACACAGTTTCACCTATAATGTGGTAAGATTTTTTGGCTCCTGAGGACAGCATTATATCGGGGTAGAGGTGTATCAGCACAAATTGCTACTCCAACCTTCTTGCAAAGGAACCGTGGCTTCTATTATTCAAATATGATTCACAAAGCATTCTTCTGCTATCCCTTCTCTTGTGCCTACCGTGATCATTTATGGAGGAAAAAATGCCAACCAAATATAGGTCTAGACTCTAGAGTCATAGAATAAAGAATTCAGAAAATGACACATTTGTAGACTTAGGGATATAGAGAATGAGACCTGCTATGGAAAATGACACAATCCCAGGATAGAAATACATACTTCATAGACAGGGATCACACAGGCTAACATTTGTGGGGTTATACTGTCAGTATCTTTTAAAAAGTTGCTTCAGTGCTGTGATGAAAGGGAATAGTGATAATCATAATAATACCTAACTCTTATGTAACACTTTTCATCAGCAAATCTCAAGGCGCTTTACAAAGGTGGTGAGTATCAAAGATGACTAGAATGACAGGCCTCAGTAGGTTCAATGTTGCCCGAAGGTGTCTATGAAGGGACTGAGTTCCCTATCTGCTCTCAGTACAGTACATACACAGGGTTAGTGTTCAAAGCTAAACCCATATCCAGGATTTTCCTTTATTCTTAACTTAAGAACAACAAACATAAGTTTTAGCCTGATTTAGTTGTTCCTAAGACTTTTCCCTGCAAAGTATTTTGTCTCAACCTGTAGCCATTCTTTTGACTTCAAGACTCTTCATATTTTGTCCTCTTGAGTAGGAGCTAATGAGGCCACCTGGTATGGCTGCAAGAAGTATCAGAAGAATAGCAGGTGGGTATGTGGGGTATTTCACTTCAGCAGGTATTTCCCACCTGCTGAAGTGAAAAAACAGACTGACAGAGCCAGACGAGTACCCAGAAGTCACCTCCTACAAGACAGGCCCAACAAAGAAAATAACAGAACACCACTAGCTGTCACCTTCAGCCCCCAACTAAAACCTCTCCAGCGCATCATCAGAGATCTACAACCTATCCTGAAAGATGATCCTTTACTCTCACAGATCTTGGGAGACAGACCTATCCTCGCTTACAGACAACCCCCCAACCTAAAGCAAATACTCACCAGCAACCACACATCACTGAACAAAAACACTGACCCAGGAACCTATCCTTGTAACAAAGCCCGATGCCAACTCTGTCCACATATCTATTCAAGTGACATCATCATAGGGCCTAATCACATCAGCCATACCATCAGGGGCTCGTTCACCTGCACATCTACCAATGTGATATATGCCATCATGTGCCAGCAATGCCCCTCTGCCATGTACATTGGCCAAACCGGACAGTCTCTACGCAAAAGAATTAATGGACACAAATCTGACATCAGGAATCATAATACTCAAAAACCAGTGGGAGAACACTTTAACCTGTCTGGCCATTCTATGACAGACCTGCGGGTGGCTATCTTAAAACAGAAAAACTTCAAAAACAGACTCCAACGAGAGACTGCTGAGCTGGAATTGATATGCAAACTAGACACAATCAACTCAGGTTTAAATAAGGACTGGGAATGGCTGAGCCATTACAAACATTGAATCTATCTCCCCTTGTAAGTATTCTCACACTAGCTTCTTATCAAACCGTCTGTACTGAGTTATCTTGATTATCACTTCAAAAGTTTTTTTTCCTCTTACTTAATTGGCCTCTCAGAGTTGGTAAGACAACTCCCACCTGTTCATGCTCTCTGTATGTGTGTATATATATCTCCTCAATATGTTTCACTCTATATGCATCCGAAGAAGTGGGCTGTAGCCCACAAAAGCTTATGCTCTAATAAATTTGTTAGTCCCTAAGGTGCCACAAGTACTCCTGTTCTTTTTTCAGGGAAGTCTATTGATTCAATGGAGTGGCACTCACTTATATCAGCAGTGAATTTGGCCCTTGCTTTTTGTGTTTCAAGCCATCCCCAGTCCTGTTTCCCAGAGGCTGAAGATGCCTTGTAGTACAGAGCCTATGAAAATTTCCCCCTGCCATTTCATGGCAAAGTTGGTGCCACAGTGGAAACGAACCTTTTGAAACCTTGGGAACACTTCAGCTCTTTAAACTCCCCGTCTTCCCAATGCAATGATGAAGACTATTATTAGATGTCCATTACAAACCTGAAGCTGAGACATTCACAGTCTCAATTAGAAAGACCATTTACAACTAAAATGTTTCAGAATGAACACTTGCCATCCACATTGTGTGAAAGCAAAGTGTCTGATGACTTTCAGTACCAGGAAGAGTTGTTCTGTGCACCTCTCTTGGGTCAGCCTACAGCTGTAAGACCTTTGACTCCAGCTGTTGTGTCTTTTGTACTCCAGAATTTATTTTCCTCATCTTATGATGGGAAGATTCTGAACATGTCCCACATGCTGTTGCTTAGCACATAATGACCCAAACAGCATATGCCAGAGCAGTTTCTCTTAAGGCCTCAATTGTTTGAAAATGCGCTTAAATCTGCGTGAAGGACATTTCCCCGTCCTCGCCCCAATCACTTATTAAATATACTAGCTTCCCTGCACTCTGCATGGAAGGAGACTGCCTTTTAAGAATGCTAAAAAAAGTGTTAACGAGGCAATAGGAATTACACATTTCCTTTATATGAACCAAAATTGAGATGTCTCTGTGTTCCTATTAGACATTCACACACAAGTACTGTATCTTGTTGGCCAAATCTAACCTACAATCTGACATACAGTTGTTTATTTCTGATGTCCTTTTGTTGAATATCCTGAAGGCCACGCATCAATTTTACTATATTTGCATGTCCGAGGAAGAAAACACACTCTACTGGTCTTGAATGGAGTCTTTAATTAGTTATAACATCCAACCTGGGCTTTGGTTTCCAGAATGGTTTTACAGAACAGTTCTCCAGTGCCCTCTAGTGGATGAGGTATACAATATTTTCAGTGTCATAATTTCAAGCCATTCCTGTTAAATAAATCACCCACAAGCAATGACTCATGCTTCTGGGTCGAAAGGTTATTTTATTTTTTGTATTAATTATTTATTGGCCACCAATAGATTGGCTGGCATTGTACAAAACATAGAGGTAGACTTTGATATCTTTATCTTGCATCTAAGAACATACAGTAAAACACACCTTCCATTTATTTAGGCCAACAAACTAATTGCAGTTTTAATCTTAGATTTATGTTTGCAAATATCAGTGGTCACTGATCACTCATATCAAAGAATTTGTAAGTTCATTTATTATTGGGAGGAAGTTGTTCTCTCATAAGCTGTAGGTATTTTATGTTGCCATTCTGTTGTTAATGTGAACAAATGGAGAAAATCTTTAAGAAAATTGACTAAAATAGCCATTTGAGATCCTTATAGCAGCCCTGCATGTATGTTGCAGAAAATGCTAATTTCCACTTCACAGTAGAAAGCAGAGTTCAAAAAGAACTAGGTGACCCATTTATTAGAATATGGCAGCTCCAAGACCAAAGGACAGATTAAAGCAGAGAACATGCCACAGACAGTAATGACAAAATGCCCTTATTGTTTTATGAATTACTAATACATTGCACATGAATATTTGCTTGAGACTTTATTCACAAACCTACTTAAACATTCATTGCAAACCTGTTTTATCTATTTAAAAAAAAAAAGCCACACACTTTTCTTGAATGTTTTATTTCTCTTTCCTACTCGTGGTTTAGTATGAACTGTGTCTTCCTCAACACCAATCTGTTCTTAAAGTAATCTGGAGCAACCTGGAAAGTTTCCTCTGTAGCACCACAATATGAAAATATCACACAAGATCCTTTCCAAGGTATCATATTCCTAATATTTTTTGCCATGCACACACTTTGCAAATTTATTTTTATGATGCAATGTGTGTTTCATTGTAGTTGAAACTGTTAATTTGATGCAATTTTTCTCTCTCAAATGTTGGGACTGGAAGAAGTGCTGTGTCAGATTGTACCAGCTTTGTCCCTGTGAAATCTCTGCCTGCCTGGCCGTTAGCACAATATAGAGCAGCTCCAGCATTGCTCAAAATTACAGTGGCCTTACATGGCTGCCTAGGAGCTACTGCGCATTGTAGAATAGCTAGAGTGCAACAGCCATCCCCCATGTCCCCCAAACCATCCCCAAGCATGCCCTTATGACAAGGCCTGTCCAGGAGGGTACTGTTCTGCCAGATGCTTGCCAGTAACGGAAACCCCTGCATACCAGGGGTATTTCCCTGGAAGCCATTTTGTGCCTTTTAGACAGGATCCATAATGGGGGATATAGTCTGATCCTCAGTGCTGTACCTTTCTAAATAACTCTGGCACTCACCACAATTGCAAGGGAAGACTGCAAACTAAGAGTGAATGGTTTCATAATGGATTGTACGCTCTTTGTGGCAGGAACTGTCTGCTATTCTGTGTTTGTACAGTGCCTACCACGATGGGGTCCCACTCTTGGTTGACCCTTAGGCAATACCATAATAAACATGATTTGTAATAATAACATTATAAGCTGGGTGAGACCTTGTTATGCATTGAGTTAAAATCTAATTGAGCTAGGTAGGTGTGAACTCACCCCTCAATTAACATAACTATAAGCATAAGCCCTAGACAAAAAGATGTGTGTGAACCCACACATGAGCTTTTTCTGTGTATTGTTTTCAGTGGGGAGAGGGGATGGAGAAGAGACAAGAAAGACCGAGGGCTTGTCTACACTGGCACTTTACAGCGCTGCAACTTTCTCGCTCCAGGGTGTGAAAAAACACCCGCCTGAGCGCAACATGTTTTAGCACTATAAAGTACCAGTGTAGACAGTGCACCAGCACTGGGAGCTACCCCGCCCGCCTGCCCGTGGAGGTGGGTTTTTTAGAGCGCTGGGAGAGCTCTACACAAGCCACGACGACACAAGCCACAGCAGCGCTTTAACGTTGCCAGTGTAGACTAGCCCTCAGAGAGTCACAGTCTAAAGAAGCAGCTGAAAGCACAGTGCCTGACCTGAAGAAACCAAAGGAGAGTTTTGGGTGGGGGATGAAGGCTGAAAAGAGTGCTCTTGGTGCTATGAGCAAACAAAGTTGTTTCCTGCTATTTGATTCTTCAGCATTCAGAGACACAGGATTTTGTACATTTTTTGTAAATAATCAAAACTGCATTAAAGAAATACCAGTCACCAATCTCTACTTCCAACTGGAACACCAACAGGGTTCCAAACTTTGACTAGCACTCAGGTCAGAAGGGGCAACAATAATAAAGGGATTGTATATAACTCACACTATGCCAGTGTAAGTCTTTCTCCCCCTAGAATCATAGAAGATTAGGGTTGGAAGAGACCTCAGGAGGTCATCTAGTCCAGTGGTTTTCAAACTTTTTTTCTGGGGACCCAGTTGAAGAAAATAGTTGATGCCCACGACCCAATGGAGCTGGGGCAGAGGGGTTTGGGGCGTAGGAGGGGCTCAGGACTGGGGCAGAGGGTTGGGTGCGGGGCTAAGGGCGGTGGGGTGGGGCTGGGAATGAAGGTTCATGGTGTGGGAGGGGGCTCTGGGCTGAGGCAGGAGTTTGGGGTTCAGGCAGGGGTCAGGGCTCTGGGCTGGGGGTGCAGGCTCTAGGGTGGGGCCAGGGATGATGGGTTTGGGGTACAGGAAGGGGTTCTGGGTTTGGGGGGCTCAGGGCTGGGGCAGAGGTTGGGGTGCAGGAGGGGCTCCAGGTTTGGGGGGGGGACTCACGGCTGGGGCAGGGCATTGGGTGCAGGAGGGGTCAGGGCTCTAGTCTGGGGATGAGGTGTTTGGGATGCAGGAGGGGCTCCAGCTTTGGGGGGCTCAGGGCTGGGGCAGGGGGTTGGGGTGCAGGGGCTGGGGATGAGCGGTTTGGGGTACAGGAGGAGCTCCACGTTTGGAGAGGGCTCAGGGCTGGGGCAGGGAGTTGGGGTGCAGGAGGGAGTCAGGGCTCTGAGCTGGGGGTGCAGGTTCTGGGGTGGGGCCAGGGATGAGGGGTTTGGGGTGCAGGAAGGGGCCAGCAACAGGTTGGCTCCTAGGCGGAGGCACACAAGCTGCTCCGTGCAATTCTCACCTGCAGGCACCGTCCCCCCTGTTCCAATTGGCTGGTTCCTGGCCAATGGGAGTGCAGAGCCCGTGCTCGGGGCGGGGGCAGCACACAGAGCTCCATGGCCCCCCGCCTAGAAGCCAGGCAGCAGCTGGCCACTTCCAGGGCACAACGCGGTGATGGAAAAGGTAGGCACTAGCCTGCCTTAGCTGGGCAGCACCGCCGACGGGACTTCTAACGTCCCGGTCGGCAGTGCTGTCCAGAGCAAGGCAATCCAGCGCCTTACATGCTGCGACCCAGTACTTGGTCATAACCCACTGATCTAGTCCAACTCCCTGCTCAAAGCAGGACCAACCCCAACTAAATCATCCCAGCCAGGGCTTTGTCAAGCTGGGCTTTAAAAACCAATAAGGATGGAGATTCCACCATGTCCCTAGGTAATGCATTTCAGTGCTTCACCACCCTCCTAGTGAAATAGTTTTTCCTAATATCCAACCTAGACCTCCCCCACTGCAACTTGAGACCATTGCTCCTTGTTCTGTCATCTGCCACCACTGAGAACAGCCGAGCTCCATCCTCTTTGGAATCTCCCTTCAGGTAGTTGAAGGCTGCTATCAAATCTCCCCTCACCCTTTTCTTTTGTAGACTAAATAAGCCCAGTTCCCTCAGCCTTTCCTCATAAATCATGTGCCCCAGCCGCCTAATCATTTTCGTTTCCCTCCGCTGGACTCTCTCCAATTTGTCCACATCCTTTCTGTAGTGGGGAGCCCAAAACTGTACGCAGTACTCCAGATGTGGCCTCACCAGTGCTGAATAGAGGGGAATAATCACTTCCCTCGATCTGCTGGCAATGCTCCTACTAATGCAGCCCAATATGCCATTAGCCTTCTTGGCAACAAGGGCACACTGCTGACTCATATCCAGTTTCTCATCCACTGTAATCCCCAGGTCCTTTTCTGCAGAACTGCTGCTTAGCCAGTTGGTCCACAGCCTGTAGCAGTGCATGGGATTCTTCTGTCCTAAGTGCAGGACTTTGCATTTGTCCTTGTTGAACCTCATCAGATTTCTTTGGCCCAGTCCTCCTATTTGTCTACGTCATTCTGGACCCTATCCCTACCCTCCAGCATATCTACCTCTCCTCACAGCTTAATGTTATCCATGAACTTGCTGAGGGTGCAATCCATCCGATCATCCAGATCATTTAACCCTATACCTCTCAGCTCTTGCTGCTAGATATGTAGGTCTAGGGTTAAAATCCCACTGTCATTCCAAGCTGGGTCTCTTACAAAAGGGCAGCTGCAACATGGAACTTAAACTCCAGTGGCTTCAAAAGTTACAGGGACACTTTCACATCTCACTCTAGGAAGAAATTTGTTTTTATTAAATCAACAAATTACCTCCTACCATTTTTTGTGTGTTACCAATATTCATACTGACAGTCACTTCTCTCTCTGATCTGTTATTAAAATTAAAAATACAATGTAGCTAGCTTTACTCTTTTAATTAGATAATTGTTGTACAGTTTGTCATTATAATCCTTGGAGTGTAACATTTGGTTATTGTGATCACTTTTTGTGGATCAGTTACTTATTCAATTGATTTAAAGTGTTTTATAAAAAATAGGATCATGCATTAGTCAACAGACTTGTTTCACTCTGAGGAAGATATACTGCCTGTGGGAGACAGAGAGGGGGATCAGACTTTGCTGGAGGCATTATGCCTTTCAAAGGCATATGTATTCTGGATGCTGTGGGGAGCTTGCTGAGAAGTGCCCCTTGCTACACCTGTTCAACAAATATAATCACCAGTACTCCCCAGGCCTCAGAGCAACTCTGTTGTTGCATAGGGTGGGTGAAGGCAGAACCATAGCCCCGGGGGGATGCTAACACTGACATCAGCACTAGCGCTGCTAGACCATCCCATTCTTGTCTTCCTCAGTACAAGGAGCCAGGTTATGCCTGTTTGAGGGAGAGCTTTCACCCCTTCTTGCATTTATCCAGGTAGATGTATAATTTTGTCTATTGGGCTGAAATGTTAACTCTGTTACCAATATATCTCCTGTTGTGCACATGCGCGCTCACACACACACACACACACACATTTACTTTAAAAAATATTTAGATATCTCCAGATTTCCAGTGGTGCTAGGCAACCACAATTCCTATTTATGCCCATGGGAGCTGTAATTACTCAGAACCTTTGAAAATCAAGCCATTAGTGCTTAGATACTATGTAAGGGGCAACATAAAACAACCCTAAGAAAGAGAGTTTTCCTTATTTTCAAGTTATATTGTTATGATGTAATGATTGTATTGTAGGGGTGTTAAAGCATGTTTGTCATCTGTTGATTCACTGATACAGCAGCTCTTAACTCTTTTGGCTATATGCTTACTAAGCACCCTCACGGTTATTTTTGGTTTGAGAATATTTTTATGAGAGAGGCATTAGGTGTATGTTCTGGTTTTCACTCAAACTGTGTACCATGTGGGAAAACTGACAGCAAGTTTACAAATGTAAATGTGTGATAATGCCTAAGATAAGCAGGTCAGTATAAACAAAACCAGAAGAGCTAGACTTCAGAGAGGCATATGTTCATCTCAGTGCACAGGGATTTACACGTCAGCACTAATTATTTTCTGTTTGACAATGTGATTGTGCCATTTTAAAGCTGGTGATAGGAGGTGCTAATAAGTACTTCAACTAAGAGTGGAGATCAAAGCCACAGGTCAAGCTAGCCCCCTGCCAAAAGTTATATATACCAGGAACTTTCTAAATAAAACCAAATAATCTAATCTGCTCTCTCTCTTACGTCCTAAGTAATTATGAAATCAGTATTACATTAGTAAAATTAATGGTATCCAAATCTTGCCAGTTATAAAGCACTTAGGCATGCTCATCCATTCAGACCCCTCCCCCCCAGATAGGCTGAACATGCCTCCAATTTGGAATAGCATGTATCTTGTGCTTGAATAAAAAACAAAATAAACAATAGCTCTTGCTCAGCAGTCCCTAGCTCAAACTGGGAGACTGTTCTATCCTATACATTTGAGAGAGGGGAGTCAGTCATTTAAATTCAGATTTATCACTAATCTTTCCACACTTACTAATAGGTGTGTAAATGTCTCTGAAGATCATCCCTATTGGAAGAGTGCCTCATGCACAGTTTTGAACCTGTGTTAAAATTGTTCAACTTCACTTGGCAATTCTATGTCTGAGAAACCACTCTGATGATGAATGTGATATAATGCCTTTGAAGAAAGATTTAACTGCTCATTAAGCAGATAGTTGGAGGTACTTATAAACATTACAGGGCCAGATCCTTGGACATCTGAGGGGGTGGGGAGCATAAAGGAGCCATTTTGACTCCCCCCTTCCTTGGGTGCCTGCACTGGGCTTTGACCTTAACCAATTGTTAATAACTTCAAGAGGCCATTACAGCAGGTAGGGATCACGTATGTGCCAGAAGTCCAAGCCATGCACTCTTTCCAGTCTTGCCATTATCCTGTGCGGAGGAGTCGCACCACCTGAAAATCCCCCTATGTGGTGGAAGTCGTCTAGGAGTCTGATCTGGAGGGTTTAGGGCTGCTTAGCACCTGTGCAACAACAAAAAGCAGCCAGAACACAGCTAAGGATCAGGGCACTGTGCATGGTGTGACATGTTACACTATCCTCATTTCTGTCTGGAAACATAAGACAAAGAATGGCTACTACCTGAGTGTAATGGAGACATATCAGCCCATAAAAGTAAGATTATCTGAATGTAGAGAATGTAAATATTTTATATGTATTGTAGGCAGAGTGGATAGTGACACCTATAGTACAGTTGACTTGTGCTTTCCATTATAAGGCCTTGCTTATAATTGTCCCTTTGCTAATAGCCCCTTTGCTAAACTTCACCCAATTGGGCTGAAATTTTCCATGCTTTCCTCTTTGCCTCATACTGAATTTTTGGAAAGTTTCACTGAAAATGGTTCAGTCATTTCTGGAAATGAGGTTACGGAGAAATAAGCAGATTTGGCAATGTCAGTATTTTTCACCCATATTTTGAAGAGCTCTAGTACCTTCGTACCCTGGAGCAGGAATTTGAAATTTGGCAAGGAAATACTGCTGGGGGGCAGACAGCTGCCTCTTCCTGTCTTTGTGAAAATTCACTTAGATTTAGCTATAAGACTCTGAAAATCAACATTTGAACATAAATGTATAGATTTTAAGGCCAGAAGGGACAAGTGTGATAATTTAATCTGACCACCTGCATAATACAGACCATAGAATTTCATCCACTAATTCCTGTATCAAGCCCCATAACGTGGTCAAACTAGAGCATGTATTTTAGAAAGCCATCCAGTTATGATTCAAAGTTTTCAAGTGATGATGCTTATTAATTATTTAGCATTATGACAGTGCCTAGGGGCAGCAGTCATGGATCAGGGCCCCACTTGTTTAGGTGTACAAATGAGCAACAGAAAGATAGTCCCTCCCCTGAAGAGTTTACAATGTAAATATAAAATGAGAGGTGACAGGTGACAACAGTAAACAGATGACAGAAGCACATGGAAGCAATAAGACAATACTGGTAAATTGGTTAATTGCCCTGTTAACATTTCGAGCTTTATTTCTGGTTTGAATTTGTCAAGATACAACTTCCAGCCATAGGTTCTTGTTATGGCTTTGCTAGATTAAAGAGCCCTTTGCAGGTATTTATAAGTCATGATGAAGTCACCTCTTCACCCTCTCATTTATAAGATAATTAGATTGGAGCTCCTTAAGGAGACTGTAGGGCATGTTTTCCAGTCCTCAAATCATTCTTGTAGCTCTTCCCTGAGCTCTCCCTAGTTTTTCAATATCCTTTCTTAAGTGTGGAAACCTGAACTGGCCATAGTACCTATAGTAGTCTCACCAGTGCCTTATAGAGATAATATAGCCTGCCTGTTCCTACTTGATACTGACCTGTTTATATATCCAAGGATCACATTAACACTTTTGGCCATAACATTACATTGGGAGTTCATGTTAATTTGTTTGCCCACCACTATCCCTAAGACCTTTTAAACTGTTTTCTAGGATACACACTCCCATCCTGTAACTATGCCCCATGTATTTTGTTCCTAGATGTAGGACTTCGTATTTGGTGCTAAAGTGCATGTTGTTTGTTTGCACCCGATTTTTCAAGTGATCCAGATTACTCTGTATAAGTGCCTTGTCCTCATCATTATTTATCATTCTACAAGTCATTATCGGCAATGATTTTGTATTTTTTTCTAGATCACTGATAAAAATATTAAATAGTGTGGGACCAAAAACCAGTTCCCATGAGACCCCATAGTAACACACACTTGTTGATGATTGCCCTTTAACAATTATGTGGTAAAATCCATTAGTTAGCCAGTCTTTAATTAATATAATAGGTGCTATATTGATTGTGTATTATGTTAATTTTGCAACAATCTACCATCAGATGTAGAGTATGAAAACCTGTTTTATACCTTAAATACCTGATTCCTCAACCAATGTGTTATGCACAGATCTTTCTCAACAGAAAGCTTTATGAATATTTTATTGATTTTGCTGCTGACACATTGTTTAACACTTATGTCACAAAACCTGTAATTTCAGTTTATTCAGACAAGAATTCCTTTGAGCTTTTAATTCTTATTCAAGGGAAAGGTTTATTTTGTTTGAATTTAATTTTATTATGAAAACTTAGTCAGCCTGTAGGTTTAAATAGAACAGGAATTTTTCTCCCCTGGGCAAATTTGCTTGGGAATAGGAAACTAAAAGAACAAAATGATTCATAATTTTGCAGAAGTGTCTGATCAGCATGAAGAAATACAGCTTTTGAAGTATATGAAACTTGGTCTGCTTTAAAAATGTGAATCTGAGCAAAAGCTAGCGTCTGAAGATTTCACCGGATCTTCTTCTTTTTGAGCAGATATTGTGCTGTGTTCATATTGCTGAAGGTGTGGTTCCACAAACAAGGGCTCTGTTATGAAGACAGCGTGGGCTCCATGTTCATTATATTCCCCAGACCAAATGTGCTCAATTGACAAGTTAAAATACATTTTTCCTAATTGTCAGTCATGCAAACAAACTAGGAACTGAGAATCAAGCTTAGTTCTTTGCTTCTCGCATATCACTACCAGCTAGGGTGACCAGATGTCCCGATTTTATAGGGTCAGTCCCGATATTTGGGGCTTTTTCTTATATAGACTCCTATTATCCCCCACCCCCGTCCCGATTTTTCACACTTGCTGTCTGGTCACCCTACTACCAGCAATAGAGATTCTGCAGATCACACTGGACCCCTGTGCGGGCCCATTCCCTTCTAATAAGGCCATCAGTAACACTTGTGAAGTCCCATTTTATTCAGCAGGTTTTTGAACATGCAACTGACTGGAACTTGGTTAACAATTGTGTAATAATGCCCAAGAAGGGCTAGAATCCATCTAAGCCATATTTACTATGCATAGATAACAGGAGTAAAATGGCAGTAAAAACTTAATTGTCTTACTTCAGTCAGAGGATATGATTCTGAATATAAACAAGGAACAGACCTCCTAAGTAAGAAGGTACAATTTTTATAGTTGCTTTTTCAGAGAAGACCTGTAGCAGAAGTACTTCAAATGCTGTTTTCTTGCAAATCCATTAAAGAATACAATAGGAAGCATGAGATAAAGGCCCCAATCCTGCAAACAGTCAAAATAATAAAGTATCCATAATATAGTTCATCCTTTGTACTTCAAAGAGGATTGGAACTTGTGAGACATTTTATTTATTTTCTTACAATCTGAAAAATAAAAGTTAAGCACCTGCCCATTTCTCTGGGTCAAGGCAGAAAGTGATGTTGATATTAATTTAAATCACAAAATGTGATTTGAATAGCTGAGTTACATACCTCAATACCTCAACTACAAGGCTCTTAAAATAGCCTTTGTAAAATTTTTCTATTTTGTCTTTTTTTCTCATTTACTCATCCTTGTTCCTGGCAATATTCTCCTCCACTGGAGGCAAAGCCACCATTCTTCTGGACAGGAGGGTCCTCTCTTTGTATCCCAGGGACCAGCAACCTTTGGCCCACGGCCTGCCAGGGTAAGTACCCTGGCGGGCCGGGCCGGTTTGTTTATCTGCCGCACCCGCAGGTTCGGCTGATCGCGGCTCCCACTGGCCGCGGTTCGCCGTCCGAGGCCAATAGGGGCTGTGGGGAGCGGCGTGGGCCAAGGGATGTGCTGGCCGCCACTTCCCACCACCCCCATTGGCCTGGAACGGCGAACCGTGGCCAGTGGGAGCCACGATCGGCCGAACCTGTGGATGCGGCAGGTAAACAAACCAGCCCGGCCTGCCAGGGTGCTTACCCTGGCGGGCCGTGTGCCAAAGGTTGCCGATCCCTGTTGTAGCCTATCAGCACCACTCTTTAATAAGACAGAAAAGTTACTGTTAAGTATTACATGGCATATATTGCTAGGTAGAAATTGATTCCAGGGTCTCCTGCATGGCAGTGCCAAGCACTTCCAGAAAGATGCTTAGCTGGTCTACCCACGTTTCTTTAGGGATAATTTTACTTATTGTGTCTTTGTCATTTAACCTCACAGCACCTCATGTTCTTGCAATAATCTCCTGGAAACACAGGCTATTTGTCAAATCAAATCAGACCACTGGTCCATCAAGTCTAGTAACATCTTGCTTCCAACACTGGCAAATGCCTGATATTTTATAGGAAGATGAAAGACTTCCCTATAATGTACATTGCCAGTTGTATAATACAGTACTTGGTGGGGAGAAATTACTTCCTGTTCTCTGCAGTCTGATAAGCTGAAGCACAGAAGCATGAGATCTGACTATTCTTATTTTAACAGGTATATCTATAAATATTATTCCTGGCTATAACATTTTTAGCTCCATTATGAAATCCAATTACAGCCTAGTGGAACAAATACAGTTCAGGGGCTCAGGAAGTCTTGACTACCCATCCTAGCTCTGTCACTGACTTGCTCTGTGGCTTTAGGCATGTTAGTTTATCACTCCACATTAGTTTTCTCTTTCTTACCTATTGTATGGGAGTGTCATGAGGATTAATTAATTAAAATGTTTGCACTCTGTGTGTGTGTGTGTAATTCACTTCTCATAAAATATATTTGCAGAAATAAGCCGCAGGCTTTATAAGTTAAAACCCACAGCTTAACTTCCATCCAGAAACCAGCAGGCAGCCAGTGCAGTATATGGAGCACCGGCTTAATGCAGTCTTGGTGTGATTACAATTTAACAAGCAAGCAGATGTATTTTACGACACCGTCAGCTTCGAAATGGCCTTAAAATGTAGCCTTGTGTAAAGAGCACTACACTACACTACTAACCTCAAAGCAACATAGGAATGGCTCTATCTGTAGCAATGTCCACATTCAAAAGGAACAGTCATGACCTTCTTGTGAACCAGAGACTGGAAAAAAGCAGACTTGGCCACAGATGCTATCTGCTATCTGCACACCCTTAACATTTAGCATGACCCTCACTCCCCAAATTATGAACCTGAAAAAACAAACCTGGGTGCACTCCCTCAAATCAAGGTAATGTAATCTCTGCCACTTTTTCTGCTTGCTTCCCCCAACCTATCACATTACCTGCGTTGTATGGATTGAGTCTAAACCAATCCCCAGCATCAGACAGATACTGGATAAATCACTCAACTGCCTTAGACAGATCAGACAAGACAGAAATAGAGAGGTGAATGTCATCAGCATACTGAAGATACTGCAGCCCATGGACTAAATTTTACTTTCAGTTACATCATGTAAATCCAGAGTAATCCCATTGACTTCAGTGAAATTACTCCAGATTTGGTGTATCTGGAATATCTCATCCATGTGGGACTAATGATACTGCAAGGTATGACCCTGGACATATCAGAAATGACTACAGGGCTCTGGGTGTCAGGGTGAAGGAACTGGGGGCATAGGTGGTATTCTCATTGATCCTTCCAGTCAAGGGTAAGGATCCAGGCAGAGATAGACACATCCTTGAGGTAAATACATGGCTGTTTGGATGGTGTCACCAGGAGGGCTTCGGCTTACTTGACCATGGAATCCTGCTCTGAGAAGGACTGCTGAGCAGAGATGGGGTCCACCTGTCTAGGAAGGTGTCGGAGAAAATCTCTGGATACAGACTGTCTTACCTAGTGAGGTGGGCTTTAAACTAGGTTCAATGGGGGCAGGAGACATTAATCCACAGGTAAGTCCAAAACATGAAGATCTGACTGAAGGGTCATGAGAAATCGCAGCATGGACAAAGGACAAACATGACATAACAAAGAGGGGAAATCTAATAATCTTTTTAGATGTCTCTATATACTAATGTAAGAAGTATGGGGAATAAACAGGAAGAACTAGAAATACTAGTGAATAATCACAAATATGACATAATTGGCAACACAGATAACTTGGTGGGATAATTCACATGACTGGAATATTGGTATAGAAGGGTACAGCTTGTTCAGGAAGGACAGGCAAGGAAAAACGGAAGGAGGTGTTGCCTTGTATATCAAAGGTGTATACACTTGCACTGAGGTTGAGACAACTGGGAGGCAGACTTGTTGAAAGTCTTTGGGTAAAAATATAAAAGGGGTAAAAAAACAAGGGTGAAGTCATGGTAGGGGTCTACTATAGGTCACCTAACCAGGAAGAAGAGGTGGATGAGACTTTTTAAAAACAACTAACAAAATCATCCAAAACACAGGACTTGGTGATGGGGAACTTCAACTACTCAGACATCGGTTGAGAAAATAATACAGCAGGGAATAGATTATCCAACAAGTTCTTGGAATATACTGGAGACATCTTTTTGTTATAGAAGGTGGAGAAAGTGACTAGGGGAGTGGCTATTCTGCATTTGATTCAGACAAACAAAGAGGAACTAGTTGAAAATCTGAAGACTGAAGGCAGTTTGGGTGAAAGTGGTCATGAAATGACAGAGTTAATGATTCTAAGGAATCGCAGGAGAGGAAGCAGGAGAATAAAGACAATGGACTTCAGGAAGGCAAACTTTAGCAAACTCAGAGAATTGATAGGTAAGATCCCATGGGAAGCAAATCTACGGGGGGGGCGGGGCGGGGAAGAGTTCAGGAGAGTTGGCAGTTTTTTAAAGAGACATTATTAAGGGCACAAGAGCAAACAATACCAATGTGTAGGAAAGATAGGAAGTATGGTAAAAAGCCACCTTGGCTTAACCAGGAGATCTTCACTTACCTGCACTCAAAATTAAGAGTCATACAAGAAATGGAAAATAGGTCAAATTTCAAAGGATGAGTATTAAAAAAAACAACACAAGCAGTTAGGGACAAAATTAGAAAGGCCAAGGCACAAAACAAGGGTAAACTAGCTAGGAATATAAAAAGTAACAAGAAAGCATTTTACAAATACATGAGAAGCAAGAGGGGACAGGATAGGTCCATTACTAAATTAGGAGGGAAAGACAATAACAGAAAACACAGGGATGACTGAAGTGTTTCAATTTTCAACAAAAAAGTTAGCATCAATGTAAATGGGACAGATAGGAAAAGCACAAGTTAAGAATTACTTTGACAAGTTAGTTTTCAAGTCGGCAGGGCCTAACCAAATACATCCTAGAATAATTAAGGAACTGTCTGAAGAGATCTCTGAACCATTAATGATTATCTTTCAGAACTTGTGGAAGATGGGAGAGATACCAGAGGCCTGGAAAAGGACAAATACCGGACCTATTTAGCAAAGGGGAATAAGTATAACCCTGGGAACTATAGACCAGTCAACTTAATTTATTTTGCTCCATAAAGATAACGGAGCCAATAATCGAACAATGAATGTGTAAGAACCTAGAAGAAAATAAGGTAATAAGTAACAGTCAATAGGAATTTGTCAAGAACAAATCCTGTGAAACCAACTAATAGCCTTCTTTGACAGGGTAACAAGCCTTGTGGATGGCGGAAAGCAATAGATATCATATATCTCAACTTTAGTAAGGCTTTTGATATTGTCTCACATGACTGTCTCATAAACAAACTAGAGAAATATAACCTAGGTGAACCTATTATAAAGTGGGAACACAACCAGCTGGAAAATCATACTCAGAGTACTTATATAGTGCAGTGGTTCACATTTGAGCTGGAAGAGTATATTAAGTGGGATCCTTCAGGGATGTGTCCTGGGTCTGGTTCTGTTCAGTATCTTCAGAAATGACTTGAATAATGGCATAGAACATACAAAATTTGCTGACGATACCAAGCTGGGAGGAGTTGCAAGCACTTTGGAGGACAGGATAAGAATTCAAAATAATCTTGACAAACTGGAGAAATGGCCTCAGTTAAACAGAATGAAATTCAACAAGGAAAAATACAAAATACTACACTTAGCAAGGAATAATCAATTGCACAAATACAAAATGAGAAATGACTTCGTAGAAAGGAGTTCTGCAGGAAAGGATCTGGTGGTTATAGTGCATCACAAATGAAATATGGGTCAACAATGTAATACTGTTGCAAAAAAAAGCAAACATCATTCTGGGATGTATTAATAGGAATGGTATAAGCAAGAAATGAGAAGTAATTCTTCCACTCTACTCTGATGAGGCCTCAACTGGATTATTGTGTCCAGTTCTGGGCACCGCATTTTAGGAAAGATGTAGACAAACTGGAGAAAGTCCAGAGGAGAGCAACAAAAATTACTGAAGGTCTAGAAAACATGACCTTTGAGGAAAGATTGAAAAATTGGGCTTGTTTAATCTGGAAAACATAAGACTGAGGGTCCCTCCCTCCAACCTGATAACAGTCTTCAAGTATGTAAAAGGTTGTTATAAAGAGGAGGGTGATAAATTGTTCTCCTTAACCACTAAGGACTGGACAAGAAGTAATGGTCTTAAATTGCAGCAAGGGAGATTTAGCTTAGACATTAGGAAAAACTTCCTGTCAGGGTAGTTAAGCACTAGAACAAATTACCTAGGGAGATTGTGGAATCTCCAACTCCATCATTATAGATTTTTAAGAACAGGTTAGAAAAACACCTCTCGGGTCTAGATAATTCTTAATCCTGCATCAGCGCAGAGGATTGGACTAGATGACCTATGGAGATCCCTTCCAGTCCTTCATTTCTATTTCTATCCAAGAATTGAAATTGGCCCCGAGTCTCCCCACTAGCTTAATAATCTCATGTAAATGAACAGGAGGGATTCACAACAAAGACCCTCCAGTGTAGATGAACCACCCAAATGCTACCCTTTGGGATCTATCTGAAATGTTCCTTTGTAATGTCAGCTAGAAAAGGTATTCTTCACTTCCAGAACAAACTGTTGTGTAATGTTGCTATTATACAGTTATGTTTCATCTTGGAGGTGGCTACACTTATATGAATTGCTTCCTAAATATAGTTTGCACCATCAACATGTACAGCACTTTGAATAAATGATACTTCATATATGCAAGGACATTAACTATTGCAAATTATTTGTCAGAAATTATAAAAAAGCCAGAGAGCAGGTTTGCTTAGCATGGAGCTAAAATTAGCTGTAAAATGAGGAACAGAAAATAAGTATAGGAACACAAGTTAGCTAATTATCAAATTCACAAGAAATGTAAGGGGCATTTCTTTCTCTAAAATACCAGGGAAAACATTCCCTCTATATTGTACAAAAGGGCAGCTGAATAACTGCCAAAGCCTTTCCAGCTTGGTTTGCCACATTCAGGGGCATTTCAGTTGCCTCCAGACGTCACACTTGTATCTCCTTAAAAAAGGTATAGCACTCATTTTGAATGCAAATTTGCCTTTGTACAACACAAGCCTGGTATTGTCTCACTGCTAATTCCTGCAAATGATAAAGAAATAAAGTAATAAGCTTTCAGTTACCTGGACCAGAAATCAAAGTCCAGCAATAGCTGACAACATTAATAGCACTAAAGGGGTTGGATTCATTATACTGCCTTAGGTCAGAAATGTATATAAAGTTTAATATGTATGTAAGTATTAGACAGGCATCAAGATCTGCAAGAAAGACACACCTGGCAGGTAAGGAAAGAGAGGCAATTGTTTGCCAGTGGCTACAATGCATGTATTAAATCTCAACCCCCAAATGTGGATGTAGCAGGTGGCTCGCATTGGAGAGGTTGTGGCACCTTAGAGACTAACACATTTATTAGAGCATAAGCTTTCGTGGGCTACAACCCACTTCTTATGTTTCACTCTATATGCAACCGAAGAAGTGGGTTGTAGCCCACGAAAGCTTATGCTCTAATAAATGTGTTAGTCTCTAAGGTGCCACAAGTACTCCTGTTCTTTTTGCGGATACAGACTAACACGGCTGCTACTCTGAAACCTGTCATTGGAGAGGTTGATCACCCATCCTGTTGTTTCAGGGATGCTCCTTACCTGCTACCAAACATCCCATGAGCCTACCCAGTAAGGAGCAGCTACTGAGCGTTAGCTGATTAGGCAAAAACTAAAAGTTTTCAAGCCACACGTCTGCGGGTCAGAAGTTCACGGTGACTCTGCACCAGACACAAGCCACCCCACGGGGACAGCCCTCAAAGCGCCCCTGCCCTGTACCGTTCGGGCAATGGGGCTTCTTTGCCTCGAAACACAGCGGGTCACGTGCGTGCTGCAGGCGGCCTCGCTCGGGTACCGCTGGTTACAATGCCCAGCGCGCGTGACACCACGGGTCACCCCCAGAGCGCCCCAGGCTCGGCGGCCACTGCCCAGTCCACCGGGCGCCTGCGAGCGGAACCGAGCGGCCCCCAGTGCCAGCGCTCGGCAGCGACGGGACTATTGCAGTTAAGCCCTTTGCCCTGAGGGGGGGTCCGGGCCCCTCCGGGGGATCCACGCAACCGGCCCCCCTGGAGAAGGGGCTGGAGCTGCCCAAGCTGCCGCTCCCCGGGCCGGATTCGCACGCAGCAGGGCCGAGCTGTCGCTAGAGGGAAGAGTTCTCATTGCCCAACAAGCCCGGCCCGCTCCCGCTGGGTCCTTCCAAGAGCCCCTTGCTCTTCCCATTGTGTGCCGGGTTTAAGTGACCAGCGCGCGCCTGAACGACCCGGCCCGGGAAGGCTTTAGCATTTGGAAGGGGGATTGTTGGATGCACGATGGGGAGCGCCGCACTCCTGAGCCCGTCCCGCTATGGAATGCAGAGCGGCCAGTGGCTCAGGCATTCCACGAAGACACACCCTGCCGCCGAGGACCCATCGCTCGCTCCCAACCCGGCCCTGCCTGTCTCAGGCGCGCGCGCTCTTGTCTCTTCCTTTAGTAGCTCGGTGCAGAGGTAGCAGGAGCGGCGCAGGCGGCGGGGCCGGAGTGGGCTGAGGCGGCCGTTCCCTATAGCGAGAGCGCAGCGCACTGAGCCCCCTCCCCTTGGGACACTCACACACACGGTGAGGGGGGTGGGGATGACGACGAAGGGTTCCAGACACAGGGGTCGGGAGGGTTTCCGTGAGTGACCGTTGAACGGGGATAGTGGGCGAGCGGCGCCAGGAGGCTCCTGGTCACGTGACTCCCGAGCGCCCTCGTCGCAGGCGGACAGAGCCGAATCGATTTGGTGGCGAGATCGTTGGGCGCGCGCCTGCAGGTGCGGCTCGGACGCGCGTCCTGGCGGGTGGGTGAGGAAGGTTGTGGGTGCGCGCGCGCCCTCCCGCGTGTCCCCTTCGGCGGCCCGTCCAGCCATCCCCCTTAACGCGCTCTCTTTTCTCGCCTGTAGAGATGCCCTCGGCTACCAACAGCACTATGGCGAGTAGCAGCGGCAAAGTGGGGCCAGTGCCGGCGGGTAGCGAGGCCGCCCCGGCAGCGGCTCCCCCCCAGGTGGTAGCGGCTGCGGGCGGCAGCACCAGCTCGGTGCAGACCGAGGCCATGAAGCAGATCCTGGGAGTGATCGACAAGAAGCTGCGCAACCTGGAGAAGAAGAAGGTACCGTAGCTCCCCGCACCCCCGTCTGGGCCCTACCACCCCTCCCGTCTTCTGGCTTCCTCAGCTCCAGCCCTCCCCGGACTCATCGGCCGCACTTTCCCTCTCGGTCTCCAGGTTCCCTTCCCCGCCCGGGAGTTTCCGCTCCCCGGCGGCCTGTCGTTCTGTCTCACGCCGGGGCTGCAGAATCACCTTTCCCCGTCATCCACGGCGGGGATTGGCCGGCCCGTGCCCCGCTGTGCGGGGAGCGAGGTCTCGGTGCTCCTGCCCCGGCCGGCCTGGTCCCCGGGGAGTTGCCGCGGGACTGCTCGGGGCGTTCCCGGTGTGGGCCCGGCGGAGGCTCCCGCCGGAAGGTTCCAGAAGAGCGGCCGGAGAATTCCTTTCCTGCTCGGCCTGGCCGAAGCGCGCAGCCCTTTGTCCGCAAAGCCTAGCGCGGGGCGATGCGCGTCCCTCTCATGCGGGGCTGTTTGGGCTCGGACACAGGCAGGAGGGGCCGCCACTGCCCCCTTTCCCGTCCTCTCAGTCGCGGTCGGTGTCCCAGCTCCCGGTGAGACACCGGTGCGGTGAACCACAGCCCCCCTCCCCCCCACCCCTTTGTTCCTGTGGGCCGGGGTCTTCGCGTGCTCAGCCTTTGCGGGGGGATGAATTGGGCTTGTAACCGCCCCATGGAGTAGCGGCCCTCTCCCCCGGGACAGAGAGCAGGGTGGGTGCGGGGCAATAGGAGCTGCAGTCGGTGGGGCTCACGGACTGTGCACATGGAGGCTGAAGCTAACATGGCGGCGGTGAGAGGCAGTCTCAGCCTCTCCGAGGCAGCTGCATTGTGTGAGCAGTCACTGGCAGCACAAAGTCGGGGCCAGCCGGCCACCCTACCAGAGATTCCCAGCCCCTGGAGGCTCACTCTGTATGGGTTTCGCAGCCAAAACTCGAAGGCGTCCAGGATATTATACAACAGCCCTCGCCCTGATTCTTGGGGTGTCTGTTGTGGGAACATCAGTTAATCTCAGAGGGTCTGGGTTGCCTAAGGAGAGTGACGGTGTTGTGGCTACTTATCATTTCTATGGTACCAGTTGTGTACATGATGCTGTGTGTCAGATGGAGCGTGCCACGCAAGTGGCCCTGTTCTACAGAGCTTAATGGGTAAATGTGTAATAGGACGCAGTAGCAAACACAAGTTTGAATGGTTATTGTCCCCAATAAAAGCTCTGGCGTTTTGGTGATGTACTTGAGAAAACAGTATATTTACAGGTTAAAACTTGGGATGCTACCAAAAAATTCTGACCTGCAGCAAGGTTAATCTCTTAATTCTGCTTTTGTTTTTAATGTTAAAAAAAAAACATGAATTCAGTTATGAAATTTTCTGTTTCATTTTTATTTAAAAACAAAACTTGAAACATGAGTAGTCTAGTTTGGGATGAATTAAATATAATAAGGCTGTAAAGGTGACCTGCAAAGGGGCCAAAAAATGTACCTGCTTTACACCTGTATGCATGAGTGCACTGCTTTTTTTTCCTGTTAGAAATAGCAGGAATGTTAAGTGTTGTCGTTTAAAGAGAGGGGGGAAGGCTTTTTGTATGACTTTAAAATGTGGCAGGGGAGTTCTCTCATACTTTGCCTGTAGACAGACTTATACTTGTATAAGCAAAGGTGTGATATTAAACAGTTAAATCAGTGCAAGCTTATGTGTAGACAAAGTCTTAGTCTTTAACTGAAGGTTTGGAGATTTTCAATCAATCCTTAAAACTTTCCCCAGGTGTTTTAAGTGAAATAAGTAGATTGTAAATGGTCTGAATAAAAAACTTCAGACAAAGTAAGGAAGTGAAACAATATCATAAACCTGCTAATTTTCCAGGGTGGACACAACTTGAATGTTCAGTTAAAAATTAGGGGAGTGGGGGGCAGGGAGGTGGGGGGAAGAGCTCTTCAGACCTTCTACCCTAAAACAAGCAAAAACTGCACAAATACAGCATTTTTGCCTTTGCTGGTCACTTTTACCTGTTGCTGTCTATATGCAGCAGTTTCTGAAGTTTTAAAGAAACTTACATTTTAACAAATGTGTTCGTCTTTTAATGCGGTCACTCTCAACCTTTCCAGACTACTATACTCCTTTCAGGAGTCTGATTTGTCTGCTGTATCCCCAAGTTTCACTTCGCTTAAAATCTATGTGCATACAAAATCAGACATAAAAATACAAAAGTATCACATACGGTATAACTGAAAAATTGTTTACTTTCTCATTTTTACCATATAATTATAAAATAAATCAATTGGAATATAAATATTGTACTTTTCAGTGTATAGTATATAGAGCAGTATAAAAGTCATTGTATGAAGTTTTAGTTTGTACTGACTTTGCTAGTGCTTATGTAGCCTGTTGTAAAACTAGGCAAATATCTAAATGAGTTAATGTACCCCCTTAGCAGATCACTGCGTACACGTATCCCTGGTTGAGAACCACTGTTTTAATGACAGGTTTCAGAGTAGCAGCCGTGTTAGTCTGTATCCGCAAAAAGAACAGGAGTACTTGTGGCACCTTGGAGACTAACAAATTTATTAGAGCATAAGCTTTCGTGGGCTACAACCCACTTGTTGCATCCGAAGAAGTGGGTTGTAGCCCACGAAAGCTTATGCTCTAATAAATTTGTTAGTCTCTAAGGTGCCACAAGTACTCCTGTTCTTTTTACTGTTTTAATGGACTTTCTGGTAAAGTTCTATGGAGAGTATCTTAAACTAGAAAGTTATAAGTAGAAGACCTCAGAATTCTGATACAAATGCATGCAATTTGGGATGTTTTAGCTTGTGAATTCCTTAGTCTCTGTTAGTTCCCTATACCTGTTGTTATATATGGAGAGCAGTAGTGACTGCTTTAATTAAGGTGTCATGAGCATTTCATTATAACTGCTTATTACTTTCTGAAACTTGGCATGGAAACTTCCCTCATAGAGGAGAAGAACCTTTGAGTGGTTGTGGTGTGAATTGTTTTTGACTTGATAAATTGTGTATTAGCACTATATTTTGCTTTTTTCGTGTTGCGCACAAAGTGTGCAGTTAAGGTCAGGTTGTATGTGCATAGCTAGCTTAGCACTGTGCACAGTGATGAAAGTATGTGAAGGGGACAAGAGCTCCTGCACAACTCTGAAGTCTTGCTGCAGACTTCATAATGTGCATAGGATAAATGGTTCTTGGATGTGTCAAGCCAATTTGTTAAACTATGTTTTTTTTCCCCCCGTCTTTAAAAAAAAAAAATCAAAGGTGTTAATATTCTCTGAAGTTTTTGAAGATTGCATGGCTAAGTAATCAGAAGTAAGGAAATGAGAGGCTAGATATGCAATATTTATTTGTGCTTATGTATTGTTTGTGATCACATGCTTAAATGCAGTATTTAAAAAAAGTAGTTGTATGATCGTCTAAATTTCTGAAGATGTTTTGCATATAAAGGGTAAGATCAGAAATTATACAGAGTCTAGAGATAAGTGGATGAAAAACGTTAAATGTGAAAACGTCTGATAATGTGAAAGATCAAGTGTTTCACTAAAGGAGTTAGGTGTTCATCTAGAACAGTGGTCTCCAAACTTTTTTGATTGCGCACCCCTGTCAGTAAAAAAATTTTTGAGCATGCACCCCCTGCCACGCTGAAGCGCAAAAAAAAGCTGCTTGGACTCCCGCCTGACGAAGCAAAAAAAAAAAAAAAAAGCACTCCTCCTGCCGCGCACCCCCAAGGATTCTCTTGCGCACCCCACTTTGGAGACCACTGATCTAGAAGGACAATGGAGTTAAGTTTTGAATGTTTATTAGCTAAGAACAAAGTAAAAATACTGTTGATTTGGTGACCTGTGCAATTGGAGCCTGTGCAATTTTAGATATTTAAATCTTAAATGGTAAGTGTGGCTTGTGGTCTAATAAATGCACTTTTGCTGTAGAAATCAGAAATGCTACATCTTGATTCAGAGAAGTCTTTTTAGTTTCTCACTTTCATTAGCTGGCTCTGTAAGAGTAAAATGATATTGCTAAACTCAAGTAGTAGTAATTTTGGAATTAAATACAGTATTTGTTCAAAATATGTTGAAAATAATTCAAGCTGGAAACCATAGTAATTACAGGTGTTTATACTAAATTGCTAGTTATATTTCAGTCTTCTTGTTTTCAGTTTGCTTCAGAACTAAAGTGTTAAGAAAAGTTCCAAAGAGCCTAAGTGGTACATGTTTAAAGGGGGATAGAAGAAACTGGATTACTGTCCTTCAGATGTATAAAGAAAGCCTGAGGGTGTGTTATCTTTAAGAAAGATCAGGAATGCAGAATCTTGGTTTTGGACTTCTTGAAGGTCTCTTATGTGTTAAGACCTTCCTTTTGGTCTTAATTTAAGGAACGTTCTATTGTCTAAAGTCTTTTTTTCCATCTGCTTATGAGTTGAATTAAATAGGTGTTTAAAAAAGTTTTAAACAGTCTGAATAAAAATCACTTAAATCTCTCTTGACTTCACTTGCATGATGTGTGTGATGTTAAAATCCTACTAGTTCTGTAATTACTCATAGTCTTCCAGGAAAAGCAAGCTAGACCTAAATCTCAATTTCTGTTCTTGTGTTTTTAATACAGAAGCTTTTTGAGGGGGGAGGGGAAGGGTTGGAGGGGTGAGAGCAAACTTTGTCTCCATTTTACAACCTGGGGGCGGGAGAGGAACACATGCCCCAATTACTTCCTCCCTTTCAGTTCACCTTTAATACCACACACAACCAAACTTCATGTGCTGTGCTAACTGCGCCATTGTCTTATGAAGCTTTAGAATGCTTAAAAATATGAAAGATGCTGTATTAAAACCATATTCTATAAACTGATAAATGTCTTGTCTTCATGAGAAAGCTGTACCAGTTTAATAACTACTGTAGGTTTAAAACCAATTTGGTTAATCCAGTGCAAATGGCTACATGGACACTCCTTTTGATTTAAACCAACCTTAATTCGGCTTGGTTGAAATCAGTGGGAAATGGTTTAAACTAAAATAGGTGGCCATCCTGGGGTTAGCACTAATTTTAAAACAGTTTTAAGTTAAATTGCTGCAACTTTGTCTTGTAGCCAAACTGTAAATGAGTCTAAATATCTTAGTGATGTTTGCCAATATATATTTCATGGATGGTTCTACCATCCTCAGTAACATAGGAATTTCCATTGGAATACATCAAGTGGGTATTTCAGATTGGCCTAACTTTTTAGATAGTATTTATCTCTCTGCTTCCACTTCTTGATAGATGTGCTAGACTTGCTGCATGAAAGATCTGACTAACAATCAGTCTATACTAGGGCATTGTGATAAGTTTCTTCTGAAGAGGTTTTATGGAAGCAGCCATTGTTGCTAGGTTTAAGGCCCCTCTGGTGATCAAAGGCTCTTCTCACTGATACACTGATCTCCATGTACCTTTGGTGAAGCAGTTGCATGCTCTGTCAGGAGGGCTGTCTTCTTGTTTCCTTGTGGGATAACACTAAATCAGTCCTGAGACTGTTCTCTTTTTTCCAAGTTACTTTCTTTTGTTACTCGGTATCCAGCATGGCCTGTCTCCTATTAGTCAGCACTGTTATTGCACTGCACAACACATGTTCAGAGTGGTGGGCCCAGTCCCTGCGTGGTTTTTTTTTTTTTTAAGGAAACAGACTCAAAGAAATGTCATCTAAAATGAAACTCAAAATTAGTTGTAATAAATGTGACTGGAGGTTTCTGTAGTGAAATTGTGAGTGGAGGCAGTCTGTGAAACCACTGCTGAATTCGTTTGTGTTGGAACCTCTGAATGGCAGCATGGATATACTGATTTTTGGATACATATTAAGTCCCAGCTCCAACCCTCAAAATTAAGCTCTCATACCGGTAAAAAAATAAATTAATAATATTTTATATTTGGAGGCACTAGTTCCTTGTTTCATCTCATTGTTTCATTTATAACTATTAGATTTTTAATAGTATAGAAGTTATTTCTCTCAATGCTTGATATAACTTCTATTAACTAGTTCTACATGCTCACTGAAGAGAAAATAGACTCCTTTTCTGTGAGTTGGGCAAAATATCTTAATTACTAATGTAAGTAATTTTGCTGACTTTTTGCCTTTGATGGAAGCATGAGTTTGCAACAACATTTTAGAGCATCCAGCTGTCTGGACTGCTTCCCCCTTTAGATGACTCTTAAAATATCATATTTATGTTTTGACTCTGGATTAAGCTACTGATGACTGAAAGAGTCCTTTGGCTAGACTTAATGTGTGTATTTAAAGGACTGTGAAAACCAATTAAGATTGTACTTTCATAATGAACAAAAGGTAGCTCAGATCAGTAAAACTCACTAAGGCTGCCTTATGTCGACTTCAGTCTGTAAGCATCTACACTAAAATGCCCCTCCCGCCAATATAAGTTGCCCACTACACTGACTTAATAACTCCATCTCCCTGAAAGGGGTAGCGTGTAAGTTGATTCGGTGTCTGTGTAGACACTGAATTGTTTACATTGCCTGTTGCCACCCAGGGGCTGACAGCCCAGGGCAGTGGGGCTCAGGCTGTCAGTGCCCCACAATGTCCCACACTGTTAGTTAAATCGATGCAAGCCCTTTTGGTGAAGACACGCACTGCTGACAGAAGGAGCATAGTGTGGACGTTACAAATTGAAGTAATTACCGTGGTGGCTGTATGTCAACTTAACTTTGTAGTATAGACATACCCTAAGGCAGTGGCTTTCAGTCTTTCCAGACTGCTGTACCCTTTTCAAGAGTCTGATTTGTCTTGCTGTTTCACCTGACCTAAAAACTACTTGCTTATAAAATCAAATATAAAAATACAAAAGTGTCACAGCACACTATTACTGAAAAATTGCTTGCTTTCTCATTTTTACCATACAATTATAAAATAAATCAATTGGAATATAAATATTGTGCTTACATTTCAGTGTATAGTATATAAAGCAGTGTAAACAAGTCATTGTATGAAATTGTAGTTTGTACTGACTTCACTAGTGCTTTTTATGTAGCCTGTTGTAAAACTAGTCAAATATTTAGATGAGCTGATGTACCCCCTGGAAGACCCCAATGGGTACGCATATTCCTGGTTGAGAACCACTGCCCTAAAGCATGAAGTAAGTATTGCTGGAGAAGTCAAGTAGAATGGTAAAACAAAAGTGCAGGTCATGTTGGCTTGATTGTATGGATAGAAGACTAGGGATGTCCAGATTGGAATAAAAGTACTGTAGACAATGCATTGTATTAGTATTTCTGCACTGAAATTTTCTAGCAATAAGGACTTCATCAACTAGGAAGACTTACAAAATATCTAGGTATATTCGGTCACCATTGCACAAATAATTTACTGACTAATTCCCAGTAAGATTAATCTGCATTAGTAGGTAAATCACTGGTATCCTTAAGTTAAGACACATGTATTGCCTTGCATATTCTAGTGTGATTTTATTCACCTAAGATATTAGATATTTCCAGTTAATGGAGTGAACAAATAATGTTCTTAAAAACCAATTCAAATAAAATGAGATTTTACATTTAAATTAGGGCTGTCACGCAATTAAAAAAATTAATCACGATTAACCATGCGATTAATCACACTGTTAAACAATAATAGAATACCATTTATTTAAATATTTTGGATGCTTTCCACATTTTCAAATATATTGATTTCAGTTACAACACAGAATACACCCTGATTGAATTGGCCTCGTTAGCACTACAAAAAGTAACTTTCCGTCTGTTAATATTCACCCCTTCTTGTCAACTGTTGGGAATGGGACACATCCACCCTGATTGAATTGGCCTTATTAGCATTGACCCCTCCCCAATTGGTAAGGCAACTCCCATCCTTTCATGTGCTATATATTTATACCTGCCTACTGTATTTTTCACTCCGTGCATCTGATGAAGTCGGTTATAGCCCACGAAAGCTTATGCCCAAATAAATTTGTTAGTCTCTAAGTTGCCACAAGGACTCCTCATTATTTTTACAGAATACAATGTGTACAGTGCTTATTTTATATTTTTATTACCAATATTTGCACTGTAAACCAGAAGAAATAGTATTTTTCAATTCACCTAATACAGGTAGCGTAGTGCAGTCTCTTTATCATGAAAGTTAAAGCTACAGCTGTAGGATTATGTGCAAAAAAACTTTTATTTTTGAATGCAATGTAAAATTTTAGAACCTGCAAGTCCACTCAGTCCTACTTCTTGTTCTGCCAATAGCTCAGACAAATTTGTTTACATTTGCATGAGATAATGAATGCTGCCCGCTTCTTGTTTACAATGTCACCTTAAAGTGAGAACGTGCATTTGTATGGCACTGTTGTAGCCAGCATCGCAAGATATTTACATGCCAGGTGCGCTAAAGATTCATATGTCCCTTCATGCTTCAGCCACCATTCCAGGGGACATGCGTCCATGCTGGTGACAGGTTCTGCTCGATAAAAAGCCAAAGCAGTGCAGACTAAAGCACGTTCATTTTCATTATCTGAGTCAGATGCCACCAGCAGAAGGGTGATTTTCTTTTTTGGTGGTTCGGGTTCTGTAGTTTCCGCATCGGAATGTTGCTCTTTTAAAACTTCTGAAAGCGTGCTCCACACCTCATCCCTCTCAGATTTTGGAAGGCACTTCAAATTCTTAAACCTTGCGTCGAGTGCTGGAGCTATCTTTAGAAATCTCACATTGGTACCTTCTTTGCGTTTTGTGAAATCTGCAGTGAAAGTGTTCTTAAATTGAACAACAGGTACTGTGTCATCATCCGAAACAGCTATAACATGAAATATATGGCAGAATGTGAGTAAAACAGAGCAGGAGACATACTATTCTCCCCCAAGGAGTTGTTACAAATTTAATTAACACCCTTTTTTAAATGAGTGTCATCAGCATGAAAGCATGCCCTCTGGAATGGTGGCCGAAGTATGAAGGGGCATATGAATGTTTAGCATATCTGGCACGTAAATACCTTGCAGTGCTGGCTACAAAAGTGTCCTGCACATGCCTGTTCTCACTTTCTGGTGACATTGTAAATAAGAAGAGGGCAGCATTATTTCCTGTAAATGTAAACAAACTTGTTTGTCTTAGCAATTGGCTGAACAAGAAGTACAATCACGATTCTTTTTTTTTTTTTTGAGTTAATCATGTGAGTTAACTGCGATTAATCGACAGGCCTAATTTAAATGATGGTAAATATTCAGTTTAGTATCACTTTAATGTCTTTTGATATTCTTTAGAAAGCTGTGTTAAGTGCTCGACACTCAGATTTACATGAGAGAGAGTTCACTTAAATTTTCTAATATAGTACATTGAGAAAATCCTCAAGTTCTAAACACTTACAGTTTCTGAATAAGAAACAAGGATGTTTATATTTATTAATGCAGTGTTGAAGCTGAAAATTCAGGAGCACATTATAAATCCAAAAGATAAAAATATTACTACGGTGTTAATGTGACCCTGTTGCATGTCCTATCTATTTTAGAGTATAAATTAAATGAGTGATCAACTATTTATTGTGTACAAGGAAAACAGGAATAGATAAACCTGTATGTGACATAGCCACATTGTGGAGTGGGGAAAACAGTGCCTCTTGGAATTTCTGAAGTTTTGAGTGCTCAGTTTCAACTTTCATTTCACTTGAATCCTTGTTTGCATTTAGTTTTCCTGGTTCTTTTTTAAGAAATGGGGAAAAGTGCTTTGTAGTCACTTTTAAGATGCCTTTGTGGTGCTAGATCACTAAGATGACAAATAATTGAGGAGGCAGTTAGTTGGGGAACATTCTAAAGCACATGCATGAAAATATCAAACATTCGTTTATAAACTCTTTATATCAAAGTCAAGTTTTTCCCTCTTGAATAAGGACTATATAACAAGTCAATTTTTAAATATTCTGACTTCATCTATCTGAATTACAAAACAATGTCAGTCAGAACATATATAACTCAGAAAAGACAAAGATAGTTTTATTTAAAAAAAACCACTCCTTTGGGTCAAGACCAAGCATGGAAAATTTTAGCCCAAAAGGAATTTGCTTGAGAAAAGTTGAAGTGAAATTAAAGGGGGTGATGACTCACAATGAAAATTAAATCTTATAGTTAGTTGCCAACAAACTCAATATTGAAAAAGATCAGTCAGACTTTGGCCAGCTGCACCTGTATTTCCCCTTCGTGGTCCACCAAGGCACCTACTGTAGGCTCTTGGTTCCTCAACTGTCACCTTTCTTGGGTGGAGACCTACATGTCTCTCCCTCCTAACCAGGGTTTTTTTCAGTCTATGTAGTTCCCTGCCTACACATCCACAGCAAGCCAGACTGCCTAAACTGGCCAGCATCTGCACTTTTCTTGCCAGCAGTTGCAGATTGCCACACAGGTTTTCCTAAGCAAGCATATTTCTTCTTAAAGTACAAGTATTTTAGAAAAAAAACTAAACAATAGAACCTACATGCCTGCTTAAAGCTTACCAGAGGTCACGCCAGCCCAGCCTCTGTTAGGTGTCAGTCCTTCAAGACCCACAACTGGGTTTTCCCTGTAAAAGTAAGTTCACAACCATTTCAGATTCAGAACCAGAACAACCATAACTATTTCAGTCTTTCCTTTATACAGCTTCGGCCTTTGACCTTGTATGACAGGTGATCAGCAGACAGAGGCCCACTTCTCAGGGCATAGCCTCAAAAGGCTGGGGTTTGGGTAACTGGACTTAAGGAATTTGTATTCACCTCCCTTGAGCTATTTCCAGGAAATCCATTTCATATATACAGTCCCAAACATCCATTCTTTGGCACATTGTTCAATATAGTCCTTTGATCATCCAAGCTTTACATCCCATCTCATAGGGTCACAGTGAGTTGATGGCAGATCAAGGACTAAAACTGGGATCTGCTGACTCAGTGTCCTGTGATCTGTTTAGTGGATCACTCTTCCTCTCATTTACCTCTTAAATTTTTCTGCTGTTTGTGCTTTTATACTTCAGAGTGCACATTGTGTGTGAGAACTTAGGATAAGATTATACAGGGAAAAAATCAGTAAAACATCTCATTTTGCTGGGATACTGCAGTCTGCTAAGCAAAAAATTCTTAATGCAGTTACTTTACAGCACATCTTGCTGATGTTAGTTAAGAGTAAATCAAGATGTCATTTTGTAAACCTTTCTCTTATCTAGTAGTATCTTAGCCTAATGCAGTAGGTGACCTTCTGGACTGTGTCTAAAACTACAAAGAGGTAACACTTAGTCTGCATTTAGAATCCCATTTAACCAAATGCACATTATCACAAAGTGGCTCTTCCGCTGTATTGCAGAGGGCAAGGCTGCCTTCCTTTGGCTTCACCTTGGCATACTAAATATCTGGAAGCTTTGTGAGAAAGTAGCATTAAACAGGAATGACTTTTCTTCCAGTTTGTGGTGATAGAGAAGCCTGTATAAGAACATTTATTTCTAATAGTTAAAACTCAGGTTACCAAATTAAATGGTAGTTCATGGCAGACTTTTTTTTTTTTTTTTGGTGGTCAAACATTGTGCATTCTGTGACTGAGTAGGCCAGGAGTGGCCAACCTGAGCCTGAGAAGGAGCCAGAATTTACCAATGTACATTGCCAAAGAGCCACAGTAATAAGTCAGCAGCCCCTCATCGGTTCCCCCCACTCCCAGCGCCTCCCGGTCACTGTCAGCCCCGCCGATTAGCTCCCGCCCAGCACCTCCAGATCAGCTGTTTCATGGTGTGCAGGAGGCTCTGGAGGGGAGGGGGAGAAGCTAGGGCATGGCAGGCCCAGGGGAGGGGGTGGGAAGAGGTTGAGTGGGGGCAGGGCCTGTGGCAGAGCCAAGGGGTGAGCAGTGAACCCCCCCCCCCCCCCCAGCACATTGGAAAGTTGGCACCTGTAGCTCCAGCCCCAGAGTCGGAGCCTATACAAGGAGCTGCATACTAACTTCTGAAGAGCTGCATGTGGTTCCAAAGCCACTGGTTGGCCACCCCTGGACTAGGCTAACTGTAATGTGCTCAATGCTCTATTTAAGACAGCTGCATCCTGAAGCTTGAGCTAGTGCTGAACACAGTTGCTCACCTCTTAAATGGTGGTAAGCTGTTAGGAGTAAAACACCTTTGCTTCTTGCTCTACCTCAGGGGTCTCAAA
>NW_020664447.1:21492785-21540176 GCF_002925995.2 Terrapene triunguis
GTGCGGTCCATCAAGCTCCCCCCGCCCTTCTGCCTACCTCGTGGCGCCGCGAGCCCCGCACCACTCCCTGAAGCATCTGGAACTATGTCCCTGCAGTACTGAGCGGGGGGAGGGGGCAGGGGGAGAGTGGAGGGCTCTGTGCTCTTGCTTCCAGGCACTTCCCCCCGCAGCTCCCATTGGCCGGGAACGGGGAACCGCAGCCACTGGGAGTTTTGGGGGAGGTACCTGGAGGAGCAAGAGCAGCACATGGCGCCGTCCCCCCCCCCCTTTCTCCTCCCCCCGCCCCCCGGGACTCCGGCCGCTTCCTGAAGCGGAGCGGGGCCAGGGCAGGCAGGCAGGGAGCCTGCCCTGGCCATGGTGCGCGGTGCTGCCACCCCGGAGCCGCTCTAGGTAAGCGGTGCCGGGCTGGAGCCTGCACCCCAACCCCTGTCCGGAGCCCCCTGCCACATCCCACACCCTCCTGCACCTCAACTCCCTGCCCTGAGCCCCCATCACACCCTGCACCCCCTGGGGCAGAGTTGGGGTGAGGACTTTGGGGAAGGGGTTGGAATGGGGACAGGGAAGGGGTGGGAAGAGGCAGGGCAGGGGCGAGGCCTCATGGAAGGGATGGAGTGCGGCGGGGCCGGGGTCAGCAAGAGGTGGGTGTCAGTGATGCGGCCCTCGGGTCAATGCATTAGTCTTCATGTGACCCTCATGGTCATTTCAGTTTGAGACCCCTGCTCTACCTGACTAATGGTCTTTTGGGTATAGTTTAGTGCTCATCAAAGTATCTTCTGATCTATCTGTTGGTAATCACCTCACCTACTGTATCCCATTGTTGTGGTTTAATTTGACCACGGTGCTATGGTTGCTTGGTATCGCCCAAATCAAACACTTGGCCAGGCAGCATTATATTATTGGGAGTTCAGGAAATCCTTAGTTGAAGAATTAATTTTCTGTGTCAGGGCTAATGTTGAACGATTTTGTTTTTAATGGAAAGTTGAAAAAGGTAACTATTTTATCTACTTTTTTTAATTGTAGAGTTTTCAGTAAAATGGGCTGTTTTGGCAGGGGGTGACTTAAATTAAAAGGTATAGCTGGAGTATTTCTACTCCAGCGACCTTTTTTTTTCCCCCTTTTCCCCCCCCCCCCCCCCTTTTGTGCCTTTCTGTTTTGGTTACTATTAGCGATTCCTTTTGATGGCTTTAGTTGACTCTGGAATTTAAAACTGACAGGACATGAAGTAGTGGTTGAATCTAGATCTTCAAACAGCTTTTCATAGGAACATGAAATATGCTCAGTCATATAGAAATAATGAAAATTCCAGAGATATGAATACATTAACTTTTAGGTCTATGTAGACTTGTACTAAATCTTATATGAAAGCAATAGAATTTTAAGACCAAGTTTGCTGTTACGAGGTTGGATCCAACAGGTCTTTTTCCAGTATTTAATAACTTTAAAGCGACTGTTAGGTCACATTTAGCCCCAAACGAACATTTAGTAAAACAAGCTTTTTTTTTTTTTAACAAAATCAAATGTTTGTCAATTTTTAGAATTCTAATGGAAACGGTTCTTTTAGACAAACATTCCCCTTCCACGGACAAATATAGTAAAATTGTGCAAGTCACTGAAAAATAAATTAAACTTTGAAAATTCTTCCAGTTATAATAGCCTCAGATGGTATTAAAAATGGAGCTAGGAGAATTTTAAGATTTAACCTATATTATCTTTTACCTTCTATCTAAAGCAGCATTTTTCAGACCGGGGTCCGTGGACCCAGGGAGGTCCGCCAGCCCCACTGATCAACTCCTTCCCCTCCCTCCTTCCCTTTGAGTGCCTCCTGCATGCCAGGGAACAGCTGTTCAGCGGGGGATACTTGGGGGGGGGGGGGCGGAAAGAGGAGGGGCAGGGTTGGGAAGAGGGTGGGGATGGGGTATTGTGTGTGGGAGGGGTTGGGGTCTGTGAAAATTTTTAAATCAAAATGGGAGGCCTTGGGTTGCTAAAGCTGCTGATCTAAAACCAGTATTCCAATGTTGGCTTCACTGCCTCTCTCTAAGTGAAGACAGAGAAGTCCTTTGGTGTCCAAAGATTCATCGTGGGTTACCCACAGATGTAGCGCTAAGTAGTAGGGTTAGTGACAAAATATAAAAGGGGGAAACATTCACCGGAAATTTTTGTCCTTTTGGGACTAACTTTTCAGTAATGTATTTTGAGCCACATGAACAAAACCTTAAATTCAAGTGACTAAAAATAGTTTTGTGTAGTATTAATCTTATATTCCCAAGATATGTGACCTCTCAATTTTAAGAACAACTGACTGGTGACTATTTATTTTAAAGAACAGTGCTTTTTAGTTCTAGATTACAACCTGTAACTAGAAAATTCTTTGCAGTGATTATCCCCCAAAAGAAAATGGAGTGTTATGATTTTTGTGGTAATCTTTTTGGTATTATGGCTCTCAGGATATTCCTTGGTTGTATTTAAAAAAAAAAAAAAATTTTTGACTTGAATTTTGGTTGTTCAAGACAATATCTTTCCCAGTGTGTTGTATTTCACAAACATTAATCTGAATTGTGTGGGCAAGCACTCCTTTAATATCTGTACATTTTCTTAGTCTTCAAAGCTTTATAGCAGGGGTGGCCAACCTGTGGCTCCGGAGCTGCATGCGGCTCCTTGCATAGACCTTGACTCTGGGGCTGGAGCTACAGGTGCCAACTTTCCAATGCTCACTGTTCAACCCCTGCCTCTGCCACAGGCCCTGCTCCCACTTCACTCCTTCCCCCAAGGCCCTGTCCCTTCCAAGCCTGCCATGCCCTCGCTCTTCTCCTTATCCCCCAGAGCCTCCTGCATCCTGCGTGAGGCACAGGGAGGGAGGGGAGGCTGGCAGATGGGGCAGGGGAGCTGATGGGGGAGGGGGGGGCTGCTGACATAATACTGTGGCTGTTTGGCAATGTACATGGGCAAATTTTGGCTCCTTCTCAGGCACAAGTTGGCCACCTCTGCTTTATAGCAATTGGTAAAGATATTCGTGTAGGTTAAAGTGTTGAATCCATAATTACAAACAGCTTTATAATGAAAACTGGTTAATATTTTAGGTCTCTGTAATTGTCTTGGGATGACTACCTTGTACTAAGAATTGCTAAATTAATTCTAAAGGCAGAAGGGGAATTTTTGAAGTTTGAAGAGAAGTTATCATTTGACTTGAGTTACAGGCCACTAAAAAGCAACAAAGAGTCCTGTGGCACCTTATAGACTAACAGATGTATTGGAGCATAAGCTTTCGTGGGTGAATACCCACTTCGTCAGACGCATTCACCCACGAAAGCTTATGCTCCAATACATCTGTTAGTCTATAACAGGGGTCGGCAACCTATGGCACGCGTGCCAAAGATGGAACGCGTGCCGATTTTTAATGGCATGCTGCTGCCTGCCGGAGTCACGGAGTTGGGGGAGGAGTGGAGTCAGCATGCTCGCTGCTCCCGGCGGAGGCAGAGAAGAAGCGGGGGCAGGGCCTGGGGGAAGAGGGGTGGTGGAATAGGGGCATATCCCCTCCAGCCCCTTGCTGTGAGCACCCCATGACCCCCCCCACACCCTCTACCCTGACCCCCCCACACACACCTCCAGCCCTGAGCCCTGCAGCCACGCACCCCCCCCCCCCAGGCCTCTGCCCTGAGCTCTGTACCCCCCACACACACCCCCCCACCCCCCTCCTTCCCTCCTCCACCCCCCCCCCCCACAACCCCAGCCCTGACTCTGGCACCACACATACCCAGGCCCCCCATGCCCTGACACCTGCACTCCCTCACATGCCCCCAGTCCTCTGCCCTGACTCTTGCGCCCCCACATACCCTGCCCCCCACACCCCAACGCACCCCCCACATCCTGCCGACTCTTGCACCCCCTATATCCCCACCCTGAGCACCAAACGGGAGCTCCTGCATGCCCCCCCCCCCCCTTCCCACCTTCACCCCTCGCACCAAATGGGAGCTGCTCAGGTAAGCGCTCCACACCCAAACCTCCTGTCCCAATCCTGAGCCCCCTCCCTCATTCTAGCTCCTGGCCAGATCCTACACCCCAACCCCCAGCCTGCTCCTTCACCTCCAGCCCTGTGCTTAGTGCACTTCCACCCTCAGCTCAGTGCAGAGAGAGAGGAAGAGAATGGGAGAACCAGGTAGGTACCCACTGTATGTGGGCAGGGCCGGGACCCCAGATCGGCAGCGGGCTGAGCAGGCCCGGCAGCCGGGATCCTGGCTGGCAGGAGCCGGGGGATGGAACCCCTGAGTGGCAGCGGGCTGAGCCGCTCAGCCCACTGCTAGTCTGGGGTCTTGGCCGCCGGCCCCGCACAGCCCGCTGCCGGTCTGGGGTTCTGGCTGCTGGACCCTTGCCAGCCGGGGTCCCGGCCGCAGGCCCTGCTCAGCCCGCTGCCGGCCTAGGTGAACAGAACCCCAGACCAGCAGTGGGCTGAGATCAACATTTTAATTTAATTTTAAATGGAGCTTCTTAAACATTTTGGAAACCTTGTTTATTTTACAATACAACAATAGTTTAGTTATATAATATATAGACTTATAGAGAGAGACCTTCTAAAAAACATTAAAATGTATTACCGTCACGTGAAACCTTAAATTAAAGTGAATAAATGACGATTCGGCACACCGCTTCTGAAAGGTTGCCGGCCCCTGGTCTATAAGGTGCCACAGGACTCTTTGTTGTTTTTTACAGATCCAGACTAACACGGCTGCTCCTCTGATACAGGCCACTAAAAATTACTGCAGTTTGAAATATTGACTCTTGTTGACCATTGTTTTAGTCTTCTAGCTCTATTATTAATTACTACCACTTCAGACTTTCCATATAATCTTCTTTAAACTCATGCATTTGGTTCTCTAAAGACAGGGATAGCTCAGTGGTTTGAGCATTGGCCTGCTAAACCCAGGGTTGAGAGCTCAATCCTTGAGGGTGCCATTTAGGGATCTGGGGCAAAAATTTGTCTGGGGATTGGTCCTGCTTTGAGCAGCAGGTTGGACTAGATGACCTCCTGAGGTCCCTTCCAACCCTGATATTCTATGAAAATAAGTCATATTTAAGCAGAGGGTTTCTTTGGAGGGGAAGCCCAGTCCTGCTCTCAGAGTACGTCTACACTTACTTCCTGGTTCGGCGGCAGGCAATCGATCTTCTGGGATCGATTTATCGCGTCTTGTCTAGACGCGATAAATCCATCCCGGATCGATCCGAGAAGTGCTCGCCGTCGACGCTGGTACTCCAGCTCGGCGAGAGGAGTACGCGGCATCGACGGGGGAGCCTGCCTGCCGCGTCTGGACCCGCGGTAAGTTCGGACTAAGGTACTTTGAATTCAGCTACGTTATTAACGTAGCTGAATTTGCGTACCTTGTCCGAAGTGGGGGGTTAGTGTGGACCAGGCCTCAGTGATGTCAGGAGGAGTTGTCACTGACTGGACAAGCTCGTTGGGCGAATAATTGTTGTTGGCACATTTTGTGTACTGATCTTGAAAGGTATGTTTGATCATTATAGCAGTGGAGGTATGTCTGCAGATTTGCATCTGTTATGGCAGGGTTTAGTGCTGCTTTCAGTTGTGTCCTGGTCTGTGGGGAGCTTGCTTCTGATGAGCATTGAGAAGTTGGGGGGTTGTTTGGAAGGTCAGAAGAGTTCAGGAAAGATTCTTTTTCAGGATGGGGCCCCTATAAAGTACGAGTTGTAGTTTGATACCCCGTATGTGTTTCAGAGTGGGGTTGTAGGTGACAACGAGGGCTGTGGTTGTCAGTGGTTTTTTTTCCCCCTTGTATTGAAATAAGTTCTTTTGGGGTATTTTGGTGGCCTGTTCCATGATGCAAACTACTTCTCTGGTGGAGTGTCTTTGTTTGGTGAAGGAAGTTTTAAGTGTGTTACGGTATATATCTCGGAGCATATTCTGTGGTATCTGAGTGCCTGGCTGAAGATGACAACTTTCTTGGTGTGTTTGGGGTGGTTACAGGATTTATGAAGGTAGTTGTGGTGATCCGTGAGTTTCTTGTGTATGGTTGTCTGTAGGGTTCCATTGTTAAAGCTGATTGTGATGTCCAGGAAGTTGGTGCTAGTGTGGGAATGTTCCTGAGAGAGTTTAATGGACAGGTGAGGGTTGTTGAAGTTGTGGTGGAAATCTGAGGTAGTTTAAGCTGTCTGTCCAGAGGATGAAAATATCATTGATGGTTTGTAGTGCATTGGTCGAGAAGTTCTTTTCAAAGGTGGACCACGAAGAGGTTGGCATATTGGGGAGCCATCCTAGTACCCATGGCTTTTTCGAGGGTTTGGACAAAGTGTTTCTTGTTGAATGTAAAATTGTTATGGGTGAGGATGAAATGCATGAGTTTGGCAATGTATTTGGGGTGTATATCTAAGGGTTGTCCATTGTCTTGTAAATATTTGAGGCAGACAGCTATGCTGTCATTCGGAGGGATGTTGGTGTATAAGGAAGTGTGAATGGATGAATATCTGTGCATAGCTAGCTTAACACTGTGCACAGTGATGAAAGTGTGTGTGAATGGGTACAGATAATCCAGCTCCAGCTCAGTCTTGATAAATTGATTATGTTGGGGTGTTGTGACCATGTGGTGGGTACTGGTGACAGGGTTTCTCCTGTGGGGTGATGGAGTAATTGTAGTTGGTTCCACTTTGTATTTGTGTTGGATGGCTGTCATTAGGTTTCTTTGATAGTTGTTTTGCATTTTTTTTGCATGAATTCCTGTTTTATTTTGTTTTTCCTCC
This sequence comes from Terrapene triunguis, assembly GCF_002925995.2. Classification (NCBI taxonomy): domain Eukaryota; kingdom Metazoa; phylum Chordata; order Testudines; family Emydidae; genus Terrapene; species Terrapene triunguis. The sequence continues at coordinate 21,499,530 of NW_020664447.1, forward strand.
AGTGGGTGAGAGCATGTGATTTTTCACTTTTGAGGTGGTCCCTTCTGGAGTATGTGAGGTGAAGTAAGTGGTTCCTCAGTTTCTCTGAAGTGTCTCTGCAGAGCTAGTCAGCATATTTGGAGTTGTGTGTAGTGGTCAGAAGGTTATAGATTGGGCCCTACCAAATTCATGGTCCATTTTGGTCAATTTCACAGTCATAGGATTTTTAAAATCGTAAATTTCACAGTTTCAGATATTTATATCTGAAATTTCACAGTGTTGTAACCCTGGGGTTCCTGGCCCAAAAAGGGGTTGTGGGGGGTTTGCAAGGCTATTATAGAGGGGTCATGGTATTGCCACCCTTTCTTCTGCGCTGTTGCTGGTGGCAGCGTTGCCTTCAGAGCTGGAGAGCAGGGCTGCTGGCCAGGTGCCCAGCTCTAAAAGCAGCACTGCCACAACAGCAGCAAAGAAGTGAGGGTTGCATGGTATGGGGTTGCGGGGGTTATCGCTTTTTGGGGGAGCAGGGCCAGCCTTATGAGTGGGCAACTGACTGGTCAAGGGGGCGCTGTGGTCACTCCCCCAACACACATAGCCAACCCAAAGCCACTTTAATCCCTGCGGGCTGAGCCTGGAGCCGTAGAGGGGCCAGGCTTGGGAGGGATGGGACTTCCTCTTGCCCTATACAGGGTGCTCCCCAGGACTGGCGTCAGACCCACCTCTGGGAACCTCTCCTAGCTGTAGAAAGGTCACCCCTCACCCCTGCTTCCTGCCTTTATCTCCCCCGTGAAAGCTGGAGTCTGTCATACAGTAGGAGTCCCCGGCTATGATGCCCCCAGCCTTTCCCCTCCCATACAATAGCTAGATTTCATGGTCTGTGAAGTATTTTTCACAGCTGTGAATTTGGTAGGATCCTAGTTATAGATCGTTACAGGGGATGATGTTTTGATTCTTGCATTTGCTCAGGAAGTAGATGTCACTGTTAAATTTTGCTTCCTGTTTCTTCATGTTGTAGAGCAGGGGTTTTCAAACTTTTATGCTAGAATCCCCTTTGAAAATGTTTCACACTGTGATGACCCCCTCCAAAAAAGTGACCCCATCTCCCATAACATGTCACCCTTACTTCTGGCGGTGGCTCTGCCTTCAGAGCTGGGTGCCTGGCCAGCAGCCACCATTCTTCTTCGAGTGCTTGCTCATATCCATTCCAGTTAGGTGTGCGCGCGCCGCGTGCACGATCGTCGGAAGATTTTTACCCTAGCAACCCCCGGTGGGTCGGCTGTGGAGCCCCCTGGAGTGGCGCCGTTATGGCGCTGGATATATACCCCAGCCGACCCAGCGCCCCCTCAGTTCCTTCTTACCGCCCCTGACGGTCGTTGGAACTGTGGAGCGCGGCATAGCTGATCTCCACTCTCCCTAGCTTTCTCATTCTCATTAGTGTAGATAGTTGTAGATAGTTGTGTATAGTTGTTACAGTTCTTTAGATAGTTAGTTGTTTAGTTCTTGTTTAGTTGTAAATCGTTAGCGGGGGTTTAGGGGGTTGTCTCCCCCCTTTTCCCCCCGGCGCACAGCCGGGCTCATGCCCAAGGCTCCTGGCTTTAAGCCGTGCGCGTCCTGCGGGAAGCACATGCCAACAAGCGACCCGCATAGTTCCTGCTTGAAGTGCCTTGGGGAGGCCCATCCCGCAGATAAGTGCCCTATCTGCAAGGCCTTCAAGCCGAGGACGAAGAAGGAGCGAGATTTCAGGCTCCGACAGCTCCTGATGGAGGCGGCTCTGAGTCCGGACCCTCCTTCGGTGCGCAGCGCCCCGGCACCGAGCACTTCGGTGCACAGCGCCCCGGCACCGAGCGCTTCCGTGCGCAGCGCCCCGGCGGCTCCGACCGGTGCGACGGATAAACCACGGCACCGACCGACGTCGGCACCGCGCCCGCCTCGGGCCTCGGCGCCGATCGCTGTCTCCGGGCCACAAGAAGGTCCGCAAGACCCAGGACACGGCTGCACCGAAGACGCCGGCTCCCTCGGTGCCGGGGGTAGAGCCGCGTCCGCCGTTGGACCGCCCACAACAGGCGGCCCCACCGTTGACTCCGGCACCGAGGCCGTCGAGTCCGGTGCGGACTGTTTCCCCACCTAGGCTGGTGGTGGAACCTTGTCTCCCGTCCACCCCGGAGACTTTTGCAATGGCACGGGACCTGATTGCCTTCACCGAACCGGGGCCGTCACACCTCCCGGCGCCGGTTGCTCCACGCCAGCTGCAGTCCAGGGGCAAGCCTGCCCTGCTGCGCCCGCCGTCTCCAGCTCCAGACTTGCGGCACCGTTCAAGGTCCCGGAGCACGTCCCGACGCCGCTCGGAGTCCCGGCGCCGAATGTCACCTCGGCACCGGTCGTACTCGTGGCACCGATCACCTTCGCGACGCCGTTCCAGATCCCGGCACCGTCGCGACGACCGGCACCCGCTCGGGCTCGAGGCGGAGCTCCCGGCACCGGTACGAGCGCCGCTCGGGCTCGAGAGGCCGCTCCCGGTACCGGGCCTCCTCAAGATCTTCGTCCCGCTCCAGATCGGGCTCCCGGCACCGAAGAGACTACTGGCACCGATCCCGATCTAGATCTCGGCACCGTTCCCCGGCACCGTGCAGGGACAGATCGCCCTACGACCGGCACCGATCGGCACCGTACCATCCGGTGCCGGTGTCAGTGCGCTCGGCACCGCCGTGGCCATCGAGGTCGGCGTCCCGTTCCTCGGATGCGGAGGCCACCCACCTGCAGGAGACGGCGGAGGACCCTACGCAAGCTCCTGCGCAGGGAGCTTCTGGACGCCGTGGGCCTACCATCAGGCGCAAGGCGCAAGGCGCCCCTCCTTCTGCTTCCCGCTCGGCACGCTCTGAGCCCAGGGTCCCGGAGGCCACCATCTCCCGCCCTCCACCAGGTGGTATGGAGGCGTCGGTGCCCACTCCGGTGGAGGCCCTGGCCACAGGGGCTACTGATGTTCACCTCCAGGAGCACCTGGAGCAGGAACCGCCCTTGGACCCCTTGCCACCAGGGGGATCCTCTTCCTCCTCCCCCGATGAGGCTGTAGCGGGCACATCCGCCATGGGTCCTCCTCCTATTGACCTTCGTGCGCACCAGGACCTGTTACGAAGGGTGGCACGCAATATGGACCTCCAAGTGGAGGAGATTGTGGAGGTTCACGACCCCATCGTGAACATACTTTCAGCGGACGCCCCCTCTCGGGTGGCGTTACCGCTGATCCCCACTATTCGAGCCAATGCCACCACCATCTGGCAAACCCCGGCTTCGATTCCACCCACGGCCAGAGGGGTGGAGCGGAAGTACTTTGTTCCCGCCAAAGACTGCGAATACCTCTATACCCACCCCCAGCCGTGCTCACTGGTGGTGTCATCGGTGAATGCACGGGAGCGCCATGGCCAGCAGGCCGCTGCGCCCAAGTCGAAGGACGCTAAGCGCTTCGACTTGTTCGGACGCAAGGTCTACTCTGCGAGGGGGCTCCAACTCCGAGCGGCCAACCAACAGGCGCTCTTGAGCCGTTACTCCTTCAACTCCTGGTCCTCGATGGGGAAATTCAAGGAGCTGGTTCCCCAGGAGTCGAGGGAGGAGTTTGGGGCTTTGGTAGAGGAGGGTATGCGGGTGGCACGTACCTCCTTGCAGGCATCCCTCGATATTGCGGACTCGGCAGCTAGAACCCTGGCTTCGGGGATAGCCATGCGGCGACTCTCCTGGCTCCAGGTGTCTGGCTTGCCACCAGAGCTGCAGCAGACTCTACAAGATCTGCCGTTTGAGGGCCAGGGACTCTTCTCAGAGAAGACTGACGCGAGGCTCCAAAACCTCAAGGACTCGCGGACAATGATGCGCTCCCTGGGGATGCATGTCCCGGGGCCTCAGCGCAGACCCTTCCGGCCGCCGCCGCAGAGATTTTACCCTCCCCCGCCTCGTCCTAGACAGGACTTTGCCAGGCGGCGGGGTCGAGGAGGCAGGCGGAGGTCGACCGGCCCTCAACCTGATCAAAACCAGGGTCAGCCTAGGCCACCTTCAGGGCCTAGGCAAAACTTTTGAAGGTGCGGTCGAGGACGGCACCTCGACCAGTATCCAGGATCTGACTCCCCCCTTCCGGGATCGCCTCTCCCGTTTCCACCGTGCTTGGTCCCGTATAACCTCGGACTGTTGGGTCCTTCGCACGGTGGAGAGGGGATACGCCCTCCAGTTTTCCTCGCCCCCCCCCCCACTCCCCCTCCCCGTCCCTCTTCAGGGACCCTTCTCACGAGCAACTCCTTACACAGGAGGTTTTTGGGCTCCTCGCTATGGGGGCCATAGAGGAGGTTCCATCGGAGCTAAGGGGCAGGGGGTTTTACTCCCGCTACTTCCTGATTCCCAAGTCAAAAGGGGGTCTACGCCCCATCTTAGACTTGCGTGGACTCAACAAATTCATAGTAAAGTTGAAGTTCCGCATGGTATCATTGGGGACCATCATCCCTTCACTGGATCCTGGAGACTGGTTCGCCGCCCTCGACATGAAGGACGCTTATTTTCATATAGCGATCTATCCGCCTCACAGGCGCTTCCTGCGATTCGTAGTAAACACAGTACACTACCAATTTGCAGTCCTTCCCTTCGGCTTGTCCTCGGCTCCCAGAGTGTTCACAAAGTGTCTGGCAGTCGTCGCGGCCTTCCTTCGTCGACAAGGGATACAGCTGTTCCCATACTTGGACGATTGGCTGGTACGCGGCCGCACCAGGGACCAAGTGCAGGCTCATGTCCGCACGGTGACACACACTTTCCACGAGTTGGGCATTCTACTCAACAGAGAAAAGTCCACCCTGGTACCAACTCAGAGGATAGAGTTTATCGGAGCAGTCCTGGACTCCAGATGCGCCCAAGCCATCCTTCCCGACAGCCGCTTTCATACCATCCTAAGCGTCATTCAAGGACTCAGGACTTTTCCAATCACCACCATAAGAACTTGCCTTGCCCTATTGGGCCACATGGCCTCGTGCACCTACGTAACCAGGCACACCAGGCTACGACTTCGCCCACTGCAGGCTTGGCTGTCATCGGTCTACCGTCCTCATCGAGACGACCTGAATATGGTGGTCACGGTTCCGGCCTCGGTCCTGGCCTCCCTCACCTGGTGGACGGATCGTACGGTGGTCTGTGCAGGAGTGCCCTTTCACGCCCCACAACCCTCCCTCCACCTAGTCACGGATGCTTCATCTCTAGGATGGGGCGCTCACCTCGGGGAGCACCATACCCAGGGCCTCTGGTCCGTGGCCCAACTAGCCCTCCACATCAACGTCAGAGAGCTGATGGCGGTGCGCCTAGCTTGCCAGGCGTTCTTCAACTTCCTACAGGGCCGTTGCGTGTTGGTTCTCACCGACAACACCACGGCAATGTTTTACATCAACAAGCAAGGCGGAGCCCACTCATCGCTCCTATGTCAAGAGGCCATTCGCCTGTGGGACTTCTGCATCGCCCACTCGATACATCTCACGGCATCCTTCCTTCCTGGAGTCCAGAATACGCTGGCGGACCGTCTCAGCAGGTCCTTCCAGACACACGAGTGGTCAATTCGCCCGGACGTCATCTATTCCGTCTTCCAGAGGTGGGGATTTCCCCAGGTCGACCTCTTCGCATCTCGGGCCAACAGGAAGTGCCAGGTATTCTGCTCCCTGCACGGACGAGCCCCGGGCTCTCGGTCAGACGCCTTCCTTCTAACATGGAAGGACCACCTGTTCTACGCCTTCCCTCCATTTCCGCTGGTCCACAGGGTACTGCTCAAGATCCGCAGGGATCATGCACGGGTGATTCTAGTCGCCCCCGCTTGGCCGAGGCAGCACTGGTACACCACACTGCTGGAACTTTCAGTACGAACGCCGATCACGCTCCCCTTGAGTCGGGACCTCATCTCCCAGGACCACGGCCGGTTGTGTCACCCCGACCTACAGTCCCTCCACCTCACGGCGTGGATGCTCCATGGTTGAGTCGGACAGAGCGGCAGTGCTCGCAGGCCGTCCAGCAGGTTCTGCTGGGAAGTCGAAAACCCTCTACGCGGACCACTTATCTAGCCAAGTGGAAGCGGTTCTCCTGTTGGTGTGAGCAACAAGCTACTTCTCCCTTGCAGGCACCTATCCCCTGCATACTGGAATACCTCCTGTCCCTAAGACAGCAAGGCTTGGCGACATCCTCAATCAAGGTTCACCTCGCCGCTATTTCCGCTTTCCACCCAGGAGAACTCACGTCCTCGGTCTTCTCTAACCCGATGGTCGTTAGATTCCTCAAGGGCTTAGACCGGCTGTACCCACAGCAACGCCAACCCGTTCCGACGTGGGACCTCAACCTCGTGCTCTCCAGGCTCACAGGGCCTCCGTTTGAACCATTGGCGACCTGCTCACTCCTGTACTTGTCCTGGAAGACAGCCTTCCTCGTAGCCATCACCTCAGCACGACGCGTCTCGGAACTCAGGGCGCTGACATCCGAGCCCCCTTACACGGTGTTCCACAAGGACAAGGTGCAGCTTCGCCCCCACCCTGCCTTTCTTCCAAAAGTGGTCTCACCTTTTCATGTAAATCAGGACATATTCCTCCCAGTCTTCCATCCGAAACCGCACGCTACTCGTCAAGACCAGCGTTTGCATTCCTTAGACGTTCGCAGGGCCCTGGCTTTCTATATCAACCGTACAAAGCCATTTAGGAAGACGACGCAACTCTTCGTTGCAGTGGCCGACCGGATGAAAGGCTCACCGGTCTCTTCCCAGTGCCTATCATCTTGGATCACGTCCTGTATTCGTGCTTGTTACGACCTGGCCGGTGTACCGACGCCACGCCTCACCGCTCATTCCACGAGAGCCCAGGCCTCCTCGACTGCCTTCCTAGCTCAAGTCCCTATCCAGGACATCTGTAGAGCCGCAGTGTGGTCATCGGTCCACACGTTCGCTACTCACTATGCGCTGGTGCAACAATCCAGAGACGATGCTGCTTTCGGGTCAGCGGTTCTGCACACAGCAATGTGTCACTCCGACCCCGCCTCCTAGGTGGGGGCTTGGGAGTCACCTAACTGGAATGGATATGAGCAAGCACTCGAAGAAGAAAAGACGGTTACTCACCGTTGTAACTGTTGTTCTTCGAGATGTGTTGCTCATATCCATTCCAAACCCGCCCCCCTTCCCCACTGTCGGAGTAGCCGGCAAGAAGGAACTGAGGGGGCGCTGGGTCGGCTGGGGTATATATCCAGCGCCATAACGGCGCCACTCCAGGGGGCTCCACAGCCGACCCACCGGGGGTTGCTAGGGTAAAAATCTTCCGACGATCGTGCACGCGGCGCGCGCACACCTAACTGGAATGGATATGAGCAACACATCTCGAAGAACAACAGTTACAACGGTGAGTAACCGTCTTTTCTCATGGCCCCCCTATAATTGTCTTCTGACCCCCTTTTGGGTCAGAACCCCCAGTTTGAGAAACTTTGTTGTAGAGCTTCCATTTCAGACGGCTAAATTCAGTGTCTTCCATGTTGATTATTAATATCCTGGAACTGACATGGCTACAACTACACTGCATGCAACATATGTGAATGTCTTGTCAGTTTCATGTTATTAGCTTGGTGCACACCAGTCCTGGTTTAATAATCTGGTGACCAATAAGTTCATATGCCCAAGGGGGATGGGGGGGGGGAGATGCTTTGGGGGGTGAGAGGAAATGGAGGAAAGAAACTCTTACAAATCTAAAACTTTTTTTAAAAAAACAGCCTTGCCAAGTAAAAAGTGTAATTACACTGGTCTACAATTTTTGAGAAGTTGTCTGCTTCAGAGATAAAATGTGCTATTTATTATGTATTTTTGATGTGCTGAATTCAAATATGACAATTAAAACAACTGATTGGCTACTGTTTCTAAGATATTTAAGTTTTTACATTTTATGTCTATGTACATTGTGTAGATAGTAGAGTTTTAATCATAAATTGTAAATCTAGGTCTTTTCATGTGTTTATGGTTGCTTTACATGATAATATTTCACCTGTCCTGTTTATGTAACACTTTAAAAATCAGCAAAAGGGTTATATAAGTAAAATTTATTATGAAACAAAAGGCAAAAAACTATTATGTACATAGTTTAGTCCTATTCAGTGTCTACTCGGCGCTTCTTGGCTTGTCTCTTGTATTCATTAAATGGAGCATCTCTTGTCACTGTCCAGCAATAGTCTGCAAGCATTGATGGGCTCCGTTTGCCCTGATAGCGTTTCTCCATTGTTGCAATGTCCTGGTGAAATCGCTCGCTGTGCTTGTCGCTCACTGCTCCGCAGTTCGGTGAAAAAAAATCTAGATGAGAGTGCAAAAAATGTATCTTTAGTGACCATGTTGCAACCAAGGCTTTTGTATGCCTTGAGGAGGTTTTCCACCAACAACCTGTAGTTGTCTGCCTTGTTGTTTCCGAGAAAATTTATTGCCACTAACTGGAAGGCTTTCCATGCCGTCTTTTCCTTACCACGCAGTGCATGGTCAAATGCATCATATCGAAGAAGTTTACGAATCTGAGGACCAACAAAGACACCTTCCTTTATCTTAGCTTCACTTAACCTTGGAAATTTTCCACGGAGGTACTTGAAAGCTGCTTGTGTTTTGTCAATGGCCTTGACAAAGTTCTTCATCAGACACAGCTTGATGTGTAAGGGTGGTAACAAAATCTTCCTTGATTCAACAAGTGGTGGATGCTGAACGCTTTTCCTCCCAGGCGCCAATGACTGTCGGAGTGGCCAATCTTTCTTGATGTAGTGGGAATCTCTTGCACGACTATCCCATTCGCAGAGAAAACAGCAGTACTTTGTGTATCCAGTCTGCAGACCAAGCAAGAGAGCAACAACCTTCAAATCGTCACAAAGCTGCCACTGATGTTGGTCACAGTTTACGCACCTCAAAAGTTGTTTCATGTTGTCATAGGTTTCCTTCAGATGGACTGCATGACCAACTGGAATTGATGGCAAAACATTGCCATTATGCAGTAAAACAGCTTTGACTCGTCTTCGATGAATCAATGAACAGTCTCCACTCATCTGGATCGTGAACGATGTTGAGGGCTGCCATCACACCATCGATGTTGTTGCAGACTACAAGATCACCTTCCATGAAGAAGAATGGGACAAGATCCTTTTGACGGTCACGGAACATGGAAACCCTAACATCACCTGCCAGGAGATTCCACTGCTGTAGTCTGGAGCCCAACAGCTCTGCCTTACTCTTGAGTAGTTCCAAATCCCTGACAAGGTCATTCAGTTCACCTTGTGTTATGAGGTGTGGTTCAGAGGAGGAGGATGGGAGAAAATGTGGGTCCTGTGACATTGATGGTTCAGGGCCAGAAGTTTCATCCTCTTTCTCGTCTGACTCAAGTGAGAATGATTGTGGTGCATCAGGAACCGGCAGTCCTTCTCCGTGGGGTACTGGGCGTATAGCTGATGGGATGTTTGGATAATGCACAGTCCACTTTTTCTTCTTTGACACACCTTTTCCAACTGGAGGCACCATGCAGAAGTAACAATTGCTGGTATGATCTGTTGGCTCTCTCCAAATCATTGGCACTGCAAAAGGCATAGATTTCCTTTTCCTGTTCAAGCACTGGTGAAGATTTGTTGCACAAGTGTTGCAGCATATGTGTGGGGCCCACCTCTTGTCCTGATCTCCAATTTTGCAGCCAAAATAAAGGTGATAGGCTTTCTTAACCATAGTGGTTATACTGCGCTTTTGTGATGCAAAAGTCACTTCACCACAAACATAGCAGAAGTTATCTTCACTTGTTCACACAAGTACGAGGCATCTCTGCTCACTTTGGCTAAACAGAATTGTGTCCCTTTGCAAAATCAAACACTGACAAATAAGAGAGCACGACACTGTATGATTTCTAGAGCTGATATAGGGCAATTTGTTCAGCAGAGTGATGTAAGCTTCATTCTGATTGCATCATCCATGACTTCTAGGAATAACATGATGCAATTCATATCATGTAGACTCAATACCAGCTTCAGATTGCATCATTCATTGTTTTGCCTAAAAAGCAAGTACTGTCCAAACCCAGTCATAGATTTATTCATAGATCCAGTCAAAGATGTATTTTAGTCATTTCTGGTTTAAATTGAGATCCCTTCCCTTTATAACTCACTTATTTTCCGCCATTCCCAAGTCAAGGGTCGTATATACTGACCCAATAGCATATCTTGAAAACTAGAGTCAATCAACAATTTTAAGCATCATTTTCGTTCTCCGTGACCCAGAATTAGTAAAGTTTGACTACATTTATTTCAGAAGCATTTTGGCTTTAGAGCAGTGTTATCTGTCAAATTATTTAAAGAACCCAAGTTTAAAAACAAACCAGTAGTTAAGAACATCAACTTGTTCAGTGCTTATAATATAAGTAGATTGTCCCTGAAGCCAGCATAGGTGGCCATGGGAAGATCCTATGCTATCCTATTCCTGCTGCCAATCTAGGGTATCTGGCTGGGGCTTCCCTTTGTACTGTTTGTCTCTGGCTGCTGTATAGGTAGCTCAAAGTTATGTCAAAGCTGCACTTAAGGCACTGTGGCACTCTCCCAAGCTGCACTGTGCAGTCTGGACTAATTTTTTAACATTAAGAAATGTTTCATTACAACTGTCATGACCTGGCGCACACCTTGTTAAACTCTGGGATCTTCGAGTTATTAGTACAACCCTTTTAATCCCTCTAAGTTTCCTCTCAGGACACTTGTCTATAACTATCAGGCGATCCTGGCTGCTTTTCATAACTCTGTTTCAGGGACCTGCAGATCTCTTCAAAACTCTGACTGCCTCTGACTTCTGAAAAAAGTTTGAAAAAAAACAATGAACCTTTATTTAACCAAAATAAACATAACAGCAGCTTTCAGTGGTCCTTCTGCTGCTTACTTGCAGAAGGAAAGCCTAATCTTTTAAGAGCCTGGTAGTACTTCCTGTCCTGATTGCAGTCTGACTCTCCAATCCCCTCAGTCATCCTGTTCCCTCTCTCCTCAGGAGCCAACTGATGACCCTTCAAATTCAAAACCTCCCAAGTTGCATCGGGGCAGTCTGGGTAGAGCTTCAGCTGAGAGTCCAAACTTCTGTCTCTCTGTGTATCCAGCAGCATACATTCTTTTGGTTTCTGTCTAACATCATACTTTATCGTAGGATAAGTGTTATACAATTTCGCTTAACATCTCCCATTGTACAGGTTAACTGTACACACAAACCTTAACTCTGACCCAAAATAAATCGATTTCACCAATATAAATACAACATACATCCACTGAAAAATAAATGTTATATGTGCGCATTGAAGCATGTTGATCAGTCTCAAATCATACCATATAGTCATTACATAAATCAGTGTATAAATATTATTTGCAAGAAATGGCAGAACACTTTGTTGAAAAACTGTTTATAAATACATTGAACTAAACATGAAAAGAGAATACTTAAATATTAAAATCAAGATCACAGAAATAACATTAAATAGTCCATAGGTGAGAGTTACGGCAGTTTTCTTTTTGACAAAATAGGCATTTTTGTTTGATAAGTATGTTTATTACATGGCCAGTGTATCATTTAGGACAGGAGTGGGCAAACTCTTTGGCCTGAGGGCCACATCTGGGAATAGAAATGGTATGGTGGGCCATGAATGCTCACCAAGTTGGGGTTGGGGTGCAGGAGGGGGGTGAGGGCTCTGTTTGGGTTGTGGGGTGCGGGGGGGGGCAGAAATGGGGTCAGGGGGGGGGGGGGGGGGGCTGGGGGGGGGGGTGGGGGGGGGGGAGGGGGTGTATGCTCTAGCTGGGGGTGCGGGCTCTGGGATGGGACTGGGGATGATGGCTTTGGGGTGCTCTGGGCTGGGACTAAGGGGTTCGCAGGGTGGGAGGCGGGAATCAGGGTAGAGGGTTGGGACGCGGGGAGAGGCTTGGGTGCAGGCTCTGGGCGGTGCTTACCTTAAGCGGCTCCCGGAAGCAGCAGCATGTCCCTTCTCTGGCTCCTATGCGGCAGCGCGGCCAGGCGGCTCTGCACGCTGCCCCGTCCGCAGGCACTGCCCCTGCAGCTCCCATGGGCTGTGGTTCCCGGCCAATGGGAGCTGCGGGGGCGGTGCTTGGGGTGGGGGCAATGTGCAGAGCAGAGCCCCCTGGCTGCCCCTATGCATAGGAACCAGAGGGGGGTCCATACCGCTGCTTCCGGAAGCCACATGGCACGGCCCCTGACCCTCTTCCCCAGCTGGAACGCTGGAGGGGGGCCATGCCGCTGCTTCCAAGAGCTGCATGGAACGGCCCCCGACCCTGCTTCCCAGCTGGAGTGCCGGAGCAGGCATGCCCCAGATCCCACTCCCCAGCGGGAGTTTGAGGACCAGATTAAAATGGCTGGCGGGCTGCATCCGGCCCGCGGGTTATATTTTGCCCACCCCAGATTTAGGAAGTACTTAACTATTTTTGTTTTGTAAGCTAAGTGATAAGTGACAGTTAACAGTTACCTAACCACATTAAACATTTTGCTTTTGAAGAGTATTGGTTTGACTTTACCAAGCTTGGTTTTGGAGTCTCATTTCATTTGGAGTCACATCTCTGGCAGTTTAGTGCAGTGCATAAGATTTTAGTTCAGGACTGAGCTTGGTTTGTCACTCTTTGGGTTAGCAGGAAATGAACACAAAGGAATTAGAAGATATTTGCCTATCTGACTTAACTCTTAAGTCACCAGCAAAAGAAAATGTGTGCGCGCTCTTCTTGTCTTTGATGTATAGAGGTGTCCTACATTAAATATGAGGAATATTAAGTCTGGTCTGGTCCTTCCTGATTTACTTGAGGACTTAATAGAGTCACACATGGATTGGCAGTTTTCTCAGCCCATAACTGGAGTGGGGGTAGGTGTTGAATCCTAAAAGGTTTTTCTGTCAAGTATTTGGAAAATGAATGTTAGCAAAAATAAAGGCTTAAACAGTATAAATAAAAATTGCCTCTTCCCAGTTAATCAGATTTCACTTCCTTGGTACTTGTGATGTATTTCTCTGGTTCTTGTTCTTTAGAGTTTTCCAGAGCAGATAGATACTGAGTAGTTAGTGTGAAAAACAAAAATGAAAAAAGCTTCGAGTTGTCTTTATGCACCATGAAACTAAACAGGGCACACACACCTAGTTTCTTTGCAGGTCACTTTCAATGCTGATGCAAAGTAACTTTCTGTTGGTTGCAAGAAAGGTCACTAAGATGTGCATTATAGTAACAGAATAAGTGAGATTAAAATATTTCCTCCTTGTAAAAGTATATTTTTAAATGTAAAATGAGTTCAGGTATTTGCATACAAAGCTCATAATCATGTCAGTTTGCACCTTGTGTTACAATGTAATTTCATATAAAATAGGTATTGTGACTTAACACGGGAGGAACCGTAAGATAAAATCTCACTTCTTGTGCATAACTCTTTATGACTTGTAGTACACAAAACATAAAAGCATTTTTTTCCCCCCTAGGGCAAACTTGATGATTACCAGGATCGAATGAACAAGGGAGAGCGCCTTAATCAAGATCAACTGGTAAAAATTGCAACTTCCACAAATCTCTTTTAGCAGGCTGTCAATGCTTGAATTTTTTTTTAATATGAACTCAAATTTAAAAGTAACTGAGTAGATCTGGCTTCAGCTGTACTAATGATAGATTGAAAAGCTGCAAGGATATATTTTGTGTGTTGGTATTTTTGTTTGTTTAGGTTCACAATTGTTAGTGTACTGTGGTGAAAACTGACTTAAATATTTAACAGTACTATTGAAATTGATCCGTGGTGGTGCCATAATTAAGGTTATGTTCTGTTTCACACCTAAAGCAGGAGTTCAGCCTCTTTTATAGGAAAACCGTGTAATGACCGAAAGTTGAGCACATAATCTCAAAATCAAACTTGAATTTTTGGGGGAGTTTCAAGAAAATCTATCAGTTAAAATTCACATTTTGAGACCCATAATTTTTTGGACCCTTCTGTCTTAAAAAAATACAAACTGAACAACTTGTGCATAGGTGATAATTTAGGTCTCTCTCTTGGCTAATATAAATTGGTTAATTAACAAGGTGAAATAAATTAACATTGACCATAACTGAATCCTTATGTGCTATAGCTAGCTGAGGGAAAATATGATTTACATTTGATGTTCTCATTCTTCATAATATGTGAAAGATGCCTGGTATGATTTAAGAGAGGGGTAGTACACCACCTTTCTCATATGCCTCATTAATGTTCTTTATCTGGAATTGAGGGCTAACCTGATACATGGAGTTAGCAATTTGAGGAAGGTTTGTTACATCAGAAGATCTTTTACAAAAGAAGGGCACCTTTGTTAAAGATTAGGTCTTCAGCATAACAGCTGCTGCTGCTTTGATGAAGACCTAGATCTGAACCAGAGCTGCTGACCTAGCTGAACAATCTCCTAAAACAGGATTATCGTCTACGCTGGAACTTTGTCAGCAAAACTTTTGTCGTTCAGGGGGGTTTAACTCCCCTCCCCCCCCTTCCCCTGTCACGACACAAATTTTACTGACGAAAAGTGCTGGTTTGAACAGCACTTCGGCAGGAGAGCTCTCCTGCTGACAAACAGCAGCTACACTGGGTTTAGCGGCACAGCTGTGTCACTAAAAGGTGCACAGTGTAGATAAAGCCTAAATATCTTGTTGCTTTGTCAAAAATCCTGTTCATGAAACTGTTAAGTAGAGCAGTTTAAAAAAATGGGCTAGCTAGTTGACTGGGCCACTTGATCCCTTGGGCCCCACAGACTAACCACCTTTTGGACCACACTGGCTACTTGACAAAAGACAATGACTAAATATGAAGACAACCAAAGACTAAACTCTAGAGGCTAAATTTTCTGGGGTACTTAAAATATTTTCTGTTTAAAAAAAAAAAGAATATTTTCACTTTTGGGGGGAAAAACTTTCAGCTAGTAATGTTTTTTGTTCAGAAATTTTCAGCTAGCTCTGTTGCTGTTCATAATCAGGAGTGGCGCTTTTGGGGAAATGAGAGAATTTCATGAAGAGCATGCTATTTAATATTGTAATGAGTACATTCCTATCTCTGAATAGTGCCATTACTTCACTGAATATCCAAGTTTAGTTTTCCGTGGGACTTTTGCTTCTGAGTCACTTGAGTGGTGATCTTCAAAATCACTTATCTTTAAAACAGACCACCTGGGAACCTAATTACACAAACACTGCCTTGTGTCAGTTAAGCTAGCTCTAAAGAACTTAAAAAGCAAAGGAGTGGAAAAATTAAAGGCAACAAATTATACATATCCTCTGTTCCTCCACCCTGGGAGAGACCTCTCTGCTAGCAAAATCATAGTTCATGAAGAATGCTCCACTATTAACTCTACCCCAACAGGGATTTCAGCTGTCTAGTGTCTCCTTCCCCAAACTTGTGTGTAGAACTTCAGAGTTTTGCAAGAGTCTGGCCTGGTTTTGGTGGAGGGGATGAAGGAATATAAATGTAAGATGTGAGCAAATGTTTAAAATCGCTTGGGAAGGAAATTGTCTACCAGGATGTATTGCTTTAAATAATAATAATTTTAATCATGATTTAAATCAGCAAGCAGGAAACAAACCTTGGTTTAAAACATCTGTTTTAATCTTGTTTTGCATTTGTACTTAGTTATTTTCTTAAGAAAAAATTCATTCTCACTGATTGGTATAAACATTAAAACATGTTGATTTGCCATTAAATATACCATTTGCACTGCATTTGGTACTTTTTGCTAACCTAGAGGATCTATTATGTCTGCCCACAATTACTTAAGCAATTATACAGCTCATCATTTATTCAGAAATGGTGAATGACACACTTATTTGCCAGATAAATTTTTATTCGGGATTTGTCAAGTTGCAGTTGGATGGAAATTGAAATTAAATTAAAAATACACAAACAGCATTTTAAATTTATTGTTATTAGTTAAATAAAACTACCTTAAATGCACTGGATATTTAAGAGGTTTATAAAACATGTTTTGTATTTAGAATTAACTGATTTTTCAGCAAAGGAAGTATTAACTATTGTTAGTGAATGAACATGTTGCCACCATCATGATCAAAATGCCTAAAGATGCAGATAGGTCACCAGGGGGGAGGAGTCGGGGTGTGTGAGTGTGTGTGTGTGTGTGTGTGTGTGTGGTTTCAAAAGTACCTGTGCAGCAGGGTCGATTGATTTTTAAATCACCAAGTGCCTTGATTTAACATCAATTTTAATTCCCTTTTCCATTTGTACTTCAGTTATTTTCAAACGAAAGGTGATAAATAGAGCCTTTACACTAGATTTGATACATCTTTTTGCTACCTAGAAAGGTACACATTTAAGTGATTAGTTTAATATTTTCAGATTCCTATTAAGTGGTGTGTGTGTGTGTAGTATGTTAGAAAATGGTGAATGATACATTGCTTATTTACAAGGTAACTTTGCTCATGATTCATGTCAAGCTACATTAGGACGGTATCTGAAATTTAATTAAACACAAAATGGTGCATAAAATATATATTTTTTAAGCAAGACAACTTTAAATGTTTTGGATACAAAACTTGTCTTTATTAAAACATTTCACATTTTTTTACAACTAAATGATTTATAAAACAGAGGGATTGACTGTAGTCGGTGAATTAAACTGATTTTCAGGTCAGCCTGGGAAAATTTTCAAATATGTCTATGTTAAAAGTTCCTGCTCGCCTATGTTTCATGAAAGTGACAGTCTTCCAAGTTACTTAGGCTCACTTATTGTGCCATATTTATAAAGCTTGACCTCAAAAGATTTTCTGCTGGTTCTTTCATTAAATAGACAAGCAGCCTTTAATGTTTTTGATAGAGGCTTTTGGATTCAGCATATTTATTTTTTTTATTTAAATGTTTTAAGAGATTACAAGAAGTTCAGGCCTTAACATATCTTAATTCAGATTTCATTTTAAATAGGTTTACTTTTAAAAAGAAAAATGTATTATTTAAATAAGTCAATTTTTAAAAAAAAATCTTTAAATTTTTTGTTTTAATCCACCCTGCAAAGCAGGTTGGACATCTAAATCCCACTAGTCACATGTCTGCATCTTATGTACTTAAATAACTTTTGAAAATCTGGCCCCATGTCCTTCTGGTTTTTAGAATTAGTAGATCTCATCCTCTCCCACTTGTTTTTTATTCATAATTTGGAAGAGGAAAACAAACTTTCCTGCTTTTTCAGCTCCCCAGTTTCTCAATTTTGAATGAATTAGTCCAAATGAAGAAAATATTCTCTCTGCACCTACTAACTAAACTGAACCCAGAGTCATCTTCATGTAGATGTAGGCATGTATTCCACTTAAGCATGCACCCACCTAAGTGGAATGCACATCTGCATCACATCTTAAAGCACCACAGTTACAGTAAGTAACCGTTTCTTATAGTAAAAGTAGGCCTTAACATAGTTGGTAATTTAAAATTTAATTTTAAACAAGTTTATTTTTAAAAAGAAATATGTATTAAATATCAGGTTTTTGCTCTTTTTCTTTAAAATCCTCAATTTTTATCCATCCTGCTTTCCACCCTTTTTCTAGACTGCATTAATTGTAGGTTAGTCTGACCTGGGTTAGTCTTCAAAATGTTTTGTTTTGCATATGACTTTCTAGGAGTTGCTTTTCGTTTTCATGAGACTTAACCCATTTTTAGTTGACTAAAATAGAGTGATCAAACTAAATATTAAAACAACTCTCGTGCATGTGCACATGCACGCCGGCCCCCTTATTCCAGAAAGCTAAGTCCTTAACGCTTCAAGTATTTGCATGTCTCTTCTACTCAATATATTTGAAGCCTCAAATATCAAACTCTAACCTCTCATTATTAGTAGTCTCATTACTGTTTAAAGATGCTTAACTTATTTTTAGAGCAAGACAGTGCTTTATGCAGAAAGTTATCACTTGGAAGTGCATATCTCTTGCTTTGTAGTAAGTGTCACTTTAATTTTTTTCAAGGATGCAGTGTCTAAGTACCAGGAAGTCACGAATAACCTGGAATTTGCTAAAGAACTGCAGAGGAGTTTCATGGCTCTGAGCCAAGATGTAAGTAAAGGATTGAAAATCAGATGCAGGCTAACAGTTGAAATAGGAAAAACTAAACTGTTTTCTACAAATAAGTGATGTTGAATGACTTTTTATCTAGAAAGAACCTAATGCACGTTATATTTTTTATATTTGACTTCTTAAATTGCAACGTGTTAAACACTTATGTGAAAAAAAGGATGCATTTAAACTTCTGACTTACTCTTTTTCTGAGTCTTTCAGACTCAATTCAGTATATTGTCACAGCAAGTTGGTTTCCTGTTAAAAGAAGTTGAGCTCAAAAAGTCTTTGTTTAAAAGATTTTCTGTAATGCTTAACAGCATGAAAAAAATTAATGTATTACTTTCTTCTTTGAATTCTATGGCCTTTAAAGCACTTGACAAAATGTGACCAAAAATAATGAAATGCCTCACAATTCACTGAACACATAACATGAGTGGTATACAACAGTAACCCACCAGTTCAGTAACGGTAAAATTGTCATAAACCAACAAATTAAAAAGGAAGCAGGAGGGATGCCACAGATATATTTAGGCTTTTGTTCAGAGTCTGAGAGTGGTTTCTTTTTTTTAAATATTTATATTGCAGGCCCCCTTATGCTAGGCCACTATGCCATAATAAATCTCTGCCTCAGATAAATTAGGCCTTGTCTACATTACAAAATTAAGTCGACCTAAGTTAGGTTGATGAACAGCCAACACAGTAATTACTGCATTGTGTGGCACTGATAGCTGGAGCCCTCCAGTCCTGGGGCCGACAGCCAGAGCTGTCAGTGGCAGGGCTGATGGTTTGGGCTGTGGGGCCAGCATGAACACTGCGTTGCCCTAACTACATCAACCTAAGCGCTACACCTCTCGTGAAGGTGGAGTTAAGTTGATGTAGTGGGCGACTTACATCAGCAGGAGCACTGTTGTAGTGTAGACACTTAGAGTTAGGGCGACGTAAATTGCGCTACATCCACCTAACTCTGTAGTGTAATCCAAGCCTGAGAGTGAACCCTATTACTCTGAGAGGACATACGAATACAGGAAAGTTGTCAAGTCAGATAAGACGTGACTCCCATAAAGGAAAATTTGAGTCTTAAAGTTAACTGGATATGACTAAAGTGAAGATTCTTTGTTCAAATGTTGTTTATAGGTTAAAATAATCTTCTAATGAACAATGATAAACTATTAATACTTATTTTCATACATCTTAACATTTTAATTTTATTTGAAATTCCATTGGATGTGTAGAAATTTCCAATCCTGTGAACTTCCTTTCTTTGTTTCCTCTGTCTACTGCCTCAACCATAGCAAGGTGTACTAAACCTCTTCAGTCATACTGCTACTCCTGAAGGAATTCTGCACCAAAAAAATAAAAATTCTGCACACAATATTTTAAAATTCTGCAAGCTTTATTTGTCAGTAAATAAATGTGGAGGCTCCAGCATAGCAGTGGGGAGCACAGGCCACTGGTTTCACAGAAGTGGGAGATCGCCAAGTCAGTGTCCCACGAGCAAGGGAGTGTCGATGCTGCATCCGGCAGTGCAAGGGCCGGGCCTGCCCCTCCGCACCAGAAGTGGGCAAGTAGGCTTGGGCAGGCAAGGATCCAAGTGTGATGGGGGGGCTTAGTGTGGTGGTATCTAGATGTGGATTGAGAGGGTTTTGTGTGGGGCAGTCTGGGTGAGGGTGGCTCAGTGTGGTGTGTGAGTGTGGGGGAATCTGGATGCATGGAGGCTAGTTGGAGGGGTTCTGAGTGCAGGGGTAATGGGACTTTGCAGGGGGATCCAGGTGAAGTGTTTGGGCCTCAGCGGGGGGGATCCAGGTGAAGTGTTTGGGCCTCAGCGGGGGGAGGGGTCTGGTTGTGGGGGGATGAGGCATGGCAGGAGGGCTCAGCAGGGGGAGGGGTCCGGGTACTGGTGGCTTGGGGCTTGGTGGGGTAGGGGTTTGGGTGTGTGGGGGTTCGTTGGGGTGGTGTGGCGGGGGGTCAGGCTTGGTGGGTTGAGTGCAGGGGCTCAGCGGAGGATAGTCTGGGTGTAGGGGTCCAGATTAAGGGGGGGGAGGGGCTCAGCGGAGGATTTGGGTGCAGGAGGGCTTGGGATTGGGATTTGGTTGCAGGTGATTGGTACGGGTCTGGGTGCAGAAGGATGAGGCTCGGTGAGGGGGTCCGGATGCATGGGGTTGGGTGGATGGGGGAACAGCTCCCCATACTCCACTCCAACTGTGATCAAGGAGCGGTGGGGGCAGGAAACAGGTAGGCAGGGGTGTGGAACTGCCTGCAACCAGGGGATGTGTCTGACGCAGCCCTGGCTGCTCTTTGCAGGGGAAGAGAAAGTCCTATCCTCCCCCAGCCCACCTAGGACTAGCAACTGAGCCCAGTGAAGGGTAAGAGCCACTTGCTGGGGCAAACACAGCTGCCCCCACCCCCCCCGGCAGAGATTTAATACTCCGCTGGCTGTTCCAGGCACCCAAAATTAGCACCTACGCTGTTTAGGAGGGACACTTGACCGCTCTTGCGGCTTTGCTTTGCTTTGCTTTGGAAGTGAAGGGAAGCAATCTGCAGGGGACATAAGTTCTTTGAACGTAGAGTGGGGCAGAATTCCCCCAGGAGTATACTGCATTGAGTTTCTCAACGAAAGAACTGAAAGACAGTTGGGCTGCTCTGCCTATATACTTGTGCGGGGGAGGGATAATGAGGACATGCAAGGCTCAGGTGCAAACCTAATTGAGTGCTGGTCAAAAGATTCCTCTTGTGTGTGAGGCGCACGTGCACCAGAAGGTAGGGGTTCTTCGAGGAGTGTCCCTGTGGGTGCTCCACTTTAGGTGACTTGGCGCCCTGCACTTGTAATTGGAGATTTGTAGTAGTAGTGCCCAGTTGGGCCGTGCACGTGCCGTAGCCATCTCGCACCACTCCGAGCGGTTACATAGCGGTGTGCAGCCAACCGCCTCCCACTTCCTTCTTTAGTGCCTTTGGCTTGAGTTGGAGCACCAGCAGTGCCTTTTCTTACCTCAGGTAAGCTTAATAGTTGGTAGTGTTTCCGATAGTGTTAGTTTAGTTATAGTTAGCTACCCTACCCCTTTGTCCTTTTTATTTATTTATTTATTTAATTTAATTTATTTATTTATTTATTTATTTATTTATATAATGTTAGGAAAAAATCTTTCCCTTTCCTCTTTACCCCTGCCTCCCCGGTGGGTACTCGACTATTGCCTTTAAACAAAAAAAGGGGGAGGGGGAGAGAAACAGGGTTATCCCATTTCTTTTTCCAAAGGACTTGCTCTCTCAGACACGCCCGGCTCACCTGGCTTTAAACGCTGCCTGACTTGCAGACTTTCCATACCGGTCTCTGACGACCACGCACAGTGTGTCCGCTGCCTTGGCGAGAGACACGTTACCCCAAAGTGTCCACACTGCAGAAAATTGACTGCCAGGACAAGGAAGGCCAGGAATCTCCAATTGACGCTCCTGATGATGGAGAAATCCCTCAGACCTGCCTCCGACCCAGAGTCCAGGACACCTCTTGGCCAACGGTCGCCAGTGGCAGCATCTGACAGGGGATCTACTTCAACAACAGCTGCCTAGGAGCCTGCTCCTAGGAAGGCTACCAAAAAGCGATCACACTCATTTCCACAATGAGAATTGCCTAAAAGAAAGTGATCTCCAAATGAGAAATCTGCCCTGGTACCAATGACGCCGAGAGCGCCGGACAGTGAGGCACCGGGAACATCCAGTATCGAGACGTCCCGAGGAGCTAAAGACCCTATGCGGACAAGTTCTAATGGAGGTGCATGCAGTAAAATCAAACCTCTCAGCTTGGCACCTACGGAGCCAAAGAAAACAACGGCACTGAGCACTACAATGGCGCCACCTGCTGTACCTATTCAGCACAGCTCCAAGTTGTCGGAACCAACAGCTTTGACCCTAATTCCTGGTCAGTGCATGATGCCGTCCCCGGCACCGAGCCTCGCGGTTCCGCAGCAATTCATGAGGCATGCGGACCTGGTAGTGGCCTCCACACCTGGAACTCCCCTACTTGGTACAGATGGTACCCCAGTGAGACTGGGACCAAGGCTGGTAACCGCTCCCTGTGGATCAGCCCCTCCCCTCTCCAGTGATGAGGAAGAAGAGGATGAGGAAGTAATATACACTCCTCGCCACTTCTCACCTAAATCTCGACCCTCTCAGTACTAAACATTTACAGACATGCGGGACTGGTGTGGGCAGCCATGGACACCGCCTCCTATACCCTTGCCACCCAACTGGCCATACTGGGATCCATGGGCATTGTATAGGTAAGGCTACGTTTTAGTCGCGGGTATTTTTAGTAAAAGTCATGGACAGGTCACAGGCAGTAAACAAAACTTTGCGGCCCATGACCTGTCCATGACTTTTACTATATACCCGACTAAAACTTGGGAGGCGGGCCGCGGGGCTAGGGCAGGTTCCCTACCCGGCTCCTGGGAAGCGGCAACGTATGCTTATATGCCTCCGCTCCGCCCCAAGCCCTGGTTCTTCAGCTCCCATTGGCTGGGAACTGCGGCCAGTGGGAGCTGCGAGGGCAGTGCCTGCGAGCGGAGGCAGCACATGGAGCTAGGAGCTGAGGGAGGAGAGTTTGTTGCCTTTCTGGGGAGTCCGCCCCCCCTTGCATGTAAGCATGGCCCTACACCACAGTCTCCAGCCCTGAGCCCCCAAACTCCTGCTGCAGGGGGCCCCGAGACTGCCCCAGCAACAGCCAGTACAACTGGCCCAGGGCTGCCCAAGCTGCTCAGGCGGCTCCCGGGCCAGCCGCACGGGCCGCTGCAGAAGTCCTGGAAAGTAACGGCATCCGTGACAAACATTGAGCCTTAATTATAGGCCCAAAACCTCAGGCCCCCTAACCCACCGAGGTCCAGAACAACACGGTCCCCTTCACTAGCTGTCCCAGCACCCTTAGAGAGACAAGAGAACACAGCTGAAGGTGACACCCTGCTGACCACTCACATCTCATCTTCGTCAGCAGATGAAAAAATAATGCTACCATCCCCTACTATGGGGGATGATTTCAAATCTTTTCAAGTCTCTTCAAAAGGGTAGCTGAATTTCTGGATGTTTCGCTAGCGCAGCTACCGGAGACCCAACACAAGCTCATGGACATACTCCAGGCATCCCCTACAGCGAAGATAGCACTGCCAATTAATGATGCCATCATGGACGCTGTAAAAATAATCTGTCAGACACCTGTCACAGCACTTCCCTCCTGTAAGAGGTTTTACAAAAAGTAATATGTGCCAGCAAAAGCAGCTGAGTTTTTATTCACCCATCCTGCACCAAACTCGCTGGTGGTGGATGTGGTCAACCAAAAGGAAAAACACCACTAGTCCGGAATTACCCTGTGTGATAAGGACTGGAAAAGGCTAGACCTTTTTGGTCAGAAAGCCTACTCCTCTGTCACACTCCAATTCCGCATAGCCAATTATTTGGCCATACTGGCAAAATACACACATAATCTGTTTCACAAAATGTTGGAATTAACATAAGAACGGCCATACTGGGTCAGACCAAAGGTCCATCTAGCCTAGTATCCGGTCTTCCGACAGTGGCCAATGCCAGGTGCCCCAGAAGGAATGAACAAAACAGGTAATCATCCATTGACTTTACTGAAAGTTTACCCGATGACAAAAAGGAACAATATAAGGCAAACCTCTCTGAGGGAGTTTCTCATTGCCAGGATAGCCCTACAGGCCTCTCTTGACTCTGCAGACACGGCAGCACAGTCCATCGCTACATCTGTGGTCATGTGCCGTGCATCCTGGCTCCACCTCTCGGGGTTCCCCAGGGAAGTCCAGTCCACTGTGGAGGACTTACCCTTTGAGGGTCAAAAATTGCTTGCTGGCAAAACCGATGTGTCCTTACACACCTTAAAGGACTCACAGGCGACCTTAAAAACCCTGGGCATATATGTACCTGCAAACAAAAAGAAACAAGGCAAGTTTTACAACCAGAGGTTCCAGCCTGACCCATATTCTCGGACCCAAAGACCGTATGACCAACGAAGTAAACAAAGACAGACCAGACGTTGGCAGAGCTAAAATCAGCTTTCAATGTCTCAACCATCTACCGCCAGACAATCATTTTGAAGGTGTGGTCGAGGACACAAGACTTCCACATTCTCTGATTCTGGAACCACATCCGGTCTCCTGCCCATTTGGAGACTGTCTGTCACCATACTATCCTGTCTGGAACACCATCACAACAGACAAATGGGTTCTGGAGATTATCCAGAAAGGCGTTTCTATCCTACCTACCCACCCCACTTCCCCATCCCTCTTCAGGGACCCCTCTCATGAGCACTTGTTACAACAGGAAATAAACCACCTTGTACAATTGGGTGCTGTGGAACTTGAACCATCTCAATACAGGGAGAGGTTTTTTTATTCCCATTTATTTTCTTGCTCAGACGAACGACAGGTGGCGACCCATCCTGGATTTGCGAAAACTCAACAAATTTGTGAGAACACGACATTTCAAAATGGTGACTCTTATCCACAATAATTCTGGCATTAGAGAAAGGAGATTGTCTCTCGGCCCTCGACCTCTGGGACGCTTATTTTCATATTACAGTTTCACCCGGTGCACCGAAGATTCGTGAGATTCACCCAAGGGAATCCGCATTTCCAATACAGAGCGCTACCATTCGGCCTGTCAACTGCCCAAAGAGTTTTTTCCAAGGTTCTTGGTGTCGTTGCAGCTCACCTTTGCAAACAAGGAGTGATGATATTTCCATACTCAGACAACTGCCTTATAAGGGCAGCAAGGCTCAATAAATACCACGCAAACCACGATAACCCTGTTCACAGACCTTGGGTTACAAATAAATGTACAGAAGTCCACCCTGGTTCCTGTCTAACAGTTGGAATTCATAGGAGCCTACTTCGACCATCTCACAGAAACAGCAATGTTACCCCCAATAGTGCTTCCTCACTCTAATCAACCTAATTTCAGCCATGATGGACAGCCCACAAACATCTGCCAAACATCTATACAACTCTTGGGGCACATGTTGCCAGCAATGTTTGTCGTAAAATATGCAGGCTCCACATGTGATGCTTACAGGCCTGGCTTTGAACAGTGTATATAACACACAGACATTCTCTCAACAGAAGTCCTGCAGGGTAAAAGACTCGCTAACAGGGTGGACACAACCACAGAATGCTCAGGAATCCCTTTCCAACAAAAAGTTCCAACCATGACAGTCACAACAGACACCTCTCTGGTTGGTTGGGGGGCACATTTACATGACAATACAATCCGTGGCCACTGGTCTCCAGCGGAGTCCAACCTTGGAGCTAAGGGCAGTCCGAAACACATGCGAGCACTTTCTCCCTTTAATCAAGAACAATGCCATCAAGACCCTTACAGACAATATAGCATGCATGTACTATATAAATCGCCAAGGGGGAGCACGATCACACCCACTATGTGCAGAGGCAATACGCCTCTGGAATTGGTGCATCACCAACAGCATAGAGATATTGACATCCTATCTGCTGAGATGTCAGAACACAACAGTGGACCAACTAAGCAAGGATTTCTCACAAACCCATGAGTCGGAGATGGATCCCTGAATTCTCAAAGCCATATTCAACCTATTGGGGGTTCCATAGATCTATTTGAAGCAGCTCAGAATGCCAAGTGCCCACAATATTGCTCCCGGGCTGGATTGGGACACCACTCCCTGGGCGACGCTCTCCTCGTAAAGTGGGAAGCGCCACTGATGTATGCTTTTCCTCTGATCCCACTGCTGAGCTGAGTCATTCACAAGATCAGGCAGGACAAATCCAGGGTCATTCTCATTGCACCCAGGTGGCCCAGACAAATGTGGTTCCCATACCTGAGACAGATGGCAGTGAAACTGCCTCGAACCCTTCCCTTAGTGCTTCACCTTCTGTCACAGGACGCAGGGCGGGTCCGTGACCCCAACCTCGCAGTACTCTGCCACAAGACCTGGTTACTCCATGGCTAATGGGGGTCGAGAAGGACTGTTCAGAGGAAGTGAAAGATATACTACTGAACAGTCAGAGACTAAGCACAAGAAAGACACATGCATACGTAGGTGGAAATGATTCGGCACTTGGTGCCAGGACAAACAGATTTTTCCAGTCGGCCCTAGTATATCTAGTATATAGTCGAGGATTCTGGGACTTTAAAAATTCACCAGCTCAGTCAGATTACATTTGACTGCCATCACCTCCTTCCATGACAAGGTGGACGCAGTCACTATCTTTGCTCACCTGATGACTAAACCCTTCTTTAAAGGCATAGAAAACACTTATCCCACACTAAGAAACTCTACTCCCATGTGGGATTTCAACCTTGTTTTATGCAGTCTCATGGGAAACTCATTTGAATCCCTCGCAGCTTGCTTTGTTGCACTTATCAGTGAAGGTTGCTTTCCTAATTGCCATCATGTCAGCAAGATGGGTGGGAGAATTAGGTGTCCTAATGGCACACCCACCTTATTCTGCATTCTTTAAGGATAAGGTAATCCTATGTCTGCACCCTAAGTTCATACCCAAGATTGATTCCCTTTTCATTTAAATCAGCCCATTTACTTACCTGTATTTTTCCTGAAGCCCCATACTGACAGCAGGGACGCCTCACTCCACACGCTAGACATTTGCAGAGCATTAGCTTTCTACATAGAATAAAAACATTCAGAAATCATCTCAACTATTCATTTCCATAACAGAACGCTCGAAGGGCCAAGCCTTCTCAAAACAGACTGTCCAAATGGATATCTGGATGTATCCATTTGTGCTATCAAAACAGCAATCTGCAACCTCCACTTGGAGTTCGCGCACACTCCACCAGAGCGTTCTCAACATCTGTGGCCTATCGCTGACATCCGCCCATACTTTCACTAAACACTATGCTTTAGAAAAACAATCAGCAGCAGACACTCAGTTTGGACTCGGTGTTATCCACCGTCCAATGAACCAACTCCAAAGCCTCTCCCCTCCACTGAGGGGCAGTGCTCAACAGTCATCTAAAGTGGAGCACCCCCAGAGATACTCCTTGAAGAAGAAGAGAAGGTTACTCACCTTGTGCAGTAACTCAAGTTCTTCAAGATGGTTGTCCCTGTGGGTGCTCCACTATCCCCCCACACACTTCGGAGTTTCACGCCAATCTTCTGGGGTAGAGAAGGAACTGGGGGATGGTTGGCTGCATCGCTATGTAACCACTTAAAGCAGCGCGTGATGGCTACAGCTCATGTGCGGCCCAACCAGGCACTGCTACTACAAATCTCAGCTTACAAGCGCAGGGCGTCAAGACGCCTAAAGTGGAGCACCCACAGTGACAACCATCTTGAAGAACCTCAGTTACTGCACAAAGTGAGTAACCTTCTCATCCACACCGACAACGTGTCTTGAACAGTTACTGTAAAATAAGTAACTCTTCTTCTTTCTACCATGCCACCTAGTCTTCTCCCTGCTGCATCACTTTAAATGAATCCCTTAATCTGCCAAGGAACAAAGTCATTGTCCTTCTATGACTTGCAGAAATAGAACTGGTTTCTCCCTTCTTCTCCCGACTTCCTTTGTCCCCCCAGTTGCCCCTGATCCCTTCTGCCTCCCTACTCACCTTCTCATCCAGGACTTAATTTATCCCTGGGCTTGCCAGGGCTGAGGAAATCTGCTGTGAACGAGGATATTTGTATTTGTTTAATACCACTTTTCACAGCAGACTTACTAGCTAGCTGGGAAGCTGTGAAAAGTGGTGATAACTTACAAGTATCCCTTCTTACAGCAGCAGACTTACAAGTTTAAAAAAAAGGCAACCAAAAAAGCAAAAGAAACAATAATGAAGACAAGAACGTGCAAAGCACCTTATTTTGTTTCTCTATTCTGTTTAGGTCCAGTGAAGAATAGAGACAACTGTACATTTTTATTACTGAGTCTGAAGGGGAGAAAAAAAAAAACACAACACCCCAAACCTTAAATAAAGAAATTGCAATGATTTGGAAATGTTTATGTGCATAACTAACTTTAGGAAAAACAAATAAAGTATTTTAGGAAAAATTGTCAGCTGCGACCAGCAATAGTTGGTGGCCATGCTCTGAGGCCACCAAAAATGTGTTGATAACCCCTGACGTCACTAGCCAGAAGATTTATTCTGTTTGTCACCAGTACTTATGCAGATTGATGATGAAGGGTTGCTCTTCCTCCTCTGTAGCACCTGTGCTCCCTTTTTTTTTTTTTTTTTTTTTCCCTGAAGCTGAATTCCTGTACTGCTCTGGCACAGCCCTTTCCATCTGACTTTTTAAAACTCTGTATATGAATAGACAAGTGGATTTGTTGGGGGATCATGATATAATATTCCAACAGTAGGTCTCTAAAGTTGATCTTAGCTAATGTTGGTAAATGTCAGTTATCTTTCTCTTTTAGTGGAGTATACTTTCGCTGGCACTACATATGAAGAATATCTTGGTAAAATCTTAATGATGGTTATATTGATTATGATTAGAACCAGTAGCTTGATAGCAGTGGTGCTCAGACCTCAGTGGTTCAGGAGCCAAATTAGTGATTTGCATTACCCCAAAGAGCCACAGTTGTGGAAATTTATAGATTCATTTACCATAGTACTATATATTCATGTTTAAACAGTATGACAGGAGTGCGTGTGGATAGATAAATTCTCACAGCAAAATGATTGACCAAGATTATTTTGTCAACTACAATTGGTTAATAATGTAAAAGCATCCTGATTGGTTAATAATTATATCACAGTATTTTAATACGTTCTGTAAAGAGCTGCAAGAGACCTATCAAAGAGCCACTTGTGGCTCGTGCACCTCAGTCTTGAGTATCACTGCTTTATATAAAGAAAATGTGGTGGCATTTAAAAGCCAGTTCCCTGGATACATAGATCATTTTGAGTTGTAGTCTAACTCAATTCAGTACAGAATCTATCTTAAGTAGTCTAACGTTCCCCTTTCCTTGTGAGCAGATCCAGAAAACAATAAAGAAGACAGCCCGGCGGGAGCAGCTGATGCGAGAAGAAGCTGAACAGAAACGTTTAAAGACTGTACTTGAGCTGCAGTTTATTTTGGACAAGTTAGGAGATGATGAAGTGCGCAGTGACCTGAAACAAGGATCAAATGGCATCCCTGTACTGACAGAGGAGGAACTGACAATGCTGGATGAGTTTTACAAGCTAGTAGACCCTGAGCGGGACATGAATATGAGGTAATGTGCTAGTTTTACTGTTAAGTAATCTCTGTAATGTTAATATTGATCAGTGCATTTATTCTAATTATCTGCAGCATAAGAATTTTGAGACCTGTTGAGTAATGTTATGTTTCAATTAATTAATATTTTTGTTGAAGATTGAACGAACAGTATGAACAAGCATCCATTCACCTGTGGGACTTACTGGAAGGGAAGGATAAGCCTGTTTGTGGAACTACCTGTAAGTATGTTTAAAGTAGAACATTGAATGCAAGGAAAAAATATACTAAATATATGAGTAAAAGTTACATTACAAATGCCTGTGATTATAGTTTTAACTGTTAGAATTGCTATCTTTTGCTAATTGCTTGTCTGGATAGTGACTGAATTATCTTGGTCTCAGCTATGTTGTAACTATAGTTCAGTGAAATGGTAACTTACTGCAGATTGTATTTGGCACTGAGACAACCTTACTCATCATTTACTGGGCCCACAGTTTCTGCTGCTTCAGCGGTGTTGTCACTGATGGTGCGTAGTAGCTGTTTTTTTGCTTTCTAGAAAACTGGGTTTTACAAGGAATATTTCTCAATGAAATGTGTACTTGGTTAGTTTTAGACCTTAAACAAGGCAAGTTATGACTTTTTTAAATGGAATGCTTAAATGGTAGCCAAATTTTCAGGAGAGCTCAGCTTCTGTTGAGGTGCTTAAATGGGAGTTAAGCTCTTTGGAAAATCTGGCAAGAATAGCATCTGGTTTCTTAGCAAGAAATCGTTTGTTTCATTAGTGTAAGTAAATCCATCTACGTATGTGGTTTTATGAAAACAGCTGTAATATATATAGATTGTCTACTGTTATATCCAAACGTATTGCTTAATTTGAGATGAAGTGAAACTTCCTGCTGGAGGAATTAAAGGAGTGTGGTTTTAAAACCAATCTCAGGAAAATTACAGCTTTTAATGGATGTTTTGAAGTATGTTTGTGTGAATAAGATAAACCATTAAAGTATAAGGGGCTTAATATTTCCAGGGTTGGTTGCTTTTTTCTGAAAACTGCTATAACTGTTGAGGTAATAATTCTCTGACATAATGATACTTTGTGATTTTGGACTAAGTAGATAATTTAGGCTGAAAATGTGACATAAGGATGTGCTAACCTTGTCAAGAATTGTTGAAAACAACT
Organism: Terrapene triunguis; assembly: GCF_002925995.2. NCBI lineage: Eukaryota > Metazoa > Chordata > Testudines > Emydidae > Terrapene > Terrapene triunguis. Next base: position 21,529,931 of record NW_020664447.1, read on the forward strand.
TTAAAAGAGTTTTAGGAAGATATTTTTGTACATAAAGCAGAATTTTGGCAAGAAAAAGCAATCTTTGCTTATGCTTTTATTTACAGTTGAAATTGTCCTCTATTTTCTTCATCGCTAGAAAATGTGCTGTTAAAATCAGGGTTTTCTTTCTAGTATTTATTTTTAGTATTACAAATAATGCAAAAGAATAATTACTTGTAATCATAGCAAAACATGGCATTTTAAATGGCAACTAGATACTATTAGGATTTTCCTGTATGGGTGGGCCCAAGATATGTAGATGTGTGCTTTACAGTGCATTCAGCTTATTATGGAAGTGCTGGTTGTGACTCCATATTTTAGACTGAATTCCATTTTGCACTTAAAGCAGGGATTTAACTTTTGCTATATATGAATAAGGCAGTGTATCCTCCAAAGTTACACAACTTAATTTGTGAGCACAGCAGTAAATTTTAGAAAATTCAGTAGATTAGTTGGATGCAAAATCCATTGAAAACTGTGTTCTTTAAGAAATTTAGCATCTACTATACTTAAACTCACTCCCAAATGAATTTAACAGAAGAAAATTCTTCAAACTCTCCATATATAAAAGTAATAGAAATCTTGTGTCTATGCTATATTTGAAGAACTTTCGTTGTAAAAAGCTACGTTATTAAAAATTGTATATAGTTATGATATAGGCTTACAGACCGGTTCAGATCAACTTTTACCTCTGATGTCAAATGACTCCATGTATCCCAACCAATTGCCACTATTCCTCTGCAGCTAATTTGCATGCAACAGTTCTATTGGTTGTAATATGTTGGTGCGATAAAGACTGGACACATGTCAAGTTCTCATTGGCAGATTACTTGGCCTGGCTGTTGCTGCTCTTCATCTTCGAGTAGATGCAGCTGTGTATTCCATTTAGTGTGTGGGTGTGGGTGGGTGCAGGGCAGAAGGCTGGGTGTGGGGGGTGGGGTTCAGGGCAGAGGGCTGGGGTGCTCGGCTCGTGGGGGTGCTCCCAGCTCCCTGCCCTAAGCGGCACATGGCAGGGGGCTGGAAGGGATATGCCCTGTTCCACCCCTTCCTCAAGGCTCCGTCCCTACCTCTTCTCTGCCTCCTCTACGGAGCAGCGAGCAAGCTGCCACTCATCCCCCTCCCCCTCGCAAGGGCCATCAGCTGATCGGCGGCGGGGAGGAGGAGGGGCAGGAAAGCACCATGCTGGGGGAAGAAGCAGGGGAGGGGGAAAGCTTGGCTGCTGCAGAACCAAGCTTCTGTCTCCTGCCCCCGCAGGGGAGAGTGGTGGGCGTGGGGGCTGAGTGGGGCTGGGGGCCGGGACTGCGGCAGGCAGCAGCGTGCCACTCAAAATCGGCTTGCCGACCTAGATTTTGCACTCATTCCAGGACTCTAGGGTTATGCTATGGTTCTGGGGGGTATACACAGACCTCGCGGAGATCTTGCTTATTCTTGCATTATCAATGTCTAACAGCTTCTTTCAGGGTACATTTTAAGATACTTATCCCCTAGGATCTAGTCAAAAATGAAGTTCAGCTTTTCATAGATTCAAGAAGCAGAATTGCTTCAAAATGACTTTGGAGTTGTCAGCTGCTCTTTAAATTACCATGGTTTAATGTGCAAACAGGCAGTATGCAGTGCTGGCACAACTCAGGAAATGCTTTTCATTTCTGATCGTTAAAATCCAGAGGACATTCTGTGGTAGATAATTAAATTCAAAGTGATATTAGACTAGTTCTGGATAGTAAATGTTTCCTACCAATAAATGGAAAATAAGTTTTATGAGATTTGGGGGGGGGGACGATGGACATCCTCCTGGAAAACAGTTGTGATCTTTTAGTCTATACTTGACCAGAGTTTAATTCCTTTGCAGACAAGGCCTTGAAGGATGTTGTTGAACGCATTCTTCAAACTAGTTATTTTGATAGTACCCACAACCATCAGAATGGATTGTGTGAGGAAGAGGAGGCAGCCCCTGCACCTACAGTGGAAGACCCTGTAGCAGAAGCTGGTAAGTACATTTATCTGTTTGGGTCTCCATGTGTAAGTTGCAGGTCTACTGTTATCCCTACTTGCTAGGATCCATAAGAGCAGTGGAAAAATAATTACAAATGTGAAATAAATCAAGCTAATATATCTAAACTATTCAGTCAGTCTAGTGCTTTAGACAGAATTTCATGCTTTGTAAAAGAACATATGTAGCCTGGCTACATAATAGATAAATGCAAAGTGCATAAATGTGAAGAATGAGCTAACTGGCAGTTAAAATCCTGAATATAGCAGCAGCCTAACGAGGCACAGACGCTTAATGGGATCTTCATTGAGTGGGCAAAGATTCAAAATATGCACTCAAGACAAAGTTCACTGCAACTTCTAAACTAGGAATACATCTTAACAGTGAAACTGCTTATGTGCTATCATGTAGATTAAAATTGGTCACCACATCTTGCTTTCCCACATCTTTCTAGTCCAGTTTGCTGTAGAGCTGTAGGTTAAAGAACAGAACTTATGTTCTCATAACTCTAAAATCACAAAGATTAAACCAAAACAGTGTTTGTCAAAGAAAGATAAACTGTTAAACTACTGGTTGGGATGTAACTATTCCCCCCCCCCCCCCCCCCCCACCCCAAGTCTAAAGGAAAGAGTAACATACATTTACTTAATGGAATGTGCCTAAAATAGTATATTTTTCTCATAGAACCTGAGCCAACAGAAGAATACACTGAACCAAGTGAAGTTGAATCAACTGAGGTACTATTCAGTGGAAAGATTGCAGTCACTATTTTAGCTTTAATGCCACTGTCTGTCTTTCATACTTTCTCATTTTTATTTTAGTATGTAAACAGACAGTTCATGGCGGAGACTCAGTTCAGCAGCAGTGAGAAGGAACAGGTAGATGAGTGGACAGTTGAAACGGTTGAGGTAAGATGTCTTATGTGCTGCTGGTAAAATTGCAGTCCCTGTTTTCACTGACTCGCAACTCTTCAAAACATTCATAATAGATTTTAACCCAAAAATAAACCTTTTTACCAGTCTTAAGCTGGCCATATTTTCCTGTATTGTGTACCCAGCTCGAAGATCTCTATAGTACTAACCTTGCATGTAGCTAAATCTCAATGGGGAAGTTACTTTAGTAGTGTAGTAATAGGTTGGGGAGGTGGAACTAGAAGAGTAACAAGCAATTTTAAAATTGTCACTGATGCATAGCCAATGTAGAACTTCTAAATTGTAGTTACAGTTTTTGACAGCATTATGGAGCTGTATTGCTTTATGCAGTTTCCTGGTGATACAGTTAATAATTCCACATGTAAACTCAACCACAACTTACTTTGCCCGCCAGGTGTGCACAAGTTTGCTCAGAAGTAGATAAACCTATATGTACTATATATTTACTTCTAGAAGAAAAGTCATACTTATAAAGAAAACTGTTAATGCATTATTCATTCTTCATACAAGTCATGAAAATGAGTGTTCAGCTTTAACACTCTGTTTTGCACACATGAATTACAACACTAATAGTAAGAATTTTACAAATACCGTGACTTACATAGATTTATTATCTACATATTTAAACCCACCACTGTACTATAACAGGGGCTCTTTACGCCCATTTTCATGTATTGGAGAGAATAGTTATCCACTGTCTTATTTCATAACTTCTTGATTGGTGGATTGGACATGAACTTATTCCATCCATTAGGAAGATATATATAAACAAAAAGTGATCTTTCAGTGTATGACTGGATTAGTGCTTGGTTCAGCTTAATCTCCTGTAGAAGCAAGTTCCAGAGCTCCTACCTTCCAAGAATGATATTTTTTTTCCCTTTGACTCCATGTGGTGTCTTCCTGGCTCTTTCAGCCTTGAGATAGAGTAACTGTCTGTCATTCAGGATTTCTTGGAGAAGAGGAGCCATCTTGATATCTGCTCTGCCAGATATAACCAGTCCATCAGAAATTCATGATCCACAGATTTATTCATGGCCTTCAGAACGAACAGTACTTGGAATGGATGAGAGACACCAGTCTATAGCGAGAAGATTTTCCATTTGTATAACTGTGCTGCTGACTGCCATATTCTGATGCTTAAATCCCATTCCTTGACTAAAAAAACCGCACCTATATTAAAATTAGGGCTGTCAAGCGATTAATCTGTTTAGTCGCACGATTACACAATAATAGAATACCACTTATTTAATTTTTTTGGGGTGTTCTCTACATTTTCAAATATATTGATTCAGTTACAACACAGAATACAAAGTGTACAGTGCTTATGTTCATTTTTGATTACAAGTATTTGCACTGTAAAAAAGCAAAAAAGAAATTATATTTTTCAGTTCACCTAATACAAGTACTGTGGTGCAATCTCTTTATCATGCAAGTTGAACTTAGAAATGTAGAACTATATACAAAAATACATTTTATTTTTGAATGCAGTTCAATATTTTGGAGTCTGCAAGTCCACTCAGTCCTACTTCTTGTTCAGCCAATCGCTCAGACAAACAAGTTGGTTTACATTTGCAGGATATAATGCTGCCTGCTTCTTGTATACAGTGTCACCTGAAAGTGAGAACAGGTGTTCACATGGCACTGTTTTAGCTGGCGTCGCAAGATATTTATGGGCCAGATGCGCTAAAGATTCATATGTCCCTTCATCTTCAACCACCATTCCAGAGGACATGCGTCCATGCTGATGATGGGTTCTGCTTGATATCAATCCAAAGCAGTGCGGACCAACGCATCTTCATTTTTATCATCTGAGTCAGATGGATGCAACCAGCAGAAAGTTGATTTTCTTTTTTGGTGGTTCGGGTTCTGTAGTTTCTGTATCGGAGTGTTGCTCTTTTAAGACTTCTGAAAGCATGCTCCACACCTCGTCCTCTCAGATTTTGAAAGGCACTTCAGATTCTTAAATCAAGTTGGGTCGAGTGCTGTAGCTATCTTTAGAAATATCACATTGGTACCTTAGCGTTGTCAAAATCTGCAGTGAAAGTGTTCTTAAAATGAACTTGTGCTGGGTCATCATCTGAGACTGCTATAATATGAAATATATGGCAGAATGTGGGTAAAAGAGGGCAGGAGACATATTATTCTCTCCCCCCCAAGGAGAGCAGGAGACATATTAATTCCTCCCCCCTTCCCCCCCAAGGAGTTCAGTTACAAATTTAATTAACACAAATTTTTTAACAAGCGTCATCAGCATGGAAGCATGTCCTCTGGAATGGTGGCCAAAGCATGAAGGGGCATATGAATGTTTAGCATACCTGGCACGTAAATACCTTGCAATGCCAGCTACAAATGTGCCATGCAAATACCTGTTATCGCTTTCTGGTGACATTGTAAATACAGCATTATCTCCTGTAAATGTAAACAAACTTGTTCGTCTTAGCCATTGGCTGAACAAGATGTAGGACTGATTGGACTTGTAGGCTCTAAAACAGGGGTCTCAAACTCAATTTACCTTAGGGCCGGTGCCAGTCCTCAAATCCTCCCAGACAGCCAATAATGTCACTCATGCTGCCCAGAACCTGCCCCCAGTCTTCATAACTGTATGTTTTTTTTCTTCAGTAGAGACTAGCATACAAAGCCTTTTCCTCAGAGAAGTTCACAAAGAATAGCCCTCTTTTTAAAGTGGCCATCATCTCCCAATGTACTCCATGGGACAGAGGTCACAGCTTCTCTTAGCGAAGATTGCCACTACTATGCAATGGGAATTAAGCCATTCTATCTTCAGGGAAGATGCCAGCCCCTTTGCTGTCAGAAGTGAGCATCCATCTTAACTGAGGGCAGCCTGTGGCTTTGGTTGTATTGAGAACAGTTGATGATTTGAAAGGAGGCAATTCATGAGTTTCTCTGAAGGAGAAATGTTCACTTCTGAAGGAAACGGGGTGGTGGTGGAAATGACGGGGATCTTAAATTCTCTTTAAAAACCTTCATTACAAAGATATACTCAAGATTTATCCCCTGCAAATTTTTTATGGCTTAAAAAATTACAGTGCCCGAGCTAAGGGAAATTTAGCTTAGGTATTAGGCAAATTCCTAACTAAGGATAGGTAAGCACTACAACAGGTTACGTAGGGCTGCAGAGGCTTTAAGAAATAGGTTGGAAAAGCATCTGACAGGGTTGGTGGTAGGCATACTTTGTCTTCATAGACTCATAGACTTTAAGGTCAGAAGGGACCAATATGGCCATCTAGTCTGACCTCCCGCATGATGCAGGCCACAAAAGCTGACCCCCCCACTTTCCCTTAACTCTGCAGTTGAAGTCTCCAGATCGTGATCTAAAGACTTCAAGTTGCAGAGAATATTCCAGCTTGCGACCCCTGCCCTATGCTGCAGAGGGGCTAGATGACTCATCGCGGGGGGCTAGATGACTTCTTGAGGTTCTCTCCAGCTCTGCTTTTGTCTGATCTAATTCAGTGTGCTACATTTCCTAAAAGATGCAGTTATAAATTTCATGCAAAAACCGTCCTATTTTTATAAATTTACTCAAACTGCTTAGGTTGGATGTTTTTAATAGTCAATTCCAAACCATGATTTTTTTAGCTGTATAGCCTCGTTATATTAAGCCAATAGCTGCTAACCAAGTTTTGTGTCCGCTTTTAAAAAAGCAGAATCAATTATTGTCAAAGCTTTGTACCAACATCTAAGCAAGGGGGAATCCACACTTGCAATCTTATAAATATTTTCAAAACGTATTTTACAATTTAACTTCCATTCTCCAAACAATCTTTCTATTTTATTTCACACTGATCCACTCCATAATTGGCATTTTGGGGATTGTACAATGCAAAAATGTAGAATTGGGCCTTATAAAGTGAGAGGGAATTAAATGTAGTGTAATCTTTTCAGGAGACTTAAAAAACTGACAGCCTCACTTTGGGCAATGCTTCTTAGATGGTGTTAAATCGTATGTACTTATAATTGAAATTTTCAAATGGTCTCCTTTGGATGGCCAAGTGTGTGCACTTGGACATGGGGAATTTTAAACCAAAATGTGGGTGAAAGTTGATGGGTTTTTAAATTTATTCTTGGTGCTGGGTGTTCAGTTCAGCTGGGTTCCTAGCCACTAGGATTTTCAAAACTTAATTACTGTGTGATGCTGTGCTCTCTGGGAGCTGCTGTTCTGTTTCTGAATGCCACACTTCCCTCCATCCTTTGCTCCACGGTCTCTCAAGACATCTAGAAGTTTGACATCACATTCAGTGGGTACCTTTTGGAAAACATAACATCACCAGACCCACAAAATCGGTGCTACGTCTGGGGTTTTGGGGAAGTGGAAATCGGTCATTGTTTTTAAAGTGGTATTAAACTAACTTCACGTATCTGTGCTCAAATGTTGCAGAAGAGGAATATAAGTGAGGAATATCTGTACACTAATCAATGCTTCCAAAACATTGGGCAGGCACAAATAGCCATATCCATCTCTGGAAATGCCTGCTAGGTGCAGAATATCATATGTGAACTAATAATTCACATAAACTAATGAATTGTAGACACCTAGTGGTAGTGAAGTAAAAGACTATTTTTTGACACCATCGGAAAGTAGCTCATCTAACAGGATTTGAGGGTGAGAAAAAAGGAACCCAGCTATGAAGGCACAGAAATTAATACTGTAATCATAGAATTTCCCCCTCCTAGAGCATGATTGAGTATTAGCCATCACAACTATGAACAGTCTTTGTCTTAGACAATCAGGTGTTAATTTTTTTTTTTTTTTTGGTCCTATAAACTGCATTTTTCCCTTGATTTCCCCTCAAGCATATGCACCATTTACAATGACCAGTACAGCTAGTTTTCAAAGGCATTTCTGCATAATCTGGTGTTGGGTCTGCTTGAAACTGGTCTGTAACCCTTTAGATCTTGGCATCTAAGAAGTCCTAGATACAGAGGCTCTGGACAGATTACCAGTAATGATCCCAATTAATATTTGAAAGGGCCACCACTGTTCTTGGCTTCTGGGGATCAGCAGGGAATGTTCTCAAGTTTGGACACTGTTACAAGCCTCTTCTGAGCCTTAACCTCTCTTGCCTGCCATCTCCTGCTGCTCAGTTATTTCATGCCTGAATGTAGTCATATGCTATAATGCAGTCTGTCCTGTTACTGTGACCCACCCCCCTTGAGACGCTAATGTGTAAAGAATCCCACTGTTCTTTTTCTCCAAATGTTGTGGCAGAGATCCTTTACTCTATACTGTTTGTTTTCAGGGTATACAGGTTGCAGAGCAGACTTAAGAGACTACTGCTTGACATCTTAACTTGCATCTCCAGGCTTAACCATGCCTCTGGGCCTATCTCAGAATACTGTTTGGGCACCCATTCTTTCTAGACCATGCTGCCTGAGACCAGAGGTCACTACATTCTCAGGCAATTTATGTAGGATAACATCTGGTTACTTAAGTCCCTACAAAGCTGTTCAGGCCTACCTAAGATTTAGAACCCCTATTGAAACAGACTATAAGGGCATGTCTACACTTGGACATTTACCAAAATAGATATTCCTGAATAATATTCAGAAATAACTCCCGGTGTGGAACTCCCTTATTGTAGAATTCAATGCCTATTTCTGATTTAGTTTAGTGGATTAAGTTAAATTGGAAAAAGGCACTCTTGATTTCAGAATAAGGCCCCGTCTACACTGGCAAGTTTGTGTGCAGTAAAGCAGCTTTGAGCGCTGTAACTCCCAAGGTGTACACACTGCCAATCCATTTAGAGCACAGAAACTGGGCAGATGCAGCGCTCTAAAAAAACCACCCCGACGAAAGGTGTAGAGCTTTCTGCGCCGGGGCTACAGCGCTGCGGAGCCAGTGTAGACACTGTGGTGATTACAGCGCTGCAGTTGGCCTCCGGGAAGTTTCCCCACAATGTCTGTGCTCACCTTTCTGGCTATCGGTTTGAACTCTACTGCCCTGCCCTCAGGTGACCAACAGTCAGTCCCACCCTGTACATTCCTTTGCAAATTTGAAAGTCCCCTTCCTGTTTGCTCGGTGATGCGTGCATTAGTCTCAGCGTATCTTTCCAAGTGGCCATGCCTGCTCCACGCACCAGGCAATCCCCCGCTTGGAGCAGTGCTGAGCTGCTGGACCTCATTGGCATTTGGGGAGAGGAGGCAGTGCAGTCACAGCTGCACTCCAGCTGTCGGAATTATGATACCTTCGGACAGATTTCTAGATGCATGATAGAGTGCAGGGTCAAAGTGAAGGAGCTGCAGAACGCCTACCACAAGGCACGAGAGTTAAACCACCTCTCCGGTGCTGCATCCACGAGCTGCGGGCTCTACAAATATCTGGACGCGATACTCGGTGGTGACCCCACCTCCACTGCGAAGGACCCTGTGGATACTTTGTTGGCTTGTGTGCCAGTCGAGAGTGGACCGAGCCAGGAGGAGGCAATCTTGGACGAAGAGGGGGAGGGGGACCCAGAGGCAGAGGATGACTCGGAGGCCAGAGATGCATGCAGTCAGGAGCTCTTTTCTACCCTGGAGGAGCCTACCCAGTTACAGCAGTCGGAGCTTGGCAAAACACAAACAGGAGAGGAGGCCCCTGGTAAGTGGATCTGATTTTGGGAATTGCTGAAGCGAGTTGTTGGGGGCAGGAGGGTTTCAGAGAGCAGGCTTGTCTCCCACCTCATGCCTAGCCTGAGCAGTGGAACAGGCTGTTGATACACTCCCTCACTTCATAGGAATCTCCCTCAGATCTCCAGGAAACTCTTGTGGAGGTACTGGGCAATCCGCTGCTGCAGGTTCCTCGGCAGAGCTGCTTTGTTTCTTGCCCCATTAACGGTAACTTTCCCGTGCTACTTTGCCGTGACTGGTGCAGGGATCATTGCTGCACACAGGCTAGCCGCATTGGAGCCAGGGCGGAAGCCGCAGGCTTGGAGAAGACCCTCCCTTGATTCCCTGCTCACCCTTAGCAGCGAGATATCTTCCATAATGATCACTTCCTGTGGAAAGTGTGGGGATAGGAATGATTATCAGGCCCACCTTACAGGGTTAGCTCTCCCCAAGTGCCCAAGAGCCACGTGGCCAGTGTACAGCAGGGTCCAGGAACAGTGATTTACCCTGCCCCTGCGGTTACTCACCATTTTGGGGGTCTTGTGGTTCATGTGTGCTTGCCTGGGGTCAGCCAGTTAGTGACAGGTGTGAGAGTACTGGCTGTATTTTAAAGCACTGAAACAGTGTTGTCTGTGTTGCAAACCACTGCTTCTGTAAAATGTTGCATTTAAACTTCTGTAAAATGTTGCATTTAAACTTC